>NC_053025.1:586584233-586926236 GCF_003073215.2 Triticum urartu
CTAGGACTCTTGTTATCCTAGGCCTCTGGTGCATTATATAAACGGAGGCCAGGCTAGTCGATAGATCATATACAACATACACATAGACAATCATACCATAGGCTAGCTTCTAGGGTTTAGCCTCCTTGATCTCATGGTAGATCTACTCTTGTACTACCCATATCATCAATATGAATCAAGCAGGACGTAGGGTTTTACCTCCATCAAGAGGGCCCGAACCTGGGTAAAACATCGTGTCCCTTGCCTCCTGTTACCATCGATCCTAGACGCACAGTTTGGGACCCCCTACCCGAGATCCGCCGGTTTTGACACCGACACCGCCCCTCACCAAGGGCAGGCATGGCCACAACACGCCGTACCCCAGAAGATCTCCGTGCGGCGTGGCACTGTTGCCATGCCGGCCCTGACATCAGCACCGCAAGGCCGAATCCTGCACCCACGATGGCTTGTCTGTACGGCCTGGAGGCAGCAGGCCCCACCAGTCAGTGGGACCTCGGGAGACGGCAGGAGAACCACCAGTCGGACCTGTCGGGAGTCGGCCCGGGGGAGTCGGCCGAGCCCTCCCCCGGGGCCCGCGTGCCATTAATCAAGATGTGATCGGGAGAGGCAACAGTGATCGCCCGCCGGGCGGCGGGGCTGTTGCCATGACCTCATAATCAAGCCCGCATCATCAGAAGCACGACTACAGTAAGCAGCAGCCGGCAAGACCTGCCAGCGGCGGACGCGGGCTGTCGGCTCCGTACGCGGCTAGTCGGCGGGCCCCAGCGGTCGTCAAAGAAGACGGAGGCCAGAGACACTGACGGCTGGGCCCGCGCCCAGCCGGATTACCATTGTACCCCTGGGGGGTAGGCCTATATAAACCCCCAGGGCACCCATGCAAAGGGTTGAAACCCATTAGCTCTAGACCAGATCATATAGAAGGGAGAGAGCTAGCCTTGCCCCCTCCTACCACCAGAAAACAGCTCAAGGAGCAACCGTGTAAACACTTTGGCCATAGTGATCATGCGGAGACCCCACAGAGCAGCAGTAGGGGTATTATCTCCCCGGAGAGCTCCGAAGCTGGGTAAGATTCGCCGGCGTGCATGTCTTCGCCTCATCCCGTTTCCAGGCACCGACGACGTTCTACTCGCCCCCACCATGATAAGCCATCCATTGGCATATGTCGCACCAAACCCCCGACAACGGTGATGGGTTGGATGGGATCTATCATGTAATCGAGTTAGTTTTGTTAGGGTTTGATCCCTAGTATCCACTATGTTGTGAGATTGATGTTGTTATGACTTTGCTATGCTTAATGCTTGTCACTAGGGCCCGAGTGCCATGATTTCAGATCTGAACCTATTATGTTTTCATCAATATATGAGTGTTCTTGATCCTATCTTGCAAGTCTATAGTCACCTATTATGTGTTATGATCCGTTAACCCCGAAGTGACAATAATTGGGATACTTACAGGTGATGACCGTAGTTTGAGGAGTTCATGTATTCACTATGTGTTACTGCTTTGTTCCGGTTCTCTATTAAAAGGAGGCCTTAATATCTCTTAGTTTTCGTAAGGACCCCGCTGCCACGGGAGGGTAGGACAAAAGATGGCATGCAAGTTCTTTTCAATAAGCACGTATGACTATGTTCGGAATACATGCCTACATTATATCAATGAACTGGAGCTAGTTCTGTGTCACCCTAGGTTATGACTATTACATGATGAACCACATCCGGCATAATTCTCCATCACTGATCCATTGCCTACGAGCTTTCCATATATTGTTTTCCACTTATTTACTTTCGCGTTGCTATTGCTATCATCACTACAAAATACCAAAAACATTACTTTTACTACTGTTACCGTTTTCTACCGTTATCATTACTATCATATTACTTTGCTACTAAACACTTTGCTGCAGATATTAAGTTTCCAGGTGTGGTTGAATTGACAACTCAGCTGCTAATACTTGAGAATATTCTTTGGCTCCCCTTGTGTCGAATCAATAAATTTGGGTTGAATACTCTACCCTCGAAAACTGTTGCGATCCCCTATACTTGTGGGTTATCAGGCTCACGCTCATGTATTGTGTGAAAGTTAATTTTTTTTGAGATTACTAAAGTATGAAACAATTGCTTGGCTTGTCATCGGGGTTGTGCATGATGGGAGCATTTTTGTGTGACGGAAATGAAGCATAGCTAAACTATATGATTTTGTAGGGATAAGCTTTCTTTGGCCATGTTATTTTGAGAAGACATGACTGCTTAGTTAGTATGCTTGAAGTATTATTGTTTTTATGTAAATATTAAACTTCTGCCTTGAATCTTATGGATCTGAATATTCTTGCCACAATAAAGAATATTACATTGATAAATATGTTAGGTAGCATTCCACATCAAAAATTCTGTTTTTATCATTTACCTACTCGAGGACGAGCAGGAATTAAGCTTGGGGATGCTTGATACGTCTCCAACGTATCTATAATTTTTTATTATTTCATGCTATTGTATTATCAACCTTGGATGTTTCATATGCATTTATATGGTATTTTATATGATTTTTGGGACTAACCTATTAACCTAGAGCCCAGTGCCAGTTTCTTTTTTTCCTTGTTTTAGAGTATCACAGAAAAGGAAAACCAAACGGAGTCCAATTGACCTAAAATTTCATGGAGATCATTTTTGGACCAGAAGAAGCCCACGGAGTACCAGAGATGGGCCAGAAGAGTCCCGAAGCCACCACGAGGGTGGGGGCGCGCCCCTACCTCATGGCCGCCTCAGGGACCCCCCTGACTTGTTCCCGACTCCAACACCTCTTATATAACTCCAAACTTCCAAAAAGAAACCTAGATCGGGAGTTCCGCCGCCTCAAGCCTCTGTAGCCACCGAAAACCAATCTCGACCCGTTCCGACACCCTAACGGAGGGGGAATCCCTCTTCGGTGGCCATCTTCATCATCCCGCCGCTCTCCATGACGAGGAGAGAGTAGTTCTCCCTCGGGGCTGAGGGTATGTACCAGTAGCTATGTGTTTGATCTCTCTCTCTCTCTCTATCGTGTTCTTGATTCGGAACGATCTTGATGTATCGCGAGCTTTGATATTATAGTTGGATCTTATGATGTTTCTCCCCCTCTATCTCCTTGTAATGAATTGAGTTTTCCCTTTGAAGTTATCTTATCAGATTGAGTCTTTAAGGATTTGAGAACACTTGATGTATGTCTTGCATGTGCTTATCTGTGGCGACAATGGGATATCACGTGATCCACTTGATGTATGTTTTGGTGATCAACTTGCGAGTTCCGTGACTTCGTGAACTTATGCATAGGGGTTGGCACACGTTTTCGTCTTGACTCTCTAGTATAAACTTTGGGGCACTCTTTGACGTTCTTTGTGTTGGTTGAATAGATGAATCTGAGATTGTGTGATGCATATCGTATAATCATTCCCACGGATACTTGAGGTGACATTGGAGTATCTAGGTGACATTAGGGTTTCGGTTGATTTGCGTCTTAAGATGTTATTCTAGTACGAACTCTAGGATAGATCGAACGGAAAGAATAACTTCGTGTTATTTTACTACAGACTCTTGAATAGATAAATTAGAAAGGATAACTTTGAGGTGGTTTCGTACCCTACAATAATCTCTTCGTTTGTTCTCCGCTATTAGTGACTTTGAAGTGACTCTTTGTTGCATGTTGAGGGAAAGTTATATGATCCAATTATGTTATTATTGTTGAGAGAACTTGCACTAGTGAAAGTATGAACCCTAGGCCTTGTTTCCTAGCATTGCAATACCGTTTGTGCTCACTTTTGTCGCTTGCTACCTTGCTGTTTTTATATTTTCAGATTGCAAATACCCATATCTACCATCCATATTGCACTTGTATATCCATCTCTTCGCCGAACTAGTGCACCTATACAATTTACCATTGTATTGGGTGTGTTGGGGACACAAGAGACTCTTTGTTATTTGGTTGCAGGGTTGTTTGAGAGAGACCATCTTCATCCTATGCCTCCCACGGATTGATAAACCTTAGGTCATCCACTTGAGGGAATTTTGCTATTGTCCTACAAACCTCTACACTTGGAGGCCCAACAACGTCTACAAGAATAAGGTTGTGTAGTATACATCACACTCCCCAAAGATTGGCAGTTGCCAAGGGTGTGCCCATACCCGTTGAGGGAGTCCTGGATTAGGGGGTCTCCGGACAGCCGGACTATATCCTTTGGCCGGACTGTTGGACTATGAAGATACAAGATTGAAGACTTTGTCCCGTGTCCGGATGGGACTCTACTTGGTGTGGAAGGCAAGCTAGGCAATACGGATATGTATATCTCCTCCTTTGTAACTGACCTTGTGTAACCCTAGCCCCCTCCGGTGTCTATATAAACCGGAGGGTTTTAGTCCGTAGGACAACATACAAGCATACCATAGGCTAGCTTCTAGGGTTTAGCCTCTCTGATCTCGTGGTAGATCAACTCTTGTAATACTCATATCATCAAGAACAATCAAGCAGGACGTAGGGTATTACCTCCATCGAGAGGGCCCAAACCTGGGTAAAGCATCGTGTCCCCTGCCTCCTGTTACCATCCGCTTTAGACGCACAGTTCGGGACCCCCTACCCGAGATTCGCCGGTTTTGACACCGACATTGGTGCTTTCATTGAGAGTTCCACTGTGTCGTCACCATAAGGCTCGATGGCTCCTTCGATCATCGCTAGCGACGCGGTCCAGGGTGAGGCTTTCCTCCCCGGACAGATCTTCATATTAGGCGGCTTTGCACTGCGGGCCAACTCGCTTGGCCATCTGGAGCAGATTGAGAGCTACGCCCCTGGCTATCAGGTTAGATTTGGAAACTTGAACTACCCGGCCGATATCCGCGGAGACTTGATCTTCAACGGATTCGAGCCCATGCCGGACGTGCTGCGCAGTCATGACAAGCAAGACGTAACTCTGCCTCGGATGGTGTTCGGGAGATCGCATCCGCAGCTATTCCGGCCTTTAATCCGGAGCAAGTCGCGCCATCCGAGAGCGGAGGGATGGACCCCGTCATGGAGGCCGCACTCTCAGTGGCGATAGAGCCGGATACTGACCTCACCCCATACGAGAGCCGTGTCGCCGAACCATTGGATTCATCTTCAGTCATGGACTCCGAGCCGCTCGTATCCGCGCCCGTCGAGTCCGACTAGGCGTCGATCATGGAGTTCACCTCCGCGAATATCTGTCAGCACTCACCTTTTGGAGATGTGCTAAATTCATTAAGGTCTCTCTCCCTGTCAGGAGAACCTTGGCCGAAATATGTCCGGCTAGAATGGGATGCGGACGATGAAGAAATTCGCCGCCCACCCTCCACCCACTTAGTAGCCACTGTCGATGACTTAACCGACATGCTCGACTTCGGCTCCGGGGACTTTGATGGTATGGACGACGAAGTCGGAGATGAACCGGAACCGCCGCCCACAAGATGTTGGACCGCTACTTCATCACATGACATGTACATGGTGGACACCCCCAACGAGGCCAATGGCGACGAGGAAGCGGAGGATGACCCCTCCAAGAAGCAACCCAAGCGCCGACGTCAGCGGCGCCGCCCGAAGTCCTGCCATAACAAAAACATCGATAACAATAGTCCATGCGACTCCGGAAAAGACGACAACTGCACCACCCCGGTGGCAGAAAACGATCAAGATGCAAACAGACGAAGTCCGAACACAATGACGCCGAAGATAAGCATCATTAATCCCCATCTAGGGAAAGAAACAGTCCGGACGATGATACAACCATCATCCCGGAAACACACTTGGAGCAAGAGAACCTCCGCAGGAGGCTTACTGCCACAATGAGGAGCCTGAAGAAACAGAAGCAAAGGCTCAAGGTTGCACAAGATATGCTCAACAGCAAGTGGAACAAACTAACAAAGTATGGTAGAAGCTACCACCCAAATAGCTATCCAAAGCGCAAGCTATTACCGGAATTCGACGACGAGGCCTTAGTGCCCATACAGCCGATAAGTGATACGGCCAACCGGCCGGATCCACCGCCCTGTGAACGCGATAGAGCGGCTAACAAAGACACGCATAAGTCAACACACGATCTACGTGAGAACCCGCGTCAAAAATCCGGCGCGACCAGATCCATCTATGGATCTAGGAAGCGCACTATGATACATAACCAGCACCGAATACAACAACCGTCCGAACACTATGGCACATCCCAATACAGGGGTGCCGCACACCCACTATGTTTCACTGATGAGGTGCTGGATCATGAATTCCCATAAGGATTCAAACCAGTAAACATAGAGGCGTACGACGGAACCACAGACCCTGGAGTCTGGATAGAGGACTTCATCCTCCATATTCATATGGCTCGTGGAGACGATCTCCATGCCATTAAATACTTTCCCCTCAAGATTAAAGGGCCAGCTAGGCACTGGCTGAAAAGCCTCCCCGGAAACTCAATTGGAAGTTGGGAGGAGCTCAAGGACGCTTTCCAGGCCAATTTTCAAGGGACTTATGTCCGACCGCCGGATGCAGGCGATTTAAGTCATATAATCCAACAACCCGGAGAGTCCGCCCGAAAGCTTTGGAACAGGTTCCTCACCAAGAAGAACCAAATAGTTGACTGTCCGGACGCCGAAGCCTTAGCAACTTTTAAACACAGCGTCCGAGATGAATGGCTCGCCAGACACCCCGGTCAAGAAAAACCGAGAACAATGGCAGCCCTAACAAGCCTCATGACCCGCTTTTGTGTGGGCGAGGACAACTGGTTGGCCCGTAGCAGCACCAGCGACCCAAGCACATCCGAAGTAAGGGATGGCAATGGTAAATCACGATGCAACAAAAACAAGCATCGAAATAAAGAAGGTAGCCCAGATAATACGACGCTAAACGCCGGATTCAGGGGCTCCCGACCAGGTCAGCGGAAAAAGCCTTTCAAAGGCAGCAGAGAAGGACAATCTGGCCTAAACAAAATTCTTGGCAAACTTTGTCAGATCCACAGCACCCCAGACAAACCTGCAAATCATACCCACAGAGAATGTTGGGTCTTCAAGCAGGCCGGTAAGCTAAATCCCGAACACAAAGGGGAAGAGACACCAAGCAAAGACGAGGATGCCTCGCCAGCTAAGCACCGGAGGACAGAAAAAGTTCCAACCGGAGGTTAAAGCAGTAAACGTGATCCGTGTGACAAGGAGGAGAAGCAATCACACACTCTGGTACACACGCGCCATAGAGCCCGTCACCCCTAGGTCCAACCCCTGGTTGGCGTGCCCGATCACTTTTGATCATAGGGATCACGATACACATATCCGGCACGAAGGACTGACGGCCTTGGTGTTAGACCCAATAATAAATGGGTACCATTTCACAAGGGTCCTCATGGACGGCGGCGGTGATCTCAATCTGATATATGAAGACATAGTCCACAAAATGGGGATAGACCCGACATAAATAAGCCACAGTAGTACTACCTTCAAGGGAGTAATACCAGGCCAAGAGGCCCACTGTACGGGCTCTCTACTACTAGAGGTGGTATTCGGTTCTCCCGATAACTTCCGAAGTGAAACGCTAACTTTTCACATCGCTCCATTCCGAAGTGATTTTCAAGCACTACTCGGAAGGGCGGTGTCGGTGTCAAAACGGCGGATCTCGGGTAGGGGGTCCCGAACTGTGCGTCTAGGTCGGATGGTAACAGGAGGCAAGGGACACAAAGTTTTACCCAGGTTCGGGCCCTCTTGATAGAGGTAAAAACCTACGTCTTGCTTGATTAATATTGATGATATGGGTAGTACAAGAGTAGATCTACCACGAGATCGGAGAGGCTAAACCCTAGAAGCTAGCCTATGATTATGATTGTTGTTATCCTACGGACTAAACCCTCTAGTTTATATAGACACCGGAGAGGGTTAGGGTCACACAAAGTCGGTTACAATGGTAGGAGATCCACATATCCGTATCGCCAAGCTTGCCTTCCACGCCAAGGAAAGTCCCTTCCGGACACGGGACGAAGTCTTCAATCTTGTATCTTCATAGTCCAGGAGTCCAGCTGAAGGTATAGTCCGGCCATCCGGACACCCTCTAATCCAGGACTCCCTCAGTAGCCCCTGAACCAGGCTTCAATGACGACGAGTCCGGCGTGCAGATTGTCTTCAGCATTGCAAGGCGGGTTCCTCCTCCAAGTACTTCATAGAAGATTTTGAACACAAAGATAGTGTCCGGCTCTGCAAAATAAGTTTCCACATATTGCCATAGAGAGAATAATATTTACACAAATCTAATCTGCTGACGTATTCCGTAGTGTGACATCGCACCACGGCCAAGCCTTTATTCGAATCGTTTTATTGTCCCACCTCAGCGTGTCATGCGAGGCGGTTTCCTTGGCACGTTTCGTCGAAGCACAGATCGTGTCCCCTTATTCCGGGATTCTCATCAATACGGGCGTGGGTAACCCAACCGCGCCATTGATTACGGCGCTTGGGGATAAGCGAGTTTTACCAGGCTGGTGGGGACACGTAGTTCCGTCCACCCATATAAGGGGATAAGGATCCACCTTCTCACCTACGCCTTCTTCCTCCTTTGCCTATCCATTCTCGCGCACTCGAGCTCCAGCGCCCAAGTCCGCACTCCCCACCTCAACCTTCTCCAGCCATGTCCGGAGCGGGAGGCAAGTGGATGGTCTCCTCCGTCACGGAGGGACACATCAAAAAACCGAGGAAGGCCGGATACTTGTCTAACGACATCGCGTACCGGCTTCCCGAAGAGGGGCAGCTCCTCACCACCCCAAGGCCCCATGAGAGGGTAGTGTTCCTTCCCCACTTCCTCCGCGAACTGGGCTTTCCTATCCACCCATTCGTCCGGGGACTCATGTTCTACTACGGCCTGGATTTCCATGATCTCGCCCCGAACTTCATCCTCAACATCTCGGCGTTTATCATCGTGTGCGAGGCTTTCCTCTGCATCCGCCCCCATTTCGGCCTATGGCTCAAGACTTTCAATGTCAAGCCGAAGGTGGTGCGCGACAACCAGGCGGAGTGCGGAGGCGCCATGGTGGGCAAGATGCCCAACGTCTTATGGCTCGAGGGCTCCTTTGTGGAGACCCTGAAGGGGTGGCAATCGGGGTGGTTTTACATCACCGAGCCGCGCGACCCTGAGTGGGTCGCAGCCCTCGAGTTCCGGTCCAGACCCCCAACGCGGCTCACGTCCTGGAAAGAGACGAGCCTGTCATGGGGCAGCAAAGGAGAGGTGACTAGACTGCAAACATGCATCCAAACCCTGGTGGACAAGCAGCTCAAGTTTGTCAACGTAGTCCAGGTCATGCTCATCCGCCGGATCCTCCCGTGTCAACAACGGGCCTTCATTCTGTGGGAGTTCAACCCGGCGCAGCACCGAATTCTGAGCAGGCTCTTCGTCACGACGTACGAAGATGCCTGGAAGGTGCTTTTCAAGGGCGCCGAGGCACCCGCATCTGCTACCGAGGATCGCGGATTCAGCGCGCAGCGTCACGCTAGCGCAGTAAGTTGTTTGTACCTTTTACAGGGTATTAGTTTTTCATAGTTTAACTCTTTGCGGGATCTAAGCTCCCTTACCCTTGACAGGTTTGGCAGGCGAAGTCCGGACAGATCGACTGTCCGGCTCCTTTGCCCGAAGACCCAGCCTATTCCCGCTTGGCGAAGCTGCTGGTTTCGGCACCCTATGTGGTGCCGGAGAAGAAGGCCACGAAGAAGGCCACAGGGACTCAAAAAAGTGCCCGGCGCCAGGAGGTGTCGGGTTCATCATCCGACAGCTCCAAGGCGCATTCCGCCCGTGAAGACGAGGAGGAGGAAGAAGAGACCTCTCCCCCTCCAGCGGGGGGAGAGAAGAAAAGGAAGGCCGCCCTCACTGGGGAGGCCGAAGGGTCCAAGAAGGGGAAAACCCTTCCTCCGGACTACTCCACCGACGCCGACGACGGCGGAGAGGAGTGGCCACTCAGGGCCAAGCCCCTGGCGAAATCGTAAGTATCTAGATACCAGAGTAATTCATAGTATTCCTTTATTGCACAGCTTTCCCTTATGTCAAATATGATTATACAGCCCACCCAAAGACCGGCTCGATGCTTTGTCGAGCGGTTCACTGGACTCGTCGGATGTGAATTCACTTCCGACGGCCACCTCCCCCCGCCCTACGGACGACGCCGAAGTATTGTCCCAACAGGTTCCAACCCAGGAAGAGGTGGTCCTGGAGGCGCCGCAAGGCGACCTCCCGGACTCCAGGAGTAAAGGGGATAAAACCCTCAGGGCTCCAAGTACGGTCCTCGGCCGGACACCGCTCCGGAACCTTCAGGGGTTCCAGAGTCCGGTGGGCGACCTCCTTCCAAGAGGAGCAAGCCCACCGTGCCGGTGACCCCTGTCCAACCGGAGGCGCCAGACAATCTGTTGGAGGTGCTCAAAGGCGCCTCCATCGACGAGGAGCACCGCACCATTATGAGTGCGGTGGTCCAGAAGATTCAATCCGCCAAGAGCGGACTGACTGAAGCTTGTGCTAGCCTTTTAACAGGCTTTGAGGTAAGTAAAGAATGTGTAAATAATATTACTGCATAGACAGTAGCCCCTGATGCTCTATTTGGCGTTCGGGAAGAAAAGCCGAATAGAGGATCAAATAAAATTCCTAGGAGTCTAACAAAAAGGAGTCAATATGCGTATGCATGCTTCTCTGCTGGTGTCTGCCACACTGACTGCGGAAGTGGACACGCTAAAGCAGAACCTCGAGCAGTCCAAGCAAGAGCTTGGGCGTGCCACGAAGCAGCTCGAGGACAAGGAAGGTAAGAAATACCTTGTTTTAAATATATATAAAAAAAGTGCAATTGCAAAAAATGACAGGATTATCGTGGCTATTGTAGGGGCCACGTCTGAGGTGGCGACCCTTAAGCAAGCGCTGTCCAAGGCCGAGAAGAGGGCGGCCACGGAGCGCACCGAGTGGGAGAAGTATGAGGCCTAGGTTGGCAAGGTGCGGCAAGAGCTCCAGGCTCTCATGAAAAAAACATGAGAGTTTGGAGCTTGACTCAAATACGCGAGCATCCGAGCTCGCGATGGCTATTGAAAATGCCAAGTCTGCCAAGGCCGAATCCCAGAAGACCCTCCAGGAGTTGGATGAGGTGAAAAAGATAGCGGCGGGTAAGGCATTCTTTATGCAAAGCAAACACATAAACGTGAGTTACTTGTTACTTACCCGAATCCAGAGCTCTCCAGGAGCGTTCGCAGATCTTCCCCGTAGCGTGTCTGATGCCGCCATATTCTATCGAGCCGAGGAGGGCAGCTCGACAGAGAAGGTGTTCTGGTCTCAGTATGCTGAGGCCGGACACCCCATGCCCTTGAGCGACTAGCTGAAGCAACTGGTCGAGCTCCACAAGGCGGCCGAACAGGCCATGAAGGGCCTCATAGTTTGGCTGTGGCCTGGAGAGGCTCTGCTTGGGAGCTATTTCGGGCTGGTGCGGCGGCTGGTGGGGGCCTGTCCAAGGCTCGAAGTCATCAAGCGCTCCGTCTGCATTGAAGGTGCCCGTAGGGCCCTTGCCCGTGCTAAGGTGCACTGGGGCAAGCTGGATGCTGAGAAGCTTGTGAAGGATGGGCCACCGTCGGGGAAAGAGCATCGCAAGCCTGAGAATTATTATACGGATGTTCTGAAGGGCGCCCGCCTTGTGGCGGATGAATGTTCTAGGGATGTAATTTTTGAGTAAAACTCGCTCGTTTTGTCCTGTGCACTGAAAACTTGTTCATATGTGCTAAGCAATGCTGCTGGAATTTAAAATATTACCTTCTGTGCGGCTGTTTATCAATTCTGAGAGATGGCGAGTCGTCGGCTTCTGCCCCTGTGCCGCTAGTGCTGGGGTGTTCGGGGATAAACCTGAGCGCTCTTTTTCCCATGTTTGGGTCCTTCGAGGGAGGCGCTCAGCACAGCAAACAAGGCAATCGGACTATAATGCGTGAACACTCTCACTTAGCCATAGAATTCTATAATTTTAAATTTTGGCGAAGCCCCTGGTATTCGGAAGACCGAGTTTGGGGCGCTATCCACGCCTTGGCCGGACAGAGCCGACTCCTCGCTCTAAGCGGCATAAGTCTTTAGGGACTCGAAAAACCTCTCGAACAACGACCAGCTCTCGCTTCATCATGATAGTCAGTTTTAGCTTTCTCTACTGAGGTGCTCGACCCAGCTCAACTGGGGCACAATCGCAGTAGTTCTCCTAGTGCTACCTTAGCCGACACAGTGGAGCATAAGGCACCAAAACATAGGAGCCGGGCAAACCCAACTATTGACCCAAGACATGATTCGGAGCCGATGCATATAATGCTATAAGTTCGGGGTGCCGCACTTGTTAAAGTGTTCGGACTTCTCACACCATATTGAGGGGTACTAAAGCCCCTGGCGTATTTTGGCCGTACCAAAGTGTACGGGTGCACCATGTCGTTAAGGAACATATATTTGTAAAAAAAAGAGTAATGCAAAGAGAGACAAAAGCTATGCATTGTTTATTAAAAGGGGCTGCGATCAAAGCAGAACAATACAAATAATGCGATAAGCAAAAGGTTGGACTATTTAACATGTCCGTTCCAGGGGCAGGCTGCGGAATGGTATGCGAAACAGGTATACTGCTCGTGATAGAGACCACCTGGGAGTTCCGTAATGCAGCATGGCTTGTCTGCTTCCCTGGTTCTTGCATAGTTTGTGCGGCAACTGGACTACCGAACAGGCCTTCCGAAGAGTGGAGTCCTGAAAGTAAGAGAAAATTAAAAAATTGGCAGCCCCTAGTGCGGTTTAAGCCGTGTTTCGGGCATGCCGTGATGGTGCCCCTCCCCCTGTACCCATGGTATTTCTAGAGCGTAGTTATGTACGCGAAGAACTAGTGTCGCATTTTTGTGAGGGCTGGGGTTGGGGCCGCATTGCTACGCCTGCTCGGAACGTGCCAGGCGGTCTTGTTGTAGGTTACTCCGGGCGCGCTTGACGGTGTCCGGACGTTTAATGGCCGGACTCGAGAACTGCCTGGAGAGGCTCCTTTGTACTTCCGCTGCAAGGGCCGCCGTGTGCTCCTCCATTCGGAGAGAGCGTTTGGTGTTTCCATTGACCGTAATTACTCCTCGAGGGCCTGGCATCTTGAGCTTAAGGTATGCATAGTGCGGTACCGCATTGAACTTGGCGAATGCGGTTCGCCCGAGCAGTGCGTGATAGCCACTGCGGAATGGGACTATGTCAAACATTAACTCCTCACTTCGGAAATTATCCGGAGATCCAAAGACCACTTCAAGTGTTACTGAGCCTGTACAGTTGGCCTCCAAACCTGGTATTACGCCTTTAAAGGTCGTTTTGGTGGGCTTAATCCTTGAGGGATCCATGCCCATTTTCCACACTGTATCCTGGTAAAGCAGGTTCAGGCTGCTGCCGCCGTCCATAAGGACTCTAGTGAGATGAAATCCATCAATGATTGGGTCTAGAACCAATGCGGCGAATCCGCCATGACGGGTGCTAGTGGGATGGTCCCTTCGATCAAAGGTGATTGGGCAGGAGGACCATGGGTTGAACTTTGGGGCGTCTGGCTCTACCGCGTATACGTCCCTTAATGCGCGCTTCCGCTCCCTCTTGGGGATGTGGGTTGCGTATATCATGTTCACCGTCCGCACTTGTGGGGGAAAAACCTTCTGTCCACTATTGTTCGGCGGTCGGGGCTCTTCGCCGTCATTGCTATGCAGCCCCGTGTCTTTATTTTCGGCATTTAACTTGCCTGCCTGCTTGAACACCCAACAATCCCTGTTGGTGTGATTGGCCGGCTTTTCGGGGGTGCCATGAATCTGGCACAAGCGGTCAAGTATTCGGTCCAAACTAGACGGGACCCTAGGATTTCTTTTGAATGGCTTTTCTGCTGACCGGATTTATAGCCTCTGAATCCGGCATTAACTGCCGTATCCTCAGCATTGTCGCCATTAATGCGGCGCTTCTGCTTGTTGCGACGCGACCTGCCACTACTGTCCCTGGTATCCGAATTACCAGGGTTCTTGGTCATATTGTTGCTACGAGCAAGCCAGCTGTCTTCTCCCGCGCAAAAGCGGGTCATGAGTGTCGTGAGTGCTGCCATAGATTTCGGCTTTTCCTGTCCAAGGTGCCGGGCAAGCCACTCGTCACGGATATTGTGCTTGAAGGCTGCTAGGGCCTCTCCGTCCGGACAATCGACTATTTGATTTTTCTTTGTTAGGAACCGTGTCCAGAATTGCCTGGCCGATTCCTCTGGCTGCTGAATTACATGGCTTAGGTCATCGGCGTCTGGTGGTCGCACATAAGTGCCCTGGAAATTGTTGAGGAATGCGGCTTCCAGGTCCTCCCAACAACCGATTGATCCTGCTGGCAAGCTGTTAAGCCAATGCCGAGCTGATCCTTTAAGCTTGAGTGGGAGGTATTTGATGGCGTGGAGATCATCGCTGCGGGCCATGTGGATATGAAGGAGATAATCCTTGATCCATACTGCAAGATCTGTTGTGCCATCATATGATTCGATGTTTACAGGTTTGAAACCCTTGGGGATTTGATGATCCATTACTTTGTCTGTGAAGCATAGTGGGTGTGCGGCGCCTCTGTACTGGGCTATATCACGACGTAGCTCCAATGAGCTTTGTCTACTGTGTTCGGCCCTACCGGATTTGTGTCCGGCGTGACGGTTACCGTATCGAGTCGTGGGGCGCCCACGCGATCCGTAGATCGATCTTGTTTGCCTTGCCTTGTCCTCCAACATATCTCGCAGGTCTGGCACATTTTCCCGTGCCTTGGTACGGGGTGCGGCTTGAGTGGAGGGCCGAGAGGCCTCTCTGTCGTGGCCACGAGGTGGCCGGTCGGCTGTATCAAGTGTTGGTGATGTAGGTTTAAGTGCTTCCTCCTCTAATCGGGGTAGCAACCTGCGCTTTGGGTAGCTCTTGGAGGGGCGTTCGAGTTTATGCCCTTCGGCCGCAAGGACTTCAGTCCATCTGTCGACTAGCAAATCTTGATCAGCTCTAAGCTGTTGCTGTTTTTTCTTGAGGCTTCTTGCCGTGGCCATAAGCCTGCGTTGAAAACGCTCTTGCTCGACGGGATCCTTTGGCACGACGAATTTGTCGTCGTTGAGGCTTGCCTCGTCTTCGGAGGGAGGCATATAATTATCGTCCTCGACCTCTCTGTCTGCCGCTCTCTCATGAGGGCTGGCTTCTCCGTCCTACTGTGCTAAATCTTGCTGGAGGGGGTTTTCTTCGGCACTCTCCGGAGTATTATTATCTCCTGTGCTGGAATCACCGTATTTGCTTTGGCGGGATTTTGAGCGGCGCCGCTGACGCCGGCGCTTAGGCTGTTTCTTGGAGGGGTCATCCTCCGCTGTTCCATCGCCATCTCCTTCTTTTGGGGTGTCCACCATGTATATGTCATACGACGAGGTGGCTTTCCAGGGCCCAATAGGCGTTGGTGCGGGTGCGGCCTCCAGGGCACTGTTTGGCGGCTGAGCTAGATCATGCTCGTCGTGACAGTGCGGCGCGCTCGGCAGTGGCTCGAATCGTCGAGGATCAAGTCCCCGCGGATGTCAGCCATGTAGTTTAAACTTCCAAATCTGACCTGACGGCCAGGGGCATAGCTTTCGATCTGCTCCAGATGGTCAAGTGAATTGGCCCGCAGTGCGAAGCCGCCGAAGACGAAGATCTGTCCGGGGAGGAAGGTCTCACCCTGGACTGCATCTCTATTGATGATTGTAGGAGCCATCAGGCCTAACGACGACGACACAGAGGAACTCTCAATGAAAGCACCAATGTCAGTGTCAAAACCGGCGGATCTCGGGTAGGGGGTCCGGAACTGTGCGTCTAGGCCGGATGGTAACAGTAGGCAAGGGACACGAAGTTTTACCCAGGTTTGGGCCCTCTTGATGGAGGTAAAACCCTACGTCCTGCTTGATTAATATTGATGATATGGGTAGTACAAGAGTAGATCTACCACGAGATCGGAGAGGCTAAACCCTAGAAGCTAGCCTATGGTATGATTGTTGTTCTGTATGTTGTCCTACGAACTAAAACCCTCCGGTTTATATAGACACCGGAGAGGGTTAGGGTTACACAAAGTCGGTTACAATGGTAGGAGATCTACATATCCGTATCGCCAAGCTTGCCTTCCACGCCAAGGAAAGTCCCTTCCGGACACGGGACGAAGTCTTTAGTCTTGTATCTTCATAGTCCAGGAGTCCGGCTGAAGGTATAGTCCGGCCATCCGGACACCCCCTAATCCAGGACTCCCTCAGGCGGCTTTCTCTCGTTTTAACGCAATACCGCATTATGCTTTTCTCAAGCTCAAGATGCCCGGTCCACAAGGCGTCGTTACAGTTAGCGGAAATACCGACCGCCCTTCACGTACGGAAGAGGACGCGGCGGCTCTAACAGCCGCACACTAGGCGGCCTCACCAACCAGAAAAATGGCAGGGCGTCAAGACCACGGACACGGTTAGACGAGTCCGGCGTTCCATCATACATGCACGAGATTGGTTTTCGAACCCTCATAAAATGATACTAGGGGCTTCCCGCGTATAATCAGGCCAGCCCGGCCCAACTAGGCTTCTCTGGAATTCTGATAACTTATTCTTCTTTTCGGCACCTAAATTCTTTCCTTTTGCTGGTTGCAATCGTGCTACACCCGTCCAGGACACGACACAACGGAGACACAAGCATAGACGTGCAGTAGGGACCCGCCCGAAGGTTTCTTTTTAGATTAAGGCCCTGCGTAAACCTTTTTTACTGTCTCTTATTGCTCACATCCTCCGGATACTCCATATAACTGAGAAGGACACCGATGTTATTGGCATGTGGCCATGCCTGGATTTTGCACATACCTGAACACATGGGGTTTCTTATAAAGGGCATTGTTTAGCCCGGTATCTGTTATAAAGACCAAACACCTTAGGGAGTGTTCGGCGTCGCGAGTTTGGCCCTATATGCATCAGCTCCGAATCATGTCTTTGGTCAAATGTTGGGTTTGCCCGGCTCCCACATTTTGGTACCTTACGTTCCGTTATATCGGCTAAGGTAGCACTGGGAGAACTACTACGATTGTGCGATGGTTCACCCGGATGAGCACCTCAGTAGAGAAAGCCGAAAACTGACTGTCATGATATAGCGAGAGACTGGTCAACCACTCAATGATTAATCGGAATCTTCGGGATTCCTCCGCATTAACGAAGGGCCGTTTCCCGGTCATGTACGTACGCGCACCGTATTCGGACGAGCGTAGAAGTACCAGGGGCTATATAGTAGCCCCACTGTCAAACTCCTATGGCTAAGTGAAAGTGTTAAAGCAATATAGTCTGATTGCCTTGTTCGCTATGCTATCACCTCCTTAACGGACGAAGACATTGGATCAAGTGTGGATATGCATCTTTTGCGAACACCCCCGCATTATATGCGTGGGGGCGGAAGCCGACGACCGCAAACTTTCAGGTTATATACATATATATACAAACGGCCGCACAGGAGGCATCATACTACTTTCAGGCAAAAGTATAAATACAACCTTGATTAATTCAGAAAAACATTGTTTGTACAATGGGACTACATGTCACTGGAAAATAATATTCTTCGAGCACTCAGCCTCTATCGAGCGAGCGCCTTCAAGGACTTGCTCAAAGTAGTGCTCAGCAGCCACTCGGCCTATGGCCGAACCCTGTGCCGCAACAGTGGTGGCCTCCATATCCGCCCAGTATGTTTTGACATGGGCTAGGGCCATCCGCGCACCTTCTATGCACGCTGATCTCTTTACAGCATCGATGCGTGGCACAACTTCAAGGAATTGTTGCACTAAGCTAAAGTAGCTACTCGGCCTTGGCCCTCCCGGCCACAGGTGATCCATAACGGACCTCATGGCAAGTCCGAACAACCTATGGAGCTCGGCCCAACCGGTTAATCGCTCATTCAGCAGCAGCGGACAGACTGGAGTGTGAAACTGTGACCAGAACAGCTTCTCCACTTCAGGACCTTTCTGATCCTTGAAGTACTCGGCTGCATTAGTAGCACTTGCAGCCAAATCCATGTACTCGTCCGTAGAACTCCATAGCCAGTCCAGAGGAGCATACTTCGGATCTCTGAACTTAGTCCACAACAAGAAGGGCTTCCCAGACACGATATCTGCAACTTGATTCAGCTCCTCCTTCATTGCTCTAATTTTGGAGCGGGCTTCCTTGGCAGCCACCCGGGCCTTCTCCAGGTCCGTCGCTTTTGCCTGGTCTTCTTCTTCAAGAGCCGGTAACGGTCAGCATCATCTTTTAATTCTACAGCCATCTTGGCTATTTTCTCCTTGCTCTCACAATGCGCGGCCTGTTCGGCCCTTAACTTTTCGACCACCTTTAAAGCGGCCGCATTGCTACTCCTCACTTGCTCCTTGGCTCGTGCAAGCTCCGCTCTTACTATGTGACGATCACCAGAAAAATCACTCACCCTGTGCCTCATCAAGCCGCTTATTGACAAGCACGATGTTGGCATCTGCCGCATCCAGCTGCCGCTTTAGTTCGGCAAACCCATCAGTCCGGCTAGCCACCGGAGCTTCAACCACCTGCACATAAAGGCGGTCTGGTTATTACCTGGGACTATGATCCTCTGTTTGCCGCCGTTCTCGATGACAATCAGAGTCTTAGGGGCTACTATCTACATGGGCATACCTAAACGTATGCGGTACTATTAAAAGCATACATTATTTCACGTACCTCAAAGCCTTTCAGCAGACTCATAAAAGCTTCATGCAACCCGCTTTAAGCGGATGCAATCCTCTCAATTACCGTACCCATTAGCGTACGATGCACTTCCGAGATAGCAGCTTGCCTCAAAAGATCCTTCAGCGCGTCCGACCGCACACTGTGCGGACCCTCGCTGTCGCTCTCCTTAGGAGCCGGATACTGGGGATTCCGGGCAGCCAAAGGGTTATCCTCTGGACCTAGTGGATCCGGAGATGCCCTTCGCGATGACACTTCAAGGTCGCCCGCTTCTTGAGTTGGGGAGTCCGGGGGAGGCGTTTCGCTCTCCATCATCTCCGGAAGAAGATCCCCCGAAGATGAACTCTGTCGAGAAGGGCTGCGATCCGGACTACAATTTATAAGCATCGATTATTGTCTTCGGAAGTAAGATAGGATATCTTCACTATTAAGTACTTTTTGACTACTTACAGCTCGGTAGAGGGCTGATCCCCGCGCGGACATTGTGCGGCAAGAATACCCTCCGAGGCAGGACCCTCTGGCGGAGATTTCTTCTCCCATTTGGAAACCTTAGTTTCCGGATCTTCAGAGGTAGTCCTCTTCCTTCCCCGGGAAGGGAGAATGTCAGAATCTTCTCCTTGGTTATCCTCCCTCGCAGAGGCGCTCATTCCTTCGATTGGAATAGGTAGCGATGGAGGCCCGCTTTCGCCCTCTTTATCCCCCATTCATCTTCCTTTGAGGGCACTAGACGAGGTGCTGGCTCGAACATCTTTTCCAGCACCGGATTATCCAAGCCTTGGCCGAACACCGGATCATCTTCGCCTTTGTTATCCAGTCTTGGTCAAAGAGCGATTCGTCAGAATGATGTCATGATAAACAAAAGGATAGTGTGTTCGGCCAGGGGATTACTTACTTGGGAAGTGGGGCGGTTGTAGCTCAGGCCCACGTCCTCGGTGGTGTCCGGACACTCTATTTGGGGTCCGAAGAACGATTTGTACATCTCGTGCGTCATGCCGAGGAAATGCTGAATAGTGCGCGGTCCTTCCGGGTTGAATTCGCACATGCGAAGGGGCCGGCGTTTGCAAGGTTGGACTTGATGAACCAGCATAACTTGCATTACCATAACCAGACTGAAATCTCCCTCGAAGAGATCTCGGACACGGCTCTGCAGTATTGGCACGTCCTTGGCTGGACCCTAGCTCAGCCCCCTGCTGATCCATGACATCAGTTGTGGTGGGGGGCCCAAGCGAAAGGCGGGGGACGGCTACCATTTGGCACTTCGGGGAGCTGTGATGTAGAACCACTCCCGCTACCACAATCCGGACACCTCTGGAAAGGAACCCTTTGGCCATGGAGCGTCAGCAATTTTGCTTATTAAAGCACCTCCACACGCTGCGTACTGCCCCTCGACCATCTTCGGCTTCACATCAAAGGTCTTGAGCCACAGACCGAAGTGAGGGGCAATGCGGAGGAAGGCCTCACATACGACAATGAATGATGAGATGTGAAGAAGGGAATCCGGGGCCAGGTCATGAAAATCCAGCCCGTAATAGTACATAAGACCCCTAACAAAGGGATCCAGAGCGAGGCCTAGCCCTCGGAAGAAGTGGGAGACGAACACGACGCTCTCGTTGGGTTCAGGAGTAGGGACGACCTACCCTCGGGAGGGCAGCCTATGCGAAATTTCGGCGGTCAGGTATCTGGCCTCCCTCAACTTCTTGATGTCCCCCTCTGTGACGGAGGAAGGCATCCACCGGCCTTGAAGGCTGGATCTGGACATGATTGAAGATCCGAAGCGCCTGACCTGAGCTTTGGGTGTTAGAACTCGAGGCAGGGGAAGGATTCGATTGAGCGCGGGAGGGGAGAAAAAGAAAATGCCCTGCCCCTTTATAAAGAGGGTGAATATCAGGCGTCCCCCTCGTGGCCGTTTGAGACTTACCTAAGATCTAGGAGTCATGCCAACAGGCACGGTTGGCTTACCCACGTTGGTATTAATGAGAATCCCGTGATAAGGGGAACACGATCTCTGCTTTGACAAGACGTGTCAAGAAACCGCCTCGTGTTATGTGCGGGGCTGGTTAAAGAAAAACGGTTCTAATAATTACCGAGCTGTGGCGTGATGTCATGTTTCCAAAACGCGTCAGCAGATTAGATTTGTGGAAATATTATTCTCTCTATGATGGTATGTGGAACTTATTTTGCAGGGTCGGACACTATCCTTGTATTCAAACTCTTCCGTGGTGTATTCGGAGGAGGAACCCACCTTGCAATGCCGAAGACAACAATGCGTGCCGGACTCATCGTCATTGAAGCCTGGTTCAGGGGCTACTGAGGGAGTCCTGGATTAGGGGGTCTCCAGACAGCCGGACTATATCCTTTGGCCGGACTGTTGGACTATGAAGATACAAGATTGAAGACTTCGTCCCGTGTCCGGATGGGACTCTACTTGGCGTGTAAGGCAAGCTAGGCAATACGGATATGTATATCTCCTCCTTTGTAACCGACCTTGTGTAACCCTAGCCCCCTCCGATGTCTATATAAACCAGAGGGTTTTAGTCCGTAGGACAACATACAATCATACCATAGGCTAGCTTCTAGGGTTTAGCCTCCCTGATCTCGTGGTAGATCAACTCTTGTAATACTCATATCATCAAGAACAATCAAGCAGGACGTAGGGTATTACCCCCATCGAGAGGGCCCGAACCTGGGTAAAGCATCGTGTCCCCTGCCTCCTGTTACCATCTGCCTTAGACGCACAATTCGGGACCCCCTACCCGAGATCCGACGGTTTTGACACCGACACCCGTGTATTTAAATATCTTTCTTCGGAGGTGGTGATGTGATATTCTTGGCAATGATGCTTCTTAGGATACGATTCTCTTCCTTGAGCTTATTAATTTTCTGCTTAAGATCCATTATTTCCTTGTGAAGTTTACCCGTGATAGCTAGAGCTCCATCAACCCATGGATGGTTCCTTGCTGCGGGAGAAAAGGCAACACTCTTTTTCATATTTTCATAAGAGAGAAATCTAGCATTGGGAGGAATAACCAAATTTGGTATTGCTGAGCTCTGAAGTTCCTCCATCATGAATCTGGTTTGAAGATGAGAGGTAACTTCTTGATCATCCTCCATGGCATCCACTCTTCTCAAGTCTGCCTCCATCTCTTCCTCCGTTGCTGGCCCTAAGTGGTTAGCATCGCTATATGATCTTGGGCCTGGTGCCGGGTGAGATACCGACTCTCCCCGACTGACTCTTGCAAAGACATCTTGTTCCAAATCTGTTGCAGAAACAACTCAAAACAAAAACATTGGATTTTGTCGTGGTACCGTGGTCAAAACCTTCGAGAGATTATATAATGAATTTCTACCGACCATAAGAAGTATCATGCAAGAAATTGGAGTCCGGAGGACACACGAAGTAGCCACAAGGTCGGGGGCGTGCCCAGGGGGTAGGGCGCGCCCTCCACCCTTGTGGTGGCCTCGTGTCTCTTTCGGACTACTTTTAATTTTCCTAATTTTTTTAAATATTCCAAAACAGAGAAAATTTATCATTGGAAATGTTTTGGAGTCGGTTCCACATACCTATTCCTTTTCGGAGTCTGAAACGTTCTGGAAAGTGTCCCTTATGTACTCCTTCGGTGTTACGGTATCAATTATATTGGTCTCAACATTTATGGGAGTACCCAAGATATAATGTTTGAGTCTTTGACCGTTTACCACCTTCGGATTTTTGCGAAGGAAATATGCCCTAGAGGCAATAATAAAGTTATTATTTATTTCCTTATATCATGATTAATGTTTATTATTCATGCTAGAATTGTATTAACCGAAAACTTAGTACATGTGTGAATACATAGACAAACAGAGTGTCACTAGTTTGCCTCTACTTGACTAGCTCGTTGAATCAATGATGGTTATGTTTCCTAACCATAGGCATGAGTTGTCATTTGATTAACGGGATCACATCATTAGAGAATGATGTGATTGACTTGACCCATGAGTTAGCTTAGCACGATGATCGTTTAGTTTGTTGTTATTGCTTTCTCCATAACTATACATGTTCCTATGACTATGAGATCATGCAACTCCCGAATACCAGAGGAACACTTTGTGTGCTACCAGATGTCACAACGTAACTAGGTGATTATAAAGGTGCTCTACAGGTGTCTCCGCTGGTATTTTTTGAGTTGGGATGTATCAAGATTAGGATTTGTCACTCTGATTGTCGGAGAGGTATCTCTGGGCCCTCTCGGTAATGCACATCACTATAAGCCTTACAAGCAATGTGACTAATGAGTTAGTTGCGAGATGATGCATTATGGAACGAGTAAAGAAACTTTCTTGTAACGAGATTGAACTATGTATTGAGATACTGACGATCGAATCTCGGGCAAGTAACATACCAATGACAAAGGGAACAACGTATACCGTTATGCAGTTTGACCGATAAAGATCTTCGTAGAATATGTAGGAGCCAATATGAGCATCCAGGTTCCACTATTGATTATTGACCGGAGACATGTCTCGGTCATGTCTACATAGTTCTTGAACCCATAGGGTCCGCACGCTTAACATTCGGTGACTATTGGTACTATGAGTTTATATGATTTGATGTACCAAAGGTTGTTCGGAGTCCCGTATGAGATCACAGACATGACGAGGAGTGCCGAAATGATCGAGCCATAAAGATCAATATATTGAAAGGCTATATTGGGACATCGGAAAGGTTCCGAGTGATCCGGGTATTTTTCGGAGTACCGGGGGCAGGAAGACGGGAGTACATATGGGCCTTAGTGGGCTTTAAGGGAAAAAGAGGAGAAGCCACGAGGGCTGGCCGCGTGCCCCCCATGGGCCTAGTCCAAATTGGACTAGGGGAGGGGATGCGCCCCCTCTTTCCTTCTCCTCCCCTTCTCCTTCCTGCCCCCTCCTAGTAGGACTAGGAAAGGAGGAATCCTACTCCTACTAGGAGGTGGACTCCTCCCCCCTTGGCGCGCCTAGAGAGGCCGGCTGACCTCCCCTCCCTCCTTTATATACATGGGGAGAGGGGCACCCTAGAACACACAAGTTTACATTGTTCTTAGCCGTGTGCGGTGCCCCCCTCCACCATAATCCACCTCGGTCATATTGTCGTAGTGCTTAGGCGAAGCCCTGCGTCGGTAGCATCATCATCACCGTCATCACGCCGTCGTGCTGACGAAACTCTCCCGCGAAGCTCTGCTGGATAGTGAGTTCGTGGGACGTCACCGAGCTGAATGTGTGCTAAACTCGGAGGTGCCATGCATTCGGTACTTGGATCGGTCGGATCGTGAAGACGTACGACTACATCAACCGCGTTCTTATAACGGTTCCGCTTACGGTCTACGAGGGTATGTGGACGACACTCTCCCCTCTCGTTGCTACGCATCAGCATGATCTTGCGTGTGTGTAGGATTTTTTTTGAAATTAGTACGTTCCCCACTAGTGGTATCAGAGCCAGGTTTATGCGTAGATGTTATATGCACGAGTAGAACACAAAGGAGTTGTGGGCGTGGGTATATACATATTGCTTGCCGTCACTAGTTGATTCTTGATTCAGCGGAATTGTTGGATGAAGCGTCCTAGACCGACATTAAGCGTACGCTTACGCGAGACTAGTTCTACCGACATGCTTTGCACACAGGTGGCTAGTGGGTGTTTGTTTCTCTAGCTCTAGTTGAATCGGATTCAATGGACAAGGTTCTTTCTAAATATCAAAAAGCAATCACTATACCGCGTTGTGGTTTTTAATGCGTAGGTAAGAAACGGTTCTTGCTCAGCCCGTAGCAGCCACGTAAAACTTGCAACAACAAAGTAGAGTACGTCTAACTTGTTTTTGCAGGGCATGTTGTGATGTGATATGGTCAAGACGTGATGAGATATAAATTGTTGTATGAGATGATCATGTTTTGTTGAAGTTATCGGCAACTGGCAGAAGCCTTATGGTTGTCTCTTTATTGCATAAGATGCAAGTGCCGTGTAATTTCTTTACTTTATCGCTATGCGATAGCAATAGTTGCAAAAGCAATAGTTGGCGAGACGATCATGTGACGACACATTGATAGAGATCAAGATGATGGAGATCATGGTGTCATGCCGGTGACGATAGAGATCATGACGATAGTTTGGAGATGGAGATCAAAGGCGCAAGATGATCATGGCCATATCATGTCACATATTTTGATTGCATGTGATGTTTATCCTTTATGCATCTTATTTTTCTTAGTTCAGTGGTAGAATTATAAGATGATCTCTCACGAAATTTCAAGGTATAAGTGTTCTCCCTGAGTATGCAGCGTTGCGACAGTTCGTCGTGCCGAGACACCACGTGATGATCGGGTGTGATAAGCTCTACATTCACATACAACGGGTGCAAGCCAGTTTTGCACACGCGGAATACTCGGGTTAAACTTGTCGATCCTAGCATATGCAGATATGGCCTCGGAACACTGGAGACCGAAAGGTCGAGCGTGAATCATATAGTAGATATGATCAACATAGTGATGTTCACCATCGAAAACTACTCCATCTCACATGATGATCGGACATGGTTTAGTTGATTTGGATTACGTGATCATTTAGATGACTAGAGGGATGTCTATCTAAGTGGGAGTTCTCAAGTAATATGATTAATTGAACTTTAATTTATCATGAACTTAGTCCTAATAGTATTTGCATAAGTATGTTGTAGATCAATAGCTCGCGATGTAGCTCCCCGTTTATTTTTATATGTTCCTAGAGAAAAACTAAGTTGAAAGATGTTAGTAGCAATGATGCGGATTGGATCCGTGATCTGAGGATTATCCTCATTGCTGCACAGAAGAATTATGTCCTTGATGCACCTCTAGGTGATAGACCGATTGCAGGAGCAGATGCAGACGTTATGAATGTTTGGCGAGCTCGATATGATGACTACTTGATAGTCTAGTGCATCATGCTTTATGGCTTAGAATCGGGGCTTCAAAGACATTTTGAATGCCACGGAGCATATGAGATGTTCCAAGAGTTGAAATTAGTATTTCAGACTCATGCCCATGTCGAAAGGTATGAGACCTTTGACAAGCACTTTGCCTACAAGATGGAGGAGAATAGCTCAGCTAGTGAGCATGTGCTCAGAATGTCTGAGTACTACAATCACTTGAATCAAGTGGGAGTTAAGCTTCCAAATAATATAGTGATTGACAGAGTTCTCTAGTCACTATCACCAAGTTACTGGAACTTTGTGATGAACTATAATATGCAAGGGATAACGGAAACGATTCCCAAGTTCTTCGTGATGCTGAAATCGACGAAGGTAGAAATCAAGAAAAGCATTAAGTGTTGATGGTTGACAAGACCACTAGTTTCAATAAAAGGGCAAAGGGAAGAAGGGGAACTTCAAAAAGAACGGCAAGCAAGTTGCTGCTCAAGTGAAGGAGCCCAAGTCTATACCTAAGCCTGAGACTAAGTGCTTCTACTGCAAAGGAAATGGTCACTGGAAGTGGAACTGCCCTAGATACTTAGTGGATAAGAAGGATGGCAAAGTGAACAAAAGTATATATATTTGATATACATGTTATTGATGTGTACTTTACTAGTGTTTATAACAACACCTCAGTATTTGATACCGGTTCAGTTACTAAGATTAGTAACTCGAAATTGGAGTTGCAGAATGAACAGAGACTAGTTAAGGGTGAAATGACGATGTGTGTTGGAAGTGGTTCCAAGATTGATATGATCATCATCGCACACTCCCTATACTTTCAGGATTAGTGTTGAACCTAAATAAATGTTATTTGGTGTTTGCGTTAAGCATGAATATGATTTGATCATGTTTATTGCAATACTGTTATTCATTTAAAGTCAGAGAATAATTGTTGTTCTGTTTACATGAATAAAACCTTCAATGGTCATACACCCAAGGTGAACGGTTTATTGAATCTCGATCGTAGTGATACACATATTCATAATATTGAAGCCAAAAGATGCAAAGTTAATAATGATAGTGAAACTTATTTATGGCACTAGCGTTTAGGTCATATTGGTGTAAAGTGCATGAAGAAAATTCATGCTGATGGGCTTTTGGAATCACTTGATTATGAATCAGTTGATGCTTGCGAACCATGCCTCATGGGCAAGATGACTAAGACTCCGTTCTCCGGAACAATGGAGCGAGCAACAGACTTGTTGGAAATAATACATACTAATGTTTCCAGTCCGATGAGTGTTGAGGCTCACAGCAGGTATTGTTATTTTCTGACCTTCACAGATGATTTGAGTAAGATATGTGTATATGTCCTTGATGAAACATAAATCTGAAACATTTGAAAGTTCAAATAATTTCAGAGTGAAGTGGAAAATCATCGTAACAAGAAAATAAAGTTTCTATGATCTGATCGTGGAGGAGAATGTTTGAGTTACGAGTTTTGTTGGGGATATTACTATTAAGTATAAACCGGCCATCAGGGGCCGGGTTATGTCCACAAGGAGTTAGTCATGTTTGAAGCCCATGAAGACAAGAGGTATGGCACTTTACAGAGGAGATCTAACATGAAGGCCCAGGTGTCGGTGTCAAAACCGGCGGATCTCGAGTAGGGGGTCCCAAACTGTGCGTCTAAGGCGGATGGTAACAGGAGGCGGGGGACACAATGTTTACCCAGGTTCGCGCTCTCTCGATGGAGGTAATACCCTACTTCCTGCTTGATTGATCTTGATGATATGAGTATTACAAGAGTTGATCTACCACGAGATCGTAGAGGCTAAACCCTAGAAGCTAGCCTATGATTATGATTGTTGTTATCCTACAGACTAAACCCTCTAGTTTATATAGACACCGGAGGGGGCTAGGGTTACACAGAGTCGGTTACAAGGGAGGAGATCTACATATCCTAATTGCCAAGCTTGCCTTCCACGCAAAGGAGAGTCCCACCCGGACATGGGACGAAGTCTTCAATCTTATATCTTCATAGCCCAACAGTCCGGCCAAAGTATATATTCCGGCTGTCCGAGGACCCCCTAATCCAGACTCCCTTAGTAGCCCCTGAACCAGGCTTCAATGACGATGAGTCCGGCGTGCAGATTGTCTTCAGCATTGCAAGGCGGGTTCTTCCTCCGAATACTCCATAGAAGATTTCAAACACAAGGATATTGTCTGGTTCTGCAAAACAAATTGCACATACCACCGTAGAGAGTATATTATTCCCCAAATCTAATCTGCTGACAGCTTTTCATAACATGACATCACGCCACGGCCCGGTCATTATTCGAACCGTTTTCTCAACCAGCTATTGCACAAATTGCGAGGCGGTTTTCTTGGCACGTCTTGTCAAAGCAGAGATCGTGTCCCCTTATAACGGGATTCTCATCAATACGGGTGTGGGTAACCCAACCGTGCCATCAATCACGGCGCTTGGGGAATAAGCGAGTTTACCAGGCAAGTGGGGAGGCGCAGAATCCCTGCTGCATTTATAAGGGGATAAGGACTCCCTTTCGCACCCACAATTTCTTCTTTCCGATCCATTCCCCTTTCCCGAGCTCCAGCGCCCGAGCATTCGTCTTCTCCACCCACAAAGGCCTTCCGAATATGTTCAGATCTGGAGCAGGAGGCAAGTGGATGGCCTCTACCGTCTAGGAGAAGCATATCAAAAAGCTTCGGGAGGCCGGGTATCTGGCCAAAAAAATCGGCCGCCGTCTCCCGACGGTGGGACAGGTCGTTCCTACTCCGGAACCCCAAGAGAGGGTTCTATTCCTCCCTCATTTTGTCCGCGAGCTAGGGTTTCCCCTCCACCCGTTCGTTCATGGCATCATGTATTATTACTGGATCGATTTTCATGATCTATCCCCCAATTCCTTCCTCAACATCTAAATATTCATCATCATGTGCGAGGCTTTTCTCTGCATCTCGCCACACTTCGGCTTATGGCTGAAGATCTTTAATGTGAAGCCCAAGGTGGTGAGCGGCGAGCACGCCGAGTGCGGGGGCGCTATGGTGAGCAAGATGCCCAACGTTACATGGTCAACAGGTACTTTTAATGATTCCGTCAAAGAGTGGCAACAACAGTGGTTTTACATCACTGAGCCGTGCGGCACGGAATGGGCCGCTGCTCCAGAGTTCCGATCCGGAGCCCCTCTGTGGCTTACGTCCTGGCCCAAGAAGGGCCTTGATAACCCAAAAGTATAGGGGATCGCAACAGTTTTCGAGGGTAAAGTATTCAACCCAAATTTATTGATCCGACACAAGGGGAGCCAAAGAATACTCTCAAGTATTAGCAGCTGAGTTGTCAATTCAACCACACCTAGAAACTTGATATCTGCAGCAAAGTATTTAGTAGCAAAGTAATATGATAGTAGTGGTAATGGTAGCAAAAGGTAACAGTAGTAAAAGTAATGTTTTTGGTATTTTTTAGTGATGACAGCAATAGCAACGGGAAAGTAAATAAGCGAAGAACAATATATGGAAAGCTCGTAGGCAATGGATCAGTGATGGAGAATTATGCCGGATGCGGTTCATAATGTAACAGTCATAACCTAGGGTGACACAGAACTAGCTCCAGTTCATCAATGTAATGTAGGCATGTATTCCGAATATAGTCATACGTGCTTATGGAAAAGAACTTGCATGGCATCTTTTGTCCTACCCTCCCGTGGCAGCGGGGTCCTTACGGAAACTAAGGGATATTAAGGCCTCACTTTAATAGAGTACCGGAACAAAACATTAACACATAGTGAATACATGAACTCCTCAAACTACGGTTATCACCGGTAAGTATCCCGATTATTGTCACTTCGGGGTTAACGGATCATAACACATAATAGGTGACTATAGACTTGCAAGATAGGATCCAGAACACTCATATATTGATGAGAACATAATAGGTTCAGATCTGAAATCATGGCACTCGGGCCCTAGTGACAAGCATTATGCATAGCAAAGTCATAGCAACATCAATCTCAGAACATAGTGGATACTAGGGATCAAACCCTAACAAAACTAACTCGATTACATGATAGATCCCATCCAACCCATCACCGTCCAGCAAGCCTACGATGGAATTACTCATGCACGACGGTGAGCATCATGAAATTGGTGATGGAGGATGGTTGATGATGACGATGGCGACAGATTCCCCTCTCTAGAGCCCCGAATGGACTCCAGATCAGCCCTCCCGAGAGATTTTAGGGCTTGGCGGCGGCTCTGTATCGTAAAACGCGATGAATTCTTCTCTCTGATTTTTTCTCCCCAAAACACAAGATATAGAGTTGGAGTTGGAGTCGGAGGAGCTCCAGGGGTCCCACGAGGTAGGGGGGCGCGCCCTAGGGGAGCAGGCGCGCCCCCACCCTCGTGGACAGGTGGTGGGCCCCCGGCCTTCATCTTTTGCAGGTATTTTTTATATTTTCCAAAAAGTTGCTCCATGAAGTTTCAGGTCATTCTGAGAACGTTTGTTTCTGCACATAAATAACACCATGGTAATTCTGCTGAAAACAACGTCAGTTCGGATAGTTCCATTCAAATCATGAAAGTTAGAGTCCAAAACAAGGGCAAAAGTGTTTGGAAAAGTAGATACGACGGACACGTATCAGTCCTGAACTTGTCTTCGTCCGACGAACTGTCTGTGCTCCAGACGCGCGTTAAAGATATGGAAGGCAAGAACATCGAACTTGTCGATGTAGTCCAGGTGATGTTAGTTCACGGGATCCTGCCTTGTCAGCACCGGACTTGCAATCTATGGGAATTCGATCCGGCCAAGCACTAGACCCTGCAAAAGCTCTTTGGCTCCTCACACGAAGACATCTGGAAGGTGCTTTTCAAGTCCGGAAAATAATGGCCGGACTCGGCCGAGGACCGCGGGTATCAACTGTCTCGCCCTGCAAGCTCGGTAAGTTTTTATGCGTTTTACCCGCCTAACCCAAGGGAAATGCTTAATGTGTTTTCCTCAACTCCCCTAGGGCTGGATGAAGAAGGCAGGGCAGATCCGTTGTCCAGCCCCATTGCCCGAAGAACCGACCGGCCCACTTCTGACGAAGATGCTGGCCCCGGCTCCGTACAAGGCACCGAAAAAGAAGACCAAAAAGGAGGCCAAAAAGACCCGGGGCGGCCTTCGTGGCCGCGGCACTTCGGGCACAATATCCGAAGGCTCCAACGCCCGTTCTGCCTCCGAAGAGGACGACGAGGAGGAGGAAGACGAATCCCCAGGGGGGGGGGGGGAGAAAGAAGAGGGCGGCCTCTATACACTTGGAGGCCGAGTCGCCTAAAAGGGGGAAAAGATCCTCTTCCGGAAGAGTCCACTGCCGCCGCCGACAGCAGCCCGGCGTGGGATCCCAGGGCCCAGCCCCTGGCGAACTCGTGAGTATAAAATCCGAACACTTTTATGCGTCTAGACTCATCATGGCATAATAGTTTAACCTAAGCTATATTTTTTGTAGTCCGGCGAGGTCCCGCACCGAACGATCCTCATCAGCGGATTCGCTGAGCTCGGATGCTATAGAGAGCGGGACGCCCCCGAAGGCCCCTTCCCCCAAATATGTGCATAACACCGAGGCTTCGTCCCAGAAGGACCCCGGCCAAGGAGGGGGGGAAGAGATCGTGAAAGCGGCGCCTGGAGGTCAAACTTTGGGGGCCGGAGACATGGGGGAGAAGATTCCCATGGGAGTCGACGGCGGGAGCCATCTTGAATTCGGCTCCCAGCCGGACGCAATTCGGAGACCAATACGGCTCTAGAATCAAGCAGGCGGCCTTGCTCGGCTGGAGGGAGCGTGCCTGTTCCACCAGCAATCTCTGTCCAGCCAGAGGTGCCGGATGTTTTGTTGGCGGCGCTGAAGAGCGCCTCCATCATCAATGAACACCGTGCCCTGATGGGTGCGGTGATTAAGGAGATTCAGTCTGCTGAGAGTGGACTGAATGAAGCCTGTATCAGCCTTATAAGAGGCTTTGAGGTATGTTTTATGAGGTTTCGAAGAGTGTCATAGTATGGATAGTACCCCCTACTACACAGTTCGGTGCAAGAAAGGACCGGAGAGAGGATCAATTTTATGTTCGCATGAAGACTCACTTCATGACATCTATCTCTCTTCTTTTATAAGCAGGCGTCTGCAGCGGCTGCTGCCTCTCATGCTGCGGAGGTCTCCGAACTGAATCAAAGTCTGGAGCGGGCCGAAGAAGAACTTGGCCAGTTGAAAAGGCAGTTGGAAGATAAACAAGGTATGCGCAAGCCTTGTTAGCGTTCAGTGCGAACAAATTCTCAGTATGATAAAATATGTTTCATTATTTGCGCCAGGGGCGATGACCAAAGTCGAGGCTCTGAGGAAGGCTGTTGCCGAGGCCGGGGAAAGGGCAGCCACAGATCAGGCTCTTCGTGAGAAGCATGAGGACAGGGTTATTGAAGCTGAGCAGGAGCTTCAAGAGTCCGTGAAGAAATGCGAGACCTTGGAGCAGAGTTTAACAGAGAAAGAATCCGAACTCGCCAGGGCTCATCAGGCCGCGCGCGATGCCCAGGGGGAAACCCAAGGCGCCCTGCAGGAGATCCAAGAGGCGAGGATGATCGTGGCGGGTAAGGATTTTTTCCATGTAAAGCGAGTATTTGAGGAGAAAATCATGTTTCTAATTTTGAGTTCGGATTTTTCTAGGGGTATTTGCGAAACTGCCCTGCAGCATATCGGATGCTTCCCAATTCTACCGAGCCAAAGAAGGGAACACTTCGGATAAGCTCTTTTGGTCATAGTATCTGGCACCGAATTATCCGGTGCCTTTTGCCGACCAATTGAAACAGCTGATCGAACTGCATAGGGCGGCCAAACTAGCCATGAAGGATTTGATTATCCGGCTATGGCCTGCCGAGCCGATTCCAGGCAGCTACTTCAGGCTCGTGAAGCGGCTTGTGAGTGCCTGCCCTCGACTTGACATCATCAAGCGGTCGGTCTGTATAGAGGGTGCGCGAATGGCCTTCGCCCTCGCAAAGGTGCACTAGGGAAGATGGATGCTGAAAAGCTGATGACCGAGGGACCGCGAGAGGGGAAGGAGCACCGCAAGCCCGAATTATATTATGAAAGTGTCCTGAAAGGATCCTGCCTAGCGGCGGAGCAATGCACTAGGGACATTATATTTCCATGAATACAATCATGTTGTCCTTTGTAATGTTGAACAAGGTCATCATTTCTATTATTTATTGCCTGTTATATAAAAGTTTATCCTCCTGCGCGGCCGTTTTATATTATAATCCTGAGAGTTGGCCAGTCGTCGGCTTCTGCCCCCATGTAGGAAGTACGGGGGTGTTCGGGATAAACCTAACCACTCTTTATCCCAGTTTTGGGTCCTTCGAAGGAGGTGTTCAGCACAACGAACCAGGCAATCGGACTATAGGGCTTTATCACTCTCACTTACCCATAGGAGCTTTATAAAAGGAAGGTAGGCGCAGCCCCTACTGATCGGAAGAAAAGCCGATCTGTCGCACGCTGCATTGGTTATGGCATTATGCGGGAGAAATCTTTAAAGATTTTACAACCTCTCGAAGAGCTGACCAGCTCTCGCCGTATCATGACAGCCAGTTTTCGGCTTTCTCTACTGAGGTGTTCGTCCGGAAGAACCGAGACACAATCGCAGTAGTTCTCCCTGTGCCGCCTTAGCATATATAGCAGAACGTAAGGCAGCAAAACATGGGAGCTGGGCAAACCCAACATTTAACCCAAGACATGATTCGGAGCTGATGCATATAATACTATAAGTTCGGGGTGCCGAACTTCCATGAAGGTGTTCAGACTTTATTGCCATATTATGGGTAGAACGAAGCCCCTGGCATATTTAAAGCATATCGCGGTGTACGTATGCCACTTGACAAAAGAATTTCAGTCAGAAATAACAGCAGATAAGCGTTATATAAATCCACATGCTGTATTTGAATAGTATGTCGATGCATGTGAGTACATGTAATGTGATGAAAAAGAAATATGACTGTGGAACCTGCTGAGACCAGGGGGAAGAAGCTGTGTGCGGATCCGGAGTATAGTCGGATGGTCATCGCGGGGAATATCTAAGGGTTCCCTTGTGCATTTGAGCTGCTTCCATATCGTCAGTCTTGGTCTGCGCAAAGTTGAACCTGCAAACAAAATGTAAGAAATGCTTGTGTGCCGCAGAGCGGTTGAGCCGCGGTATGTGGCTTGTCCTGGCCTTCGCGGAGTGTTTAATTGAGCTCTGGACGAGCCAGGCTATCCTGCCGTGAAGTAGTTCGAAGTCCTTTGGCGGTGTCTGGGAATCGGGACATCGACTCGAGGTTCGGTTGGAAGGTGCCACTTGTAGCTTCTGCTGTTAAAGCAGCAGTATACTCCTTGGTGCCGAGGGGAAGCTCGGCCTTGCCATTAACCGTGATGACGCCGCGCGGACCGGGCATCTTGAGCTTACGGTAGGCATAATGTGGTACCATGTTGAATCGAGCGAACGCGGTTTGTCCGAGCAGTGCTTGATAATCACTGCGAAAGGGGACGATGTCAAAGATTAACTCTTCAGAGCGGTAATTGTCTTGTGATCCGAAGACTACCTCAAGGGCGATGGAGCCTGTACAGATGGCCTCCATACCTGATATAATCCCTCTGAAGAAGGTTTTAGTGGGCTTGATCACTGAGGGAGTCTTGGATTAGGGGGTCTCCGGACAGCCGGGCTATATCCTTTGGCCGGACTGTTGGACTATGAAGATACAAGATTGAAGACTTCGTCCCGTGTCCGAATGGGACTTTCCTTGGCGTGGAAGGAAAGCTTGGCAATACAGATATGTAGATCTCCTCCCTTGTAACCGAATCTGTGTAACCCTAGCCCCCTCCGGTGTCTATATAAACCGGAGGGTTTAGTCCATAGGACAACGTACAATCATGCCATATGCTAGCTTCTAGGGTTTAGCCTCTACGATCTCGTGGTAGATCAACTCTTGTAATACTCATATCATCAAGAACAATCAAGCAGGACGTAGGGTATTACCTCCTTCAAGAGGGCCCGAACCTGGGTAAACATCGTGTCCCCTGCCTCGTGTTACCATCCGCCTTAGACGCACAGTTCGGGAGCCCCTACCCGAGATCCGCCGGTTTTGACACCGACATTGGTGCTTTCATTGAGAGTTCCATTGTGCCGTCACCGTAAGGCTTGATGGCTCCTTCGATCATCGGTAACGATGCGGTCCAGGGTGAGGGTTTCCTCCCCGGACAGATCTTCGTATTCGGCGGCTTTGCACTGCGGGCCAATTTGCTTGGCCATCTGGAGTAGATCGAGAGCTATGCCCCAGGCCATCAGGCTAGGTTCAGAAACTTAAACTATGCTGCCGACATCCGCGGAGACTTGATCTTCGACGGACTCGAGCCCATGTCAGGTGTGCCACACAGTCACAACGAGCATGACGTAACTCTGTCGTCAGACAATATTCAGGTGATCGCATCTACAACTACTCCGGCCGTCAATCCGGAGCAAATCGCGCCATCCGAGAGTGGAGGGATAGACCCCACCATAGAGGCCGCACTCTCAGTGGCGATAGAGCCGGATACTGACTTCACCCCTTACGAGAGCCGTGTCGCCGAACCACTGGATTCATCTCCGGCCACGGGCTTTGAGCCGCTTACATCTGTACCCGTCGAATCCGACTGGGCGCAGACCATGGAGTTCACCTCCACGGATATCTTTCAGCACTCGCCTTTCGGCGAGGTGCTAAATTCATTAAGGTCTCTCTCCCTGTCAGGAGAACCTTGGCCGAACTATGTCCGGCTAGAATGGAATGCGGACGATGAAGAAATTCGCTGCCCAGCCACCACCCACTTAGTACCCACTGTCGACGATTTAACCGACATGCTCGACTTCAACTCCGAAGACATCGACGGTATGGACGACGATGCAGGAGACGAGCAGGAACCACCGCCTACAGGGCACTGGACCGCTACCTCATCATATGATATATACATGGTGGACACCCCAAAGAAGGCAATGGCAACGAGACAGCGGAGGATGACCCCTCCAAGAAGCAACCTAAGCATTGACGTCAGCGGCGCCGCTCTAAGTCCCGCCACAGCAAAAGTAGTGATACCGGCACAAGAGATAATAACACTCCGGATAGTGCCGAAGACAACCACAATCCCCTCTAGCACGATGTAGAGCCGGAGGATGAACAAGCTAGCCCTCCAGAGTAGGCATCAGATGGAGAACCAGAGGAGGACAATTACATACCTCTCTCCGAAGACGAGGTGAGCCTCGGCGACAAAGAATTTATCATGCCTAAGGATCCCGTCGAACAGGAGCGCTTCAAGCGCCAGCTTATGGCCACAGCAAATAGCCTGAAGAAAAAGCAACAACAGCTTCAAGCTGATCAAGACTTGCGAGCAGACAGATGGACCGAAGTCCTTGCGGCCGAGGAATACGAACTCGAGTGCCCCTCCAAGAGTTACCCAAAAGCAGGTTGCTACCTCACCTCGAGAAGGAAGCATTGAAACCTCCATCACCAGTGTACGATGCGGCTGACCAGCCACCGCGTGGCCGAGCCAAAGAGGCATTTCAGCTTGAAGTTCAGCCCGCACCCCACTGCCACTCAATCAAAAATACCAAGGCCCAGGGCAACACACAGGACCTGCGAGACGTATTGGACAGCAGGGCAAAACTCGCAAGGTCAATATACGGGCCACGGGCGCGTGCGCCAACGTGGGACGATGATCGTCACGCCAGATACACCAAAAGTAAATCCGGCTGGGCCGAATACAGCAGACAAGACTCATATGAACTGCGTCGTGATATAGCCCGGCATAGAGGCGTCGCACACCCCCTATGCTTCACTGATGAAGTTATGGATCACGAATTGCCGGAGGGTTTTAAACCCGTAAATATCAAATCATATGATGGTACAACAGATCCCGCTGTATGGATTCAGGATTTCCTCCTTCACATCCACATGGCTCGCGGTGATGATCTACATGCCATCAAGTACCTCCCACTAAAACTCAAAGGACCAGCTCGGCATTGGCTGAATAGCTTGCCAGCAGACTCCGTCGGCAATTGGGAAGATTTGGAAGACGCATTCCTTGACAACTTCCAGGGCACTTATGTGCAACCACCGGATGCTGATGACTTGAGCCATATAACTCAGCACCCCGGGGAATCGGCCAGGCAATTCTGGACACGATTCCTAACAAAGAAAAACCAAATTGTCGACTATCCGGATGCAGAGGCCTTAACGGCATTCAATCATAACATCCGCGACGAGTGGCTCGCCCGGCACCTCGGCCAAGAAAAGACGAAGTCTATGGCAGCCCTCACGACAGTCATGACCCGCTTTTGTGCGGGCAAGGATAGCTGGCTGGCTCGCAGCAACAACACATCCAGAAATCCGGGCACTCCGGATAACAAAGATGCCAACGACAAACCACGACGCAACAAACACAAGCGCCACAAATATGGTGATAAAACCAATAATACGACAGTTAATGCCGGGTTCAGGGTCTCAGAGCCCGGTCAGCGGAAAGGGGCCGCCCAAAAATATAAATCCGGGTCCATCCAGTCTGGACTGCATACTTGCTTGCCAATGCCAAATTCATGGCACCCCAGAAACGCCAGCCACCCATACCATCCAGTCCTCAAACAAGCCGGCAAGGCAGGCGCCAAACACGAAGAGGGGTCTCAAAGAGACGATAGCGACGAAGAGCCCAGATTTCCGAACACAGGAGGGAAAAAGAAATCCCCCCATACTCAATCGGTGAATGTGGTAAATACCACCCAAACGGCCCACTTGGACCAGATATACACCCTTAAGGATGGCGAGTCAACGGAACTCGCTGTCCCACAATATAAGCTAGGGCCGGTCACCTTCAACCGCATGGATCGTCCGGTCAACGCCAACCGGGGCAATCCAGCCGCACTAATCGTCGGCCTAATAGTAAACGGGTTCCACCTCACTCGAGTCCTTATGGACAGAGATAGCAGTTTAAATTTGCTTTACCAGGATACAGTGCGCAAGATGGGCATCGATCCGTCAACAATCAATCCCACTAAGGCCACTTTCAGAGGCATCATACCAGGTATGGAGGTTAGTTGTACAAGCTCCATTTCCCTCGAGGTAATCTTCGGATCACCAGAAAATTACCGTACCGAAGAGTTAATCTTCGAAATCGCCCCTTTCCGCAGTGACTATCAAGCACTGCTCGGGCGAACCGCGTTCCCTCGATTCAATGCGGTGCCACATTATGCCTACCATAAAATCAAAATGCCCGGTCCACGCGGCGTCGCCACGGTTCATGGCAAGGCCGAATTTTGTTTTGACACCAACAAATACATCACTGCCTTGGCAGTAGGAACACCGAGCAGCACCTTGCAGCCGAACCTCGAGTCGACACCTAGGCTTCTGGACACCGACAAGGGGCTCCGAACTACTTTGCGGAAGGATACTCCGGCTTGTCTAGGGTTTAATTAAACACTCCGGCAAAGGCCACGACAGGCCGAACTCAGTGGCTCAACCGCCCTCCGGCACGCAAACATTTCTTATATTTCCTTCGCAGGTTCACCTTTGCACCGACCAGGATGGACTCCACAGAGGCGGCTCAAACGCGTCTGGGGATCCTTAGACATTCCCCGCAGCGACCGTCTGGCTACAATACGAACCCGCACTCAACCTCTTCCCCTGGTCACAGCAGGTTCTGCTATCACAATTCCTTTTTTTTATCACATTACTTGTACCATAGGCATAGACGTATTATTTATACAATTCATATGATGTTTACCTGCTGGTTATTTCTTATCGAAATCATTTCATAAATGGCAACCGTACACAGCGATATGCCCTAAAATGCCAGGGGCTTCGTCTTCCCCGTAACACGGCAATAAAAGTCCAAACACCTTCACGGAAGTTCGGCACCCTGAACTTATAGCATTATATGAATCAGCTCCGAATCATGTCTTGGGTCAATAGTTGGGTTTACCCGGCTCCTATGTTTTGGTACCTTACGTTCCGCTATATCGGCTAAGGTAGCACTGGGAGAACTACTATGATTGTGTCCCGGTTCTTCCGGACGAACACCTTAGTAGAGAAAGCCAAAAACTGACTGTCATGATACGGCGAGAGCTGGTCAGCTATTTGAACGGTCACAAAATCTTTAAGGATTTCTCCCGCACAATGCCATAACCAATGCAGCGTGCGATGGATCGGATTTTTTCTTCGATCAGGCGCTTATAGAGCCCCTAGTACGGTCTTCCGAACACAAGGGGCTGCACCGACCATACTAAAGCTCCTCTGGCTAAGTGAGAGTGATAAAGCCCTATAGTCCGATTGCCTGGTTCGTTGTGCTAAGCACCTCCCTTGGAGGACCCAAAACTGGGATAAAGAGTGCTCAGGTGTATCCCGAACACCCCCGTACTCCTTATGTGGGGGCAGAAGCCGACGACTGGCCAACTCTCAGCCTTAATATACAAACGGCCGCACAGGAGGGTAAACTTATATATAACAGGCGACATATCAACGACCTTGTTTAAACATTACAACGGACAACATGATCTGCATTCAGGGAAATATAATGTCCTTGGTACATAGCTCCGCCGCAAGGTAGGATCCTTTCAGGACACTCTTATAATATGATTCGGACTTGCGGTGCTCCTTCCCCTTCGGCGGTCCTTCGATCACCAGCTTTTCGGCATCCATCTTCCCCCAGTGCACCTTTGCAAGGGCGAAGGCCATTCGCGCTCCTTCTATACAGACCGACCGCTTGATGACGTCTAGTCGAGGGCAAGCACTTATAAGCCGCCTTACGAGCCCGAAGTAGCTGCTTGGAATCGGGTCGGCAGGCCATAATCGGATAACCACATCTTTCATGGCTAGTTTTGCCGCCTTATGCAGTTCGATCAGCTGTTTCAGTTGATTGGCAAAAGGCACCGGATAATTCAGTGCCAAATACTGAGACCAAAAAAGCTTATCGACAATGTTCCTTCCTTCGGCTCGGTAGAAGTGAGCGGCATCTGATATACTGTGCGGCAGCTCAGCAAATACACCTGAGAAGTCCAGATTCACAATCAAAAACATAGTTTTCCCTTCAAATATTTTCTTTACATGGGAAAAGCTTACCTGGCATGATCTTCCTCGCCTCTTGTATCCCCTGCAGCGCGCTTTGGGTTTCCCCCTGGGCGTCGCTCGTGGCTTGGTGCGCCTTGGTGAGTTCGGACTCTTTCTCTGTTAAACTCTGCTCCAAGGCCTCACATTTACTTACGGCCTCTTGCAGCTCCTACTCAGCTTTAATAACTCTGGCTTCGTGTTTCTCACGAAGAGCCCGCTCCGTGGCCACCTTTTTCTCGGCCTCGGCAACGGCCCTTTTGAGGGCCTCGACTTCGGTCAACTCCTAGCACAAATTATGCGACTTATTTCATACTGAACATTTATCTCACAATAAATGCACATAATACTGGTGCATACCATATTTATCCCTCAACTGCATTTGCAATTGGCCAATTTCTTCTCTGGCCCGCTCCAGACTTTGATTTAGTCCGACGATCTCCGTAGTGTGAGAGGCAGCAACCGCTACAGGTATCTAGTTGAAACAGGAGAGAAATCAATGTCATTTAGTGAGACTTCCTGAGATCATGAATTCTCTCCCCTGTCCGATTCTTTCTTTCACCGAATAGTGTATCAGGGGCTACTATCTATACTATGACACTCTTCGATAACTCATAAAACATAGCTCAAAGCCTTTTATAAGACTGATACAGGCTTCGTTCAGTCCACTCTCGGTCGACTGAATTTTCTCAATCACCGCGCCCATTAGGGCACGGTGTTCATCAACGATGGAGGCATCTTGTAGCGCCACCAACAAAGCATCCGACACTTCTGTGCAACTTGCCTAGCAGCCCACTAGCGGCCCAGTAGACTGCCGGCCTGCTAGGCCGAGCCCAGCCCCTCGCGCGTCGTCTTCCTCGCGCCTACTGGCGTTGTGCATGGCGCGCGCACAGCCGTGCCGCGGCCACCTCCTGCTAGCCATGCAGCTGCTCCCCCTCGCCCTGGACGCTGCCACGCGACCCCCCCTCGATCCTCTCTACCTCTCCCCTCACTCTTTGCTCCCTCCCTCGCCTCTAGCCCTTCCCCGAGCTCACCCGAGAGCAACCGCCGCCGCCGTTCGCTGCCACCATGCCCAGAGCCACCTCCTCGCCCTCCACCCGAGTCCAGAAGCTCTTCCTCGTCTACCTCGTCCTCTCCGTCGACTCACGCGACGCCGGACGCCTCGAAGCGCCGCCATCGATGCCTTCTTCAACCTCGGGACCACCAGCCATCTCCGTCAAATTCGTCGGCTCTGGACCGTCCCTGACCTCGCCGAGCGTCCCCTCGTCATCGCTGTGAGCCACTGACCTTCTCCCCTAATTCAGCAAGCTCGCCCCCATGCCATAGCACCGTTCCCCACGAGCACCGGAGCCATCGTCCACCATTGCTGCTGCACGCATAGCCTCCGTACTCCCCTGGCCTCACCGTGCTGCTCTTAGTGCTCCCCGTGTCTAGCCGGTGCTGCCCAGCCTCTCCATTTGCTCACTGATGCACCGTAGCGACGAATCCATCGAGCCCGTGCTCTGGCCGCCGCTGACCTTGACGCCGTCGTCGCTTCTGGCCATCCCACGGTCTCCTGCGTGTTCCATTGGATGCACGAGAGCCTGGGCTTCGCACCGGTGGTCTCGGCCGCTAATTTGGTCGCCGGAGGGCAAAATCCGAGCCCCTTCGCCGTCTCGGCCTCGCCGGCGACTCAATGCCGACAGGGTTTGACCCCTGTTTGACTGGGGTTTGACTCCCCTGAGTCAGTGACATGTGGGACCAGCCCCTGACTAACCCTAGATTATGTTTTTTAGTTAGCACTAATTAACACTGTTAATTAGTTAGGACGCTGACATGCGGGTCCCACTGGTCAGGTTTGACCTGACCAGCCACAGTTGACCTGACGACGTCACTCTTACGTCATGCTGACGCAGTAAAACCTTTTCTGCATTTTAAATAAATCTAAATGATTTATTTATTTTCAGAAAATATCCAAAACTTTGAAAAATCATAGAAAATAATCTATAACTCAGATTGAAATGATTTATATATGAAAAATTATCAGAAAAATCCAAAGAATCTGAATCCGGCATTTTCATGCATGTTGGAACAACTTAAAGTTGCTGTTTAGGACAATCCAATTAAATGGCATTTAAGAAATCACATATGGAGTTTGAATTTGAACTTAGGGTTCAAACCAACCCCATTTAACCTGTTGCTAGTTGCATTAGCTGAAAACACAACATATTGACATGTCATGATCATGCATCATATTGTGCGTTGCATTGATTGTGTTCTTTCTTTGTTTGCCGGTGGTTGTCCCCTCTCGATAGACGTTGTACCGACGCTGAGATCGTTGACACTGATGAAGACCCAATGATATCTTCAGAAGTGCCAGGCAAGAAAACCCCCCTTGTTCATTCTGATACAATCCCACTCTCTCGCTCCTGCTCTCTTTTACTGCATTAGGACAACACGATTCCTCTATTACTTGTTGCGGTAGTTGAACCCCTTATCCTCTGCATGACCTGTCATTGCCACAGTAAATAGATGAAACCCACTAGCATGAGTAGGAGTTGTTTGAGCCCTGATGTGCCTACTCATTCATGTTTGTTTGTCATGCCCGCTACTGCTTAGAGTTGAGTCAGGTCTGATTCATCGGGAATGAATCAGAGGTGTGTGAACATGTCCTACTGTTGAGAGCTAAATGTGTGAACATGATTTGGTAAAGGTAGCAGTGAGAGGCCATGTAGGAGTACATGGTGGGTTGTCTCATTGGAGCCGTCCTTAGGAACTATGTTCTGTGTTTGTGATCCATGAAACAGTTACTACCACACATTGGGCCCGAAACCAATGGACCCTCTCGGCTTCTTAATCACCCTAGTACTCTGTCCATGAGTTGCAACTAGTTTCTGGTGTTTGTAGGTTATGTGTTGGCGGCCGTGCGTAGCGCTGACCCTAGGGGTGGGCTATGTTGCGGTAGATACACCGTGGCACGGTGTACCGGGCGCCCGTTTGGTGTCTCGGGAACCCTGTTCACATTGTTCGGGGCCGTATGTGGAAACCTCGGCCGGACTCCCTGCGGATGGAACCTGGATAGGCGATAAACCTGGACTAGAGACTTAGGTGTTTAGGTAGGCCGTGGCCGACACCCTCGTTGGGCTTCCGCTTGAAGGTTGCCGAGTACATGTCGTGTAAACGACGGTAAGTGGTGGGAGCGTGTGTGAAGAAGTACACCCCTGCAGGGTTATCATTATCTATTCGAATAGCCGGATTCCTAGGATATGGAAACTTGGACCCCTTGCATAGTTCATAGACGAGTGAAAGTGGATACTCTAAAACTCGCAAGATAAGTGTGAGTGCTATGGATGGCCTTCTCGTAGGGAGACAGGAGCGGATCCATAGTGGTGTATTGATTGGTGAATATGTGGACTCGTGTGCGCCACCTCAAAAGAGTTGCTTGCAGTCGTAGTTCAGGTTAGCCATTGAGTCAAAGCTGGCTTGCTGCAATTAAACTCCACCACCACCCCTTGTTGATACCGATGCATATGTAGCTAGTTCTGATGTAAGTCTTGCTGGGTACATTTGTACTCACGTTTGCCTATTTTATGTTTTGCAGAGAGACGTCAGTCTCGCTAGTAGTTCCGCGTGGACTTCGACGTTAGCTTGATACCTCAGCTACGATCTTGTGCCCTTGGCAGGATCTGGTAGATAGTCAGGCTTCTCAGCCTTCTTCATTTGTAGTTGTCTGTACTCAGACAAGTTAAGCTTCCGCGTGTGCTTGTTGCTTGTATGCTCTATATGTTGGGTCATAAGACCCATTTTTGTAATATCTCGCTCCTTGGAGCCTAATGAATAAATACTTTGAGTTGTAGAGTTATGTTGTGATGCCATGTTGTATTTACACATATCGAGCATATTGTGTGTATGATTGAAATGCTTGGTATGTGTGGGATCCGACAATCTAGTTGTTTATCCTTGGCAGCCTCTCTTATGGGGAAATGTAGTCCAGTGCTTCCTTGAGCCATAGTAGTCCGCTACAGCCCGGTTCACCGAAGTCCTGCTAGCCCAGCACTACTGCTCAGATCACTTGACTGGCCCGCATGTGTTTCACTTCGTTCCTGTGTCTGTCTCTTCGAGGAAATGTCACGCGGTGACATCCGGAGTCCTGTTAGCCCAACGCTACAGCCCGGATTCACACACTGCTGACCGACATGCTCAATGTGATTCATGTATGCCTGTCCCCATAGGTTAGTGCCGCTTTGGGTTCACGACTAGCCATGTCGGCCCGGGTTCTCTGTCATATGGATGCTAGCGACATTATCATATACGTGAGCCAAAAGGCGCAAACGATCCCGGGCCATGGTAAGGCGACACCCGTGGGAATACCGTGCGTGAGGCCGCAAAGTGATATGAGGTGTTACCGGCTAGATCGATGTGACTTGGAATCGGGGTCCTGACAGCATTGGTATCAGAGCCTGACTGCCTGTAGGATTACCGAGCCATACCGGTTGAAGTTGTGTCTAGAAATGCTTTAGTTATGTAGGGGAATTGATTGTGGAAGGAACGTAAGGCTCTTTTTACTCCTTTACCTTATGCCCTCTGATCTGAGTCATTCTCTTCTCATTCTACGTGGGTTAAGAAACTAGGCCTTCTCATCTATCTATCAGGATGACGTGTTACTAAACCGTAGTTGCCTAGGATTGTTGGATTCATGCCGCAGTTCAGTTTCTAGTACTTCCGTGTGTTCATAATTGGTCTCGGAACCTTGATATTGTGATTCTGAGTGGCTATGCGACCATTTTTGTAGCATGTCTCCAATCTTTTTGAGCATTTACAGCCGTTATGCTGTCCGAGTCATCCCAGGTTTCTAAGTAGTCTGATGCATTTGCAAACCCCTTCCTCCTGTTCCTGATGTCCATTTGGGCCAGATTAATCACACTACCGGTGAGTTGAGGTACTCTATTGCCTCAACAGATGTTGGAGCTATTATTATGACCCTAGGAGTTTTAGGGAGTCACCTAGTGATCTAGCCATGTTTTGTATCCCCAGTGTGTGATTCTGGCCATTATTCTCAAAAGCATCCCGTGATGCCATTTAGTTAGTAGGTATTCTACTACTGGGTTTTGAACCCGAGATTCACCCTACTTACCTCATGTTGATAGTGTTGCTAGTTCCTTTAGGATATTAGTAACCTTTGCATTAGTCCTTGAGGTCCATGGTATTTCCTTCTTACAAATACTATGAACCATTTATGGCAGAAGTTTGTTGGATTAAAAGATCACAACGGGAGTGCCTCGGTGAGTTTTCCATTCATAATTGTGATTCTGCCAGTTCTACCTTTCTGCATGGGTTATCCGGAAGAAACCTGTTGAACTTGATTCGACATACTAATCTATGCATCCACAACTCAGAAAGTTATATGTTCCTTTGAGTTGTCCCTCTCTTTAGTTGTATCCTGATCTCCGTTTATCATTTGATAGTAAAGAGCATGTCATGCATTCATGCTCATCGATACCTCATATTCTTGTGCTCTGTCAAGCCATTCTATTCCGGAATGACTAGGAGTCTAGGAGAAACAAACTCCAGTACCTCATCCATATCTAGGATTGGGTCAAAGCAATTGTACTTCGCGGATCAAAATGCCAATCCAGCTTCTGCTCTGTTCTACCTTGGAGTATTACCCTATTTATGTCAAGAATATTATAGGAATTGCACCATCTCTTATGAATTCTTGATGAAGTGATACTTCTCACCATCATCATTCATTCCTCGGCCCTCGTGTTGTTGTAACCGGAATGCCAACAAGTGAATTGTGATGTGTGAAATCAATGCTCCGAGCAACTCGTTGCTTGGTAGTAAATGGACAATATTCTCATTCTTAGCGTGTTGGTTATTAAATCATCAACCTAAGATTGACCGTGTTACCTAGTCCTTATTTCTGGTGCACTCTTCGATCAATGAGTTAGGATTATTCAATCCCTTGCTTAGTTGATCATATCGTCTTGCTCTGAAAAGCAAGATTGTTCTCGAGCTCAGTAACATATCGGTGGTTCGTGTTGTTCCGATTATCTTCTCGGAAGTAGTACCTGGTTGTCACCTAACAGCTATGTTGAGCTCGTGATCAAGTTGGTTTCTTGTAGCCACCCTCTTCTCCAGGAATCTATGTTGGATACCCTGAGCTAGTTGGTTAAGCTAGACAACAACTTGGAGAGTTGGAAGATGAAAACTTGTCCGACATAGTTCATCACTAAGGGATATCCTTGTGTGTGTGTGTGTGTTGAAGAAAGATGATATCTTCATCGACTGATCCCCGTGATCAGCTGTTGAATCTATTATCTTGTCCAAACCTTGACTTGAGTATGGGCTATCGTCAAGTTAAATCAGAACCAACGATGTTCGTAATGTTGTCTTACTCATGGTTGATCCCTCGAGCATACACCATTACATCTTTTGGTCTGACCAATGCTATCACCGTGTTCACATGATGGTGGAAGTCCAGTGATATGGAAATTCCGGTGAGTTGTTGTTGAGTCCATCAGCAGCATTTGGTCTCCTCCACGATTTGGTTGAACATTACACTAGTGTTGGAAACTTGTGTAAGCATTCTCTTCATGAACCGTTCGTGAAGCATATGTTTGGACGAAAGAAGTGAGTCCCTCTAATTCATGTGCACTTGATGCAAGTTGCCGCCATGAATTTGAGAAGGCTTGTTTTACCTCCTGTGGAATCATCCCAAGTCAGTCATGCATGTGCGAAGTATTCTATGGTCTGATAGACTGATCATCTTCATTCCATACGTATCCCTAGCACACCAAGCCACTGATTGATTTGTTCAAGAAGAAGGAGTTCCTTCATAAGAGCTAGTCATGACCTATGTTAGGACTTCGTTATCCTCGATGATGGTTCCCAATCTGAACTCAGTAGTGTTTTACTATAAGACTACTATGTGGTCATGCTTGTCTAGGACAGCATGTTCACATGTGTTTAGCAGGACCAGCTCATGTTCTGGAGCTTGCTATCGTAGTCCATTTCCTGAGAATCTCGCAATGTCATCTCGTCGATTTGTGTTGCAAACCTTCATTTTCCTTTCTAGACTCGATGAGTCTGGAATATCCTGACACCAACCAGATCTGAATCTCAGGCAGATACGATGGTTGGAACGTACTCCAAGAACTATAATGTTGGTCTCTCTGTAACCGGTAACGTGGATGTCGTGGCCAACACACCTAGCCGGAAGGCCTATTATTGTAGTATCCTGGTTGAAGAAGTTGGTCACCTCCCCATAAGGATCTCGCAGGATCTGCCTCCGTAGTTATTCCTTATGGATTCTTGAGCTTCCGAAGTCCGACCTTTTACTTGATGTTCTAGATATCAAACCATATCTATGAATGGATTATGCTAGCACATCAAGGAGAACATTAGAAGCGGAGTGCTAAATGTCTCTCGGTCGATCGTCCAGATTCTGTTCCCTTAGCCTCGCTAAGGGAAGATCTGAGAAGGTGTTATCTTCCTTTGTATCCGCATCATCCATCACTAGTCATCATGGTAGTATGTCGTGTTGCCAGGATCCTTGCCACGGATGTTGGTAGAACCTTGATGAATATGGAAATGCTCAAGTTCTTGAGAGCACGCGTAAGCAAAATCATCCCTTGCGTTGTCTTCAACAAGATAGTCCCCATCATCTATTCTAGTCAGGGTATGCCATTTCTTCGAGCTATTTCAAACGATCAATTGTAAACTGCCTTAAGCTGGTATGAAGAGTTTCAATGATTTATGGGTCAAAAGTAATTCTTTTTGCCACTTAAGGGAATAGTTCTTCGAGTCACCTTCCCCGAGGTGCCCCGTTTTGGAATCATGGAAATTTCCCTCGCTACTTTGAAACCCTCGTCAAATTGTTTCTTCTATCGCTCCTGATGCAAGTTTTGCCTCTCAGCTCCAGAGATGTTTCAACGTCTCACTCCATGAGTTGATCCTGAATTGTTCGATCTTCGAGAAGATCGATCCTTCTAGAGTTTTCCCTTCCCTCTCGTTGTCATGTTGGTTGGAGTTCTCAGAGCAAGATATCGAGACAATGATGGTGATCGAATCAACAACCTTATGAGGTGCAACCTGGATCGTGAAGATTATGTTAGTTTGTGTTCCCCTTTCATCTTACCCTACACCTGAATCTCGGGGCGAGATTCTTGTTTAGTGGGGGTGAGCTGTCACAGCCCCAGTTCAGGACTTGCCTGCCTTTGCATTAGCCTCATGCATCATGTCTAAATCCTATTAATTTTGAAATGGGGACTGACAAGCCCTAGCACCAAATGAAATGCAATTAGGATCAAAATAAAAATATTTTCAATGAACCCAGAATGCCCTTTAGAAAAGTTCATTATTTTTGATAAAGGTGAAAACCTCTGCCAAAAATGATGCACATATTTTTAGGCCATCCTGGATTTTTGAATTAAATCATATGTTATTTGCAATTGGGCATTTAAATGCTATATAATATTTTAAATGCTCAATTAATTCTGAACTTAAGTGAGGGCTGTTGGGAATATTCCAACCAGAGGCCACAATTATTTTCAGGATTTTTGGAAACGTTCTGGTATTTTTAATAAAGCCTAGAAGTTACAGAGAAATAGGAAAACATTAACAAAGGAGAGAGAGAGGTTACCCGTGCAACTTACCTAGCAGCCCACTAGCGGCCCAGTAGACAGCCGGCCTGCTAGGCCCAGCCCAGCCCCTCGCGCGTCGTCTTCCTCGCGCCTACTGGCGTTGTGCGTGGCGCGCGCACAGGCGTGCCGCGGCCACCTCCTGCTAGCCATGCAGCTGCTGCCCCTCGCCCTGGACGCTGCCACGCGACCCCCTCCTCGATCCCCTCTGCTTCTCCCCTCACTCTTTGCTCTCCCCCTCGCCTCTAGCCCTTCCCCGAGCTCACCCGAGAGCAACCGCCGCCGCCGTTCGCTGCCACCATGCTCAGAGCCACCTCCTCGCCCTCCACCCGAGTCCAGAAGCTCTGCCTCGTCTACCTCGTCCTCTCCGTCGACTCACGTGACGCCGGACGCCTCGAACCGCCGCCATCGATGCCTTCTTCAACCTCGGGACCGCCAGCCATCTCCGTCAAATTCGTCGGCTCTGGACCGTCCCTGACCTCGCCGAGCGTCCCCTCGTCATCGCTGTGAGCCACTGACCTTCTCCCCTAATTCAGCAAGCTCGCCCCCATGCCGTACCGCCATTCCCCACGAGCACCGGAGCCGCCGTCCACCATTGTTGCTGCACGCATAGCCTCCGTGCTCCCCTGGCCTCACCGTGCTGCTCTCAGTGCTCCCCGTGTCTAGCCGGTGCTGCCCAGCCTCTCCATTTGCTCACTTATGCACCGTAGCGACGAATCCGTCGAGCCCGTGCTCTGGCCGCCGCTGACCTTGACGCCGTCGTCGCCTCCGGCCATCCCACAGTCTCCTGCGTGTTCCATTGGATGCGCGAGAGCCTGGGCTTCGCACCGGTGGTCTCGGCCGCTAATTTGGTCACCGGAGGGCAAAATCCGAGCCCCTCCGCCGTCTCGGCCTCGCCGGCGACTCAACGCCGGCAGGGTTTGACCCCTGTTTGACTGGGGTTTGACTCCCCTGAGTCAGTGACATGTGGGACCAGCCCCTGACTAACCCTAGATTATGTTTTTTAGTTAGCACTAATTATCACTGTTAATTAGTTAGGACGCTGACATGCGGGTCCCACTGGTCAGGTTTGAGCTGACCAGCCACAGTTGACCTGACGACGTCACTCTTACGTCATGCTGACGCAGTAAAACCTTTTCTGCATTTTAAATAAATCTAAATGATTTATTTATTTTCAGAAAATATCCAAAACTTTGAAAAACCATAGAAAATAATCTATAACTCAGATTGAAAAGATTTATATATGAAAAATTATCAGAAAAATCCAAAGAATCTGAATCTGGCTTTTTCATGCATGTTGGAACAACTTAAAGTTGCTGTTTAGGACAATCCAATTAAATGGCATTTAAGAAATCACATATGGAGTTTGAATTTGAACTTAGGGTTCAAACCAACCCCATTTAACATGTTGCTAGTTGCATTAGCTGAAAACACAACATATTGACATGTCATGATCATGCATCATATTGTGCATTGCATTGATTGTGTTCTTTCTGTGTTTGCCGGTGGTTGTCCCCTCTCGATAGACGTTGTACCGACGTTGTGATCGTTGACACTGATGAAGACCCAATGATATCTTCAGAAGTGCTAGGCAAGCAAAACCCCCTTGTTCATTCTGATACAATCCCACTCTCTCGCTCCTGCTCTCTTTTACTGCATTAGGACAACACGATTCCTCTGTTACTTGTTGCGGTAGTTGAACCCCTTATCCTCTGCATGACCTGTCATTGCCACAGTAAATAGATGAAACCCACTAGCATGAGTAGGAGTTGTTTGAGCCCTGATGTGCCTACTCATTCATGTTTGTTTGTCATGCCCGCTACTGCTTAGAGTTGAGTCAGGTCTGATTCATCGGGAATGAATCGGAGGTGTGTGAACATGTCCTACTGTTGAGAGCTAAATGTGTGAACACGATTTGGTAAAGGTAGCGGTGAGAGGCCATGTAGGAGTACATGCTGGGTTGTCTCATTGGAGCCGTCCTTAGGAACTGAGTTCTGTGTTTGTGATCCATGAAACAGTTACTACCACACATTGGGCCCGAAACCAATGGACCCTCTCGGCTTCTTAATCACCCTAGTACTCTGTCCAGGAGTTGCAACTAGTTTCTGGTGTTTGTAGGTTATGTGTTGGCGGCCATGCGTAGCGCTGACCCTAGGGGTGGGCTATGTTGCGGTAGATACACCGTGGCACGGTGTACCGGGCGCCCGTTTGGTGTCTCGGGAACCCTGTTCACATCGTTCGGGGCCGTATGTGGAAACCTCGACCGGACTCCCTGCGGATGGAACCTGGATAGGCGATAAACCTGGACTAGAGACTTAGGTGTTTAGGTAGGCCGTGGCCGACACCCTCGTTGGGCTTCCGCTTGAAGGTTGCCGAGTACATGTCGTGTAAACGACGGTAAGTGGTGGGAGCGTGTGTGAAGAAGTACACCCCTGCAGGGTTATCATTATCTATTCGAATAGCCGGATTCCTAGGATATGGAAACTTGGACCCCTTGCATAGTTCATAGACCAGTGAAAGTGGATACTCTAAAACTCGCAAGATAAGTGTGAGTGCTATGGATGGCCTTCTCGTAGGGAGACAGGAGCGGATCCATAGTGGTGTATTGATTGGTGAATATGTGGACTCGTGTGCGCCACCTCAAAGAGTTGCTTGCAGTCGTAGTTCAGGTTAGCCACTGAGTCAAAGCTGGCTTGCTGCAATTAAACTCCACCACCACCCCTTGTTGATACCGATGCATATGTAGCTAGTTCTGATGTAAGTCTTGCTGGGTACATTTGTACTCACGTTTGCCTATTTTATGTTTTGCAGAGAGACGTCAGTCTCGCTAGTAGTTCCGCGTGGACTTCGACGTTAGCTTGATACCTCAGCTACGATCTTGTGCCCTTGGCAGGATCTGGTAGATAGTCAGGCTTCTCAGCCTTCTTCATTTGTAGTTGTCTGTACTCAGACAAGTTAAGCTTCCGCATGTGCTTGTTGCTTCTATGCTCTGTATGTTGGGTCATAAGACCCATGTTTGTAATATCTCGCTCCTCGGAGCCTAATGAATAAATACTTTGAGTTGTAGAGTTATGTTGTGATGCCATGTTGTATTTACACATATCGAGCATATTGTGTGTATGATTGAAATGCTTGGTATGTGTAGGATCCGACAATCTAGTTGTTTATCCTTGGCAGCCTCTCTTATGGGGAAATGTAGTCCAGTGCTTCCTTGAGCCATAGTAGTCCGCTACAGCCCGGTTCACCGGAGTCCTGCTAGCCCAGCACTACTTCTCAGATCACTTGACTGGCCGGCATGTGTTTCACTTTCGTTCCTGTGTCTGTCCCTTCGGGGAAATGTCACGCGGTGACATCCGGAGTCCTGTTAGCCCAGCGCTACAGCCCGGATTCACACGCTGCTGACCGGAATGCTCGATGTGAATCATGTATGCCTGTCCCCATAGGTTAGTGCCGCTTTGGGTTCACGACTAGCCATGTCGGCCCGGGTTCTCTGTCATATGGATGCTAGCGACATTATCATATACGTGAGCCAAAAGGCGCAAACGGTCCTGGGCCATGGTAAGGCGACACCCGTGGGAATACCGTGCGTGAGGCCGCAAAGTGATATGAGGTGTTACCGGCTAGATCGATGTGACTTGGAATCAGGGTCCTGACACCGGGTCTTTTTAGCCTCCTTCTCGGCCATATTCTTTGGCACCTTGTAAGGCGCCGGGACCAGCATCTTCGTCAGAAGTGGGATGGCCGGGTCTTCGGATAGTGGGGCCGGAGAATGGATCCGCTCCGCCTTCTTCGTACAGCTCTGGGAAAGTTGAATGAACACGCGTTAAACACTTCCTTTGGGTCATGCGGATGGAAAGGTTTGATAAACTCACTGAACTTACAGGACGGGACAGTTGGTACCCACGGTCTTCGGCGGAGTTCGGCCATGATTTGCTGGACTTAAAAAGCACCTTCCAAATGTCCTTGTGCGAAGAGCCGAAGAGCCTTCGCAAGGTTTGGTGCCTGGCCGGATCAAACTCCCATAGATTGCAAGCCCGGTGTTGACAAGGCAGTATCCGGCAGACTAACATCACCTGGACTATGTCGACGAGTTCAATGCTCTTATCTCCCATATCTTTAACGCGCGTCTGAGCACCGACAGTTTGTTGGACGAGGACCAATTCAGTCCTTTCTTGACCCAGGACATAAGCCGCAGAGGGGCGTCGGATCAAAACTCGGGAGAAGCGGCATGTTCCTTACTGCTCGGCTCAGTGATGTAAAACCACTGTTGTTGCCACTCCTTGACAGAATCATTGAAGGTTCCCATTGGCCATATGACGTTGGGCATCTTGCTCACCATAGCGCCCCCGCACTCGGCATGCTCGCCGCCCACCACCTTGGGCTTCACATTGAAGACCTTCAGCCATAAACCGAAGTGTGGCGAAACGCGGAGAAAAGCCTCGCACACGATAATGAATATCGAGATGTTGAGGAAGGAATTAGGGGACAGATCGTGAAGATCGATCACATAATAGCACATGATACCACGAACGAATGGGTGAAGGGGAAATCCTAGCCCGCGGACAAAGTGAGTTAGGAATAGAACCCTCTCGCGGGGTTCTGGAGTGGGGACGATCTGTCCCGCTGTCGGGAGATGGCGGCCGATTTTCTTGGCCAGATACCCAGCCTCCTGAAGCTTTGTGACATCCTTCTCTCGGACGGTAGAGGCCATCCATTTGCCTCCTGCTCCGGATCCAGACATCTTTGGAAGACCTTTTGTGGGTAGAGGAGGCGAATGCTCGCGCGTTGGAGCCTGAGCAGAATGGGATGAGTTGGGAAGAAGGTATGGGTGAAGAGGGTGAATTCTTGTCCCTTTATAAGGGCGGAAGAGGTGATGCCCCCCCCTCGCCTGGTAAAACCTCTTATTCCCCAAGCGCCGTAAGTAACGGCGCAGTTGGGTTACCCGCGTCCGTATTGATGAGAATCCCGTAATAAGGGGGGACATGATTTCTGCTTTGACAAGACTTGTCGAGAAAAACGCCCCGCGATATGTGTGGTGTTGGTTGAGAAAAACGGTTCGAATAAAGACCGGACCATGACATGATGTCATTCTATCAAAACGTGTCAGCAGATTGGATTTGTGGAAATATTATTCTCTCTACGGTAGTATGTGGAACTTGTTTTGCAGAGCCGGACACTATTATGGTGTTCAAAATCTTCTATGGAGTATTCGGAGGAGGAACCCGCCTTGCAATGCCGAAGACAAAATTGCGCGCCAGACTCATCGTCATTGAAGCCTGGTTCAGGGGCTACTAAGGGAGTCCTGGATTAGGGGGTCTCTGGACTGCCGGACTATATCCTTTGGCCGTACTGTTGGACTATGAAGAGACAATATTGAAGACTTCGTCCCGTGTCCGGATGGGACTTTCCTTGGTGTGGAAGGCAAGCTTGGCAATACGGATATGTAGATCTCCTCCCTTGTAACTGACTCTGTGTAACCCTAGCCCCCTCCGGTGTCTATATAAACCGGAGGGTTTAGTTCGTAGGACAACATACAATCATACCATAGGCTAGCTTCTAGGGTTTAGCCTCTATGATCTCGTGGTAGATCAACTCCTATAATACTCATATCATCAAGAACAATCAAGTAGGACGTAGGGTATTACCTCCTTCAAGAGGGCCCGAACCTGGCTAAAGCATCGTGTCCCCTGCCTCCTGTTACCATCCACCTTAGACGCACAGTTCGGGATCCCCTACCCTAGATTCGCCGGTTTTGACACCGACATTGGTGCTTTCATTGAGAGTTCCATTGTGCTGTCACCGTAAGGCTAGATGGCTCCTTTGATCATCGGTAACGATGCAGTCCAGGGTGAGGCTTTCCTCCCCGGACAGATCTTCGTATTCGGCAGCTTTGCACTGTGGGCCAATTCGCTTGGCCATCTAGAGTAGATCGAGAGCTACGCCCCTGGCCATTAGGTCAGGTTCGGAAACTTAAACTACGCTGCCGACATCTGTGGAGACTTGATCTTCGACTGGGCGGACCCGAATTGTAATTTTTGAGTTGCCCATTCCGCTGACTGGACTTGGAGCCCCTAAATCCGGCATTGACTGCCGTATCTTCGGCGTTTCCACCATTTTTGTGGCGCTTGTGTTTGTTGCGTCGGGGTTTGCCGTTTCTATCTCTGGCTTCTGATGTGCCAGGGTTGCTTGTTGTCTTGTTGTTACGGGCCAACCAGCTATCTTCGCCCGCGCAAAAGCGGGTCATGAGTGTCGTGAGGGCTGCCATGGATTTTGGTTTCTCTTGGACGAGATGTCGGGCGAGCCACTCGTCATGGATGTTATGTTTAAAGGCCGCTAGGGCTTCGGCATCTGGACAGTCAACAATTTGGTTCTTTTTAATTAGGAATCGGCTCCAAAATTTCCTTGCTGACTCTCCGGGCTGCTGTGTTATGTGACTTAAATCGTCAGCATCCGGTGGCCGCACATAAGTGCCCTGGAAGTTGTCCAGGAATGCGTCTGCCAGGTTCTCCCAGCTTCCGATGGAGTTTTCCGGCGAGCTATTCAGCCAATGCCGAGCCGTCCCATTGAGTTTTAGCGGGAGATACTTGATGGCATGTAGATCATCCCCGCGGGCCATGTGAATGTGGAGGAAGAAATCCTCTATCCATACCGCGGGGTCTGTAGTGCCGTCATATGATTCAATGTTCATGGGTTTAAACCCTTTTGGGAATTCATGATCCATTACTTCATCAGTGAAGCATATGGGGTGTGCGGCGCCTCTGTGCCGGGCTATATCACGACACAGTTCATACGAGTCTTGTCTGCTGTGTTCGGCCCGGCCAGATTTGCTTTTAGTATATCCGGTGTGACGGTTGTCGTCACGCGTTGGGGCACGCCCCCGTGATCCGTAGACCGATCTTTTATGTCCTGATTTGTTTTCCAATACTTCTCGCCGGTCCTGCGTCTTACCCCGGGCCTTGGTATTTTTGTTTGACTAGCAACGGGGTGCGGGCTGGAGTTCGCGCTGATATGGTGCTTTGTCTCGGCCACGAGGTGGCCGGTCAGCCGCATCATACGCTGGTAGTGTAGGCTTTAATGCTTCCTCCTCGAGTTGGGGTAGCAATCTGCGCTTTGGGTAACTTTTGGTTGGGCGCTCGAGTTCGTATTCCTCGGCTGCCAGCACCTCGGTCCATCTATTCGCTAGCAGATCTTGATCAGCTTGAAGCTGCTGTTGCTTTTTCTTCAGGCTTTTTGCTGTGGCGATAAGCCGGCGCTTGAAGCGCTCCTGATCGACGGGATCCTCAGGCGCGATAAATTCTTCTTCGCCGAGGCTCACCTTGTCATCGGAGAGGGGCATGTAATTGTCATCCTCTGATTCTTCGTCTGCCGCTTGTTCCTTAGGGCTAGCTTGCCCGTCCTCTCGCTCGAAGCCTGGTGGAGGGGATTGTCTTCGTCTTCGGCACTGTCCGCAGCGTTATTGTCTCTTGTGCCGGTATCGCTGCTTTCGCTATGGCGGGGCTTAGAGCGGCGCCAATGACGCTGGTGCTTAGATTGCTTCTCGAGGGGATTATCCTCCATTGCCTTATTGCCATCGCTTTCTTTGGGGGTGTCCACCATGTATATGTAGCATATGATGAGGTGGCTGTCCAGTGCCCTGTGGGCGGTGGTTCCTGTTCTTCGCCTGCATCATCATTCATACCATCGATGTCTTCGGAGCCGAAATCAAGCATGTCGGTTAAGTCGTCGACAGTGGCTATTAAGTGGGTGGTGGGTGGGGGACGAATTTCTTCATCGTCCGCTTGCCACTCGAGCCGGACACAGTTCGGCCAAGGGCCTCCTAACAAGGAGAGAGACCTTAATGAATTTAGCACGTCGCCCAAGGGCGAGTGCTGAAAGATATCCGCGGAGGTGAACTCCATGATCGGTGCCCAATCAGATTCGATAGGCACGAATGCAGGTGGCTCGGAGCCTGTGGCCGGGGACGAATCCAAGGGTCCGTCAACACAGGTCTCACAGGAGGTGAAGTCAGTATTCGGCTCTATCGCCGCTGGGTGTGCGGCCTCCGTGGCGGGGTCCATCCACCCGTCCTCGGATGGCACGATCTGCTCCGGATTGAGGGCCGGAGTAGCCACAGGTATGATCTCCCGAACACCGTCCGGTGGCAGAGCTAAGTCATGCTCGTCGCGACTGTGCGGCACACCTGACATGGGCTCAAATCCGTCAAAGATCAATTCTCCGCGGATGTCGGCAGTATAGTTCAAGCTTCCAAACCTGACCTGATGGCTAGGGGCGTAGCTCTCGATCTGCTCCAGATGGCCAAGCGAGTTGGCCCGCAGTACGAAGCCACCGAATACGAAGATCTGTCCAGGGAGAAAAACCTCACCTTGGATCGCATCATTGTCGAAGGACGAAGGAACCATCAAGCCTTATGGTGACGGCACAGTGGAACTCTCAATGAAAGCAGCAATGTCGGTGTCAAAACCGGCGGATCTCGGGTAGGGGGTCCCGAACTATGCGTCTAAGGCGGATGGTAATAGGAGGCGGGGGACACAATGTTTACCCAGGTTTGGGCCCTCTTGATGGAGGTAATACCCTACTTCCTGCTTGATTGATCTTGATGATATGAGTATTACAAGAGTTGATCTACCACGAGATCGTAGAGGCTAAACCCTAGAATCTAGCCTATGATTATGATTGTTGTTGTCCTACGGACTAAACCCTCCGGTTTATATAGACAAGGAGGGGGCTAGGGTTACACAGAGTCGGTTACAAGGGAGGAGATCTACATATCCGAATTGCCAAGCTTGCTTTCCACGCAAAGGAGAGTCCCACCCGGACACAGGACGAAGTCTTCAATCTTGTATCTTCATAGCCCAACAGTCCGCCCAAAGTATATAGCCCGGCTGTCCGAGGACCCCCTAATCCAGGACTCCCTCACCAGGGCCCAAAGGCGGATTAGAGCCCGTAGGCATAAACCGCCATATGATATGAAACTTATGTTATAGGGCAAGGAAAGGTAGAAACCGAGCCGGGGATGTTTATGAGCCGGCCTCGGGATTCTGTAAACCTCCGGGTGTCAACCTGTGTATATAAAGGGACGACTCGACGGCGGTTTAGAGATAGAAAACAATAACTCGAGAGCCAGGCAAAGCGGATTCGCTCCCTAGTCATCGAAACCCTAGCAATTCCATCACAACTGGAGTAGGATTTTACCTTCATCGTAAGGGGTCGAACCAGTATAATTCCTTGCGTCCCTTGTCCGCTTTAACCCCTTTAAGCTAACCTGTCGCGATGGCTCCATGACTAAGTCCTTTCACTAGGACATCTGCCGTGACAAAACCACGACAGTTGGCGCCCACCATGGGGCTATCGCACGATGGTTTCGAGTTCTTGAAGGGAAGCTTCAAAGGACTCAAGGGATACGACGTGGGCCGGATGACCGAGAGTCATCGCGGCAAGCTCTACATCAACGACGCAGGCTGGGGCCTCGAGGCCGGCTCGATCGAGTACGGGTACCGGGTCCCCTTTGGCGGAATACACGTTTTCATTGGCAAGATCGGCGAACCGGGCCCTGAGCCGGACATCTGCACCGACATCATCGAGATGGCTCAGCGTGCAAGACCTGCCCGCGTTCAGCCTGCCGTGAAGCGTGCCTTCGTGGGAGTCATCCACGAAGCAGAATCTGAGGATAGATCGGCATCTGGTGGAAAAACCATCATCTACTCTGATGACGAGTCTTCAACCGGAGAGACCGAGTCGCTATATCAGCTGCATGATGGCCGGATTAGTGGTGGTTCCGATGGCGATAGTATTCCGGACCTCCCTGATCCGCCGAGCCGAGTGGCGATCTTCATGGCCGGTACACAATTGGTGCAACATTCTTCTACCGCCGCAACGGTGATTTCCGATTCAGCAGCGGCAACACCAGCTGGGGCAGGGGGCTCTGCACCACCGTCGGCTCAGGCTTTGTCCGATTTGTTCGACACTTTGGCAACATTGCTAGCGGCTGAGGTTAATCCGGCAGATCAGGACCGGCATAACACAGAGATTGTAAAGGTGAAGGATCAGATAGCTCAAGCTAAGATAGATCTGGCAGCAGAAAACACCAGGATGGCCGCAGAGTGGGCCGAGTTAGAGGCACAGGTTTATAGGCTTATGCTGGATCAAAGCGCATCAGAGGATGTCATGAGGAGTAGGTATCGGTCTCACCTGCCTCCGGTTTACGTGGGAAGGAATCTCTTTAACACGCCAGGAGCAGGAACCAGCAACCAGCCAGTGGTAAACTAGGCGGAGGCACCTGGAACGGGGCGCCGGTTCAGCCGCGTGCAACGGATCCGCCTCATCAGAACAATGTCCTACGACAACACATTTCAACACCGCCGGGTCATTACTCTAACCCCTTGGATAACATCGTCACTGCCACTTCATGATTGGCAGCTCTCCCAATCGAAGGCGAGTTTCTAGTAGCAGTTGAAACACGACGGGCTAGAGAGCTCCTTCAGATGGCTTTGACCCAATAGTAGGGTTATTCGCACAGTCGTGAGAGGATTCATTCCACCCCCCACCCAAGTCGGAGCTACATCAGGCATATTGAAGAACCGGCTGTATCAAGCAGTGCGCGAAACCGTAATCCGCCGCGAGGGCATAACCCGACGGGTGGCGGTGCTAATGCCCAGGATGTAGTGGATCACGGTCGGGCACGTCAAGAAGATGAGTTAGCAGCACAATATGCGGCTCGTCAGCTTACTCCGGTTCGTCCAACTACTTCGGTGGAACCAGGCGTGGTTTTCAGTTCTTTGGGGGTGCTGTGTCTTACCCTGGCCCTACATAACGCGTGGCTGCCCAAGGACTTCAAGGGTCCTCGTAAGGTGCCAAATTACACTACCAATTTACCCCCTGAGTCATGGGTTGAGAGCTATGAGATGGCGATGGAGATGCTGGACGTGGATGATGCGGCATGTGCTAAGTACTTCACCATGATTTGGAAGGAACAACTCGCACTTGGTTAAAAAGTTTACCAGTTAACTCCATCGAGTCATGGGCCAAGTTAAAAAGCTGGTTTATACAGAATTTCAAAGATATGTGCAAACAACCCATGTCAATTGTGGACTTAGCCGCCTATGTTCAAGAGGAAGGGGAGTCTACAACCCATTGGGTGAAGCAGGTATCATCTTTTTTGCATTCATCAGACCGCATCAATGCTGACACGATAGTCTTAACATTAGAAGGCAACTACCAGTTTATGCCTTTGAAGCTGAAGTTGGGAAGGCTCAAGCGTCACTGCAATGACATGTCCACACTTATGGCAGCTCTGGTTAAGTATGCCGATTCAGATAGTACCAAGGACCCTGAGTCTGAGGATGAAAAGACGGGGAAGGGAAAGAAGAATGGCAGCGCAAAGGGGCAGCAGCATAACTCGGCGGGTCATGGAAACAACGGTAAGCGCAAGGCGGATAACAGCTTGGATTTTGTGGCCAACACCAACACCCAGGATAATGGTCAACGCCGTAAGGGTAAACCGCCCCAGCGGGGTAGAGGTTCAGGTCCCAATCTTGAACGCCTATTAAATGAGCCTTACCCAAAGCACGGGTCACGAGAGAGGCCAGCTACGCACCTTTGGAAGGATTGTTTCATCATGCGGGAGTTTAAAAATTCAAGTTCTTTCCAATACGGCTAGGGACCGCCCGACGGTTCAGGAGGCGGTTCTCATGGGCCGGGTTATGGCGGAGGCAGCTCCGGTTCAGGATTCCAAGGCAACCAAACCGGACATGGCAATCAAGGCAATCAGGGCAACCAGGGAGGTTATAATCATCAATGGAGTCAGCAGCAACAACAATCGGGTTATCAGAGTAATCCGAAGCAGTTGAATAGTGGGCAGTACCATGTCTTCACCACTAGTTTGTGTACGCGCGATCAGAAGCTTCACAAAAGGGCAGTAAACTCTGTTGAACCAGCAGTGCCTCGTTATCTGCGCTGGTCTGAACAACCCATTGTGTGGAGTCGAGAGGATCATCCACCCCGGGTTGATAATCCGGGTCACCTAGCATTAGTGGTGGCACCTCAGGTTGGGAGGTACAAGTTCACCAAGGTACTCATGGATGGAGGGAGCAGTACCAATATCATTTATTATGAAACCTTCCGTCGCATGGGGTTGACAGATAAGAATCTTAAACCGTCGAACACCGTCTTTCATGGTGTGGTGCCTGGTAAATCGGCGTACCCAGTCGGTAAGATAGCCCTAGAGGTTGCTGTTGGAGATGATCATGATTCAAGATCAGAAACATTGAATTTTGAAGTGGTGAAAATCAAGAGCCCATATCATGCCCTGTTTGGATGGCCGGCTTATGCTAAGTTCATGGCAAGGCCCTGTTATGTTTATCTGCAGCTTAAGATGCCAGGTCATTAGGGGACCATCACAGTGCATGGGAGCCAGAAGATTGCTTTGGAATGTGAAGAAGGTGATGCGGCCTATGCTGAGTCAGTTTGTGCAACAGAGGAGTTGAAGTTTTACAAAGACAATGTTGATCCGACAGATATGACTTCTTTGAAAAAAAACCACTACAGAGCATGATCCGTCTTTGAAGTTTAAATCGGCTGAGGAGACTAAGCTAGTTGATTTTGTTCCTAGCAATTCATCCTGGCAGTTCAGCATCAGCGCTAACCTGGATCCGAAATACGAAAGCGCGTTCATCGAGTTCATCCGTGAGAACCGGGACATCTTTGCATGGAAGCCTTCTGACATGCCAGGTGTACCGAGGGAACTCGCTGAGCACACTTGTTGGGAATATTACCACCAGTATGACCCGCCCATGAGGGGCCGGGTCAGCCCTAATGGTGGGTTACATAAGAAGCCCAATAAACATTCAAGATGATAGTTTACTAAACATATAGGAGGCCCAAACGCCTGGGGCCGGCTTAAGGCCTGATATTGTAAACCGCCGTATGTAAGGGAAGACTTGTAAAGAAAGGCATGTAAAGAAAGTCACCGAGCCGGACACGTTTATGAGCCGGTCGGAACTCTGTAGGCCACCAGGCGTCAACCCGTGTATATAAGGGGACGACCCGGTGGCGGTTTAGGGCAAGAAACAACAGATCGATAACCAAGCCGGCGAGTTGAGCCTCTTAGAGATCGAAACCTCAGCAATACCAATCCCAACTAGACGTAGGCTTTTACCTTCATCGTAAGGGGCCGAACTAGTATAAAAACCTTCTCGTGTCCTTTGTCTCGATTAACCCCTTTAAGCTTCCTAATGCGATGGCCCTACGACTAAGTCCTTGCTCTAGGACATCTGCCATGACAATTCCACGACAGTTGGCGCCCACCATGGGGCCAACGCACGGTGGATTTGAGTTCTTGAAGGGCAACTTCGAAGGGCTCAAGGGATACGCTGTGGGCCGGATGACCAAGAGTCGTCACGGCAAACTCTACATCGACGATGAAGGCTGGGGCCCCGTGGCCGGCTCAATCGAGTACGGGTGCCGGGTCCCCTTCGGCGGAATTCACGTCTTCATTGGCCAGATCGGCGAGTCGGGCCCTGAGCCGGACGTCCACACCAACCTCATCGAAACGTCTTAGCGCGCCAGGATGACCCGTGTTCAATCTGTCGTGAAACATGCCTTCGTAGGCTGCATCTACGGTGGTGAATACTCCGAAGGATCGGTGGAAGGCGGGGAGACGGCCATCTGCTCTTACACTGCCTCATCAAAAGGTGACACGGACTCGTTGTACCAACTGCAAGACGGCATGCTCGGGGGCTGTTCCGATGGCAGTAGTATTCCGGACCCCCTTGAGCCGCCGAATTGGGCCGGAGTCTTCATGGTGGGGACGCAGCCCGGGCAGAACTCCACCGCAGCGGCAGCAGCAGCTACCGGGTCGGCAGCAGCCGGGTCAGGAGACCCCCGGCGCCCCCGGCTCAGATTCTAATGGACCTCATGGATAGGCTGACGACTCTGTTAACCGCTGTGGTAGAACCGGCGGATAAAGCCCAGCACGACGCAGAAGTGGCACGCGCGCGGGAGGAGATGGTGCAAGCCAAGGAAAATCTAGCCGCAGAGGAAACCCGGATGGCAGCAGAACGAGCATCTCTGGATACTCGTGCTCAGCAACTTCAAGCAGAAACTTTCTGGCTCTCGGTGGATCTTAATGCATCAAACGAGGTCATGAGGAGGAGGCATCAGAAAACTCAGTCGCGTCTACCTTTAATGTTGGACCCGAGGAACCTGTTCCATACACCCGAGGATGGGGGGAGCAACCCGCCGGAGGCAAACCGGATCACGACACCCGGCGCGCCAATTCAGCCACGCGCCATGGAGCCACCTTGTATAAATACAACTCCTCCTCGTTATGTATCAACACCTCTAGGTCACTTCTCCAACCCTTTAGAAAACCTCATTGCAACATCGGCTCGTTTGGCGGCTCTCCCAATGGAAGGCGACTCACTCGCAGCAATCGAAAACCGGAGGGTGAGAGAACTACTTCAGACAGCTTTGGCCCAGCAGGATGCATACTCTTACAGTCAAGATAGGATTCATTCAACTCCTCGCCCAAATCGGAGCCCGAGTTACAGTAGGCACATGGAGTCTGCAGAGATGTCAAGTAATGCTCAACGCCACAACCGGCCATACATGCATGAGCCGGTGCGAGCGGGAGCCCTTAACTTGGCGGATCAGGAGAAGATTCGTCAAGAGGCGGAGCGAGCAGCTCAAATAGTGGCAGAGCAGGAAGCTCACCAAACCTTTCCGGCTTATCCAGCAACCTCGGTTGAGGCGGGAGTGACCACGAGAACCGGAGGCATGCCTTGCTTGGTACCAGCCATACGCAATGAGCGGTTGCCAAAGGATTTCAAGGGGCCTCGTAAGGTGCCTAACTACACGGTCGACCTACAGCCGGGGGCTTGGATTGAGAGTTATGAGATGGCTATGGAGCTATTGGAGGTGAGCGACGCTGCAATGGCCAAGTACTTTACCATGATGTTGGATGGAACAGCTCGGACTTGGTTGAAGGGATTGCCACCCAATTCTATCGGCTCATGGGCAGAGTTGAAAGCGCGGTTCATCCAGAACTTTAAATACACGTGTAAGCAGCCAATGTCGATTGTGGATCTGAACAATTGCAAGCAAGAGGATGGTAAATCTACAACCCATTGGGTGCGCCGGGTTAAGGAGATAATACATTCATCTGATAAGATGGATGCCGGTTCTGCAGTTTTGATGTTGGAGAAAAATTGCCGTTTTGAACCTCTGAAGCAGAAGCTGGGGCAGCTTAAACGTGACTGTAATGACATGGGAACATTGATGGCGGCTCTTGTCAAGTATGCTGATTCTGATACCACCAAGGACCCGGTGTCTGACGAAGAAAAGGCAACGGAGGGAAAGAAGAACAGCAACGGCAAGAATCACCAGCATAACCCGGTGAATCAGGGAGGTAATAAATGTAAGGCTGATGAGTTTGTTGCTAATACTAATGCATAGGGTGGTAATCATCGGCGGCAAGGGAAGACAGCCCCCTCGATCGGGCGGGTCAGGCCCTACCCTTGAGCAACTGTTGAATGAACCTTGTCCGAAACACGACACCCGCGGGAAGCCGGCCACCCACCTGTGCAAGGACTGCACGATCATGAAGGCGTTTAAAAATTCAAACATGTTTGATGGGGGACACGGCCCAGGTGGTGGTTCAGGTGGCGGCGGCTTTCATGGCCCAGGCGCCGGTTCGAGTGGAGGAGGTTTTCACGGTCAAGGTCATCCTGGTCACCAAGGCGGATATAATCAGCAACCCGGCCAAGGGAATCAGCAGCAGCAATCTGGTTATCAGAGTAACCCGAAGCAGTTGAGTAGTGGACAGTATCATGTATTTACTACCAGTTTATGCAAGAGGGACCAGAAGCTTCACAAGAGGGCCGTCAATGCCGTTGAGCCGGCAATTCCGCGTTATCTACGTTGGTCAGAACAGCCTATGGTGTGGAGCAGAGAGGATCACCCGCCCTGGGTTGATAATCTGGGTCACTTGGCTTTGGTAGTGGCACCTCAGGTTGGTGGATACAAGTTTACTAAGGTACTCATGGATGGGGGTAGCAGCATCAACATCCTCTACTATGAGACATTCCGCCAGATGGGATTGACGGATAAGAATCTTAAACAATCCAACACTGTTTTTCACAGAGTGGCACCTGGTAAGTCGGCATACCCAGTTGGTAAGATTGAGCTGGAAGTAGCCTTTGGGGATGAGTATGATTCCAGAGCGGAGAAATTAACCTTTGAGGTGGTTAAGATCAAGAGCCCATATCATGCTCTGTTTGGGCGACCGGCTTATGCCAAGTTCATGGCTCGGCCGTGTTACGTATATTTGCAGCTCAAGATGCAGGGTCATAAGGGCACCATTACAGTACATGGGAGCCAGAAGATAGCCTTGGAATGTGAAGAAGGTGATGCTGCCTATGCTGAATCTATTTGTGCAACAAAGGAGTTAAATTTTTACAAAGATCATGTTGACCCGGCAGACATGACGTCATTAAAGAAACCAACAACAGAGCATGAGCCGGAGTTGAAATTCAAATCAGCTGATGACACCAAAATGGTTGACTTTGTACCTGGCGACTCATCCAAACAGTTCATCATCAGCGCAAACTTGGATCCAAAATAGGAAAGCGTGCTCATCGAGTTCATCCATGAGAACCGGGACATCTTTGCATGGAAACCTTCAGACACGCAGGGTGTCCCGAGGGAACTCGCTGAGCACACTCTTAACATCGATCCAAAGTTCAAACCAGTCAGGCAGTTTCTCCGACAGTTCAATGAAGAAAGGCGCAAGGCCATTGGGGAAGAGGTGGCCCGGCTCTTGGCAGCCGGGTTCATTGCGGAGGTCTTTCACCCTAAGTGGTTTGCTAACCCGGTGCTTGTACTCAAGAAGAACGACACCTGGTGTATGTGCGTGGATTACACAAATCTGAACAAGGCTTGTCCGGCTGATCCTTTTGCTCCCCCCGTATTGATCAGATCATTGATGCTACGGCGGGTTGCGCACGGTTTCTTAGATGCTTATTCCGGTTATCATCAGATTAAGATGGCAGTCAAGGATCAGGAGAAGACAGCTTTTATAATTCCTTTTGGAGCTTTCTGCTATGTATCTATGCCTTTTGGGCTTAAGAGTGCCCAGGCGACTAACCAGCGGAGTGTGCAGAATTGTCTTCACAATCAAATTGGGCGCAATGTTCATGCTTATGTGGATGATATAGTGGTGAAATCCAGGGAAGAGGAAACCTTGGTCACGGACTTGAAGGAAATTTTTGATAATCTCTGGGTTTACAAAATGATGCTTAACCCGGCCAAGTGTGTTTTTGGAGTGCCAGCTGGCAAGCTCTTGGGTTTTTTGGTGTGTAACCGAGGTATTGAAGCTAACCCGGAGAAAATCAAGGCAATTACATCCCTAGCCAAACCAACCTGCGTCAATGATGTTCAGCGACTGGCGGGTCGTGTGGCTGCTTTGAGCCGGTTCATAAGCCGGTTAGGGGAAAAGGCTATGCCTCTGTATCAGTTGATGAATAAAACGGATGCTTTTGTTTGGAGTGATGGTGCGAACGCTGCTTTTGAAGATCTGAAGGTGCAGCTGGCTGAGCCGCCGGTCCTGGCTGCTCCAATTGAAAAAGAGCCGCTATTGTTATACGTGGCTGCCAACTCACGGGTTGTTAGTGTGGCTATTGTGGTAGAGCGCAAGGAGGCTCGCAAAGAGCATCCGGATCAACGGCTGGTTTATTATGTCAGTGAAGTGCTAATTGAGTCTAAGCATTGATATCCACATTGTACAGAAGCTTGTTTATGGGGTGTTCATGGCAAGCCGGAAGCTTAAGCATTACTTTCAGGGACATCCCATTACTGTGGTTAGCTCTGCTCCTTTAGGAGACATTATTCAAAACAGAGAAGCCACTAGGCGAGTCGCCAAGTGGGTAATTGAGCTTGGGTCTCATGGGTTGAAGTATGTTCCACGTACTGCAATTAAGTCTCACGCCCTGGTTGACTTCATCAATGACTGGACAGAGATGCAGATGCCAGAAGAGAAGCTAGACAACACATATTGGACTATTTATTTTGATGGATCCAGGCAATTGGAAGGCTCGGGGGCTGGAGTCGTGTTAACTTCCCCACGAGGTGACAATTTTGTTATGTGTTACGGTTGATGTTTCCTTGCACTAACAACGCAACAGAGTATGAAGCCTTGCTCCATGGTCTTCGAGTGGCAAAGGAGATGAGCTTGAGCCGGGTCAGATGTCTTGGTGACTCAGATCTAGTGGCTCAACAGGTATCTGGCAAGTGGGATTCCAAAGATCCTCTCATGGCGGCTTATCACCGAGAGGTCAATGCTGTTGCAGGATATTTTAAAGGATATCAGGTGGAACACATTGACCGTCGAAAGAACGAAGCAGCTGATGCTTTAAGCCGGCTGGGGTCTCAATGTAAGCCGGTGCCACCCAACACCTTTTTGGATGTTTTGCATAACCCCTCTGTCAAGTTGCCCACAGAAGAAGATTTAGCTGTTCTTGACCCAGAGGCGCAGTTGGTAGCGGCTCTTCATGTCATCCCAGATTGGACGGTGCCGTTCTTGGCTTACATGACCCCGGGGAGAGTTGCCAGCGGATGAGACCCTGGCTCGACAGATAACCCGGCGGTCTAAGTCCATGACGATTTCAGACGGAGAATTGTTTCATCGCAGTGTTTCTGGAGCGTTTCAACGATGTGTTTCCCCCGAAGAAGGTCAAGAAATTCTTCGTGAGATCCATGAAGGCGATTGTGGTCATCACGCCGGGTCAAAATCTTTAGTGGCCAAGGCGTTTCGTCATGGTTTTTACTAGTTGACGGCTCACGCTGATGCAGAAGATCTGGTCAGTAGATGTGATGGATGTCAAAAAATTGCACGACGAGCGCATGTGCCAGCTCAGGAACTCTGGATGATTCCAATCACTTGGCCATTTGTGGTCTGGGGACTTGACATGGTGGGACCTTTCAAAAGGTCTAAGGATAAAAAGACACATCTTCTGGTGGTGGTTGATAAATTCACCAAATGGGTTGAGGTGGAGCCTGTAAGTAAGTGTGATGCAGCCACGGCTGTTCAGTTCATGAAAAAAAATAATCTTCCATTTCGGTTTTCCACACAGTATTATCACAGACAATGACACTAATCTATCCCAAGGGACTATGGAAGAATTTTGTCAGCGAGAGCACATCCGACTTGATGTTTCTTTTGTAGCTCATCCTCAATCCAATGGTCAAGCTGAGAGAGCTAATCAGGAAATTCTGAAAGGGCTAAAAACCCCGGCTTATGGTTCCTTTACAGCGAACACCGGGTTGTTGGGTAGAGGAGTTACCCTCAGTGTTATGGAGCATCAATACTACGCCCAACAGGTCTACGGGTTACACACCCTTTTTCATAGTTTATGGAGCAGAAGCAGTGTTGCCTAGTGACATCCGTCATGACTCGCCCCGTGTGGCGGCTTATGTTGAAGCTAACAATGAAAAAGCCAGACAGGATGCGCTTGACTTGTTGGATGAGGAAAGAGACTTAGCAGCGGCGCGGTCAGCAATTTATCAACAGGACCTGCGTCGTTATCACAGCCGCCGGGTTAAGTCCAGGACTTTTCAGGAAGGCGACTTGGTGCTCCGGCTCATCGAGGATCTGTCAGATGTACACAAGCTATCCCCACCTTGGGAAGGACCCTTTGTGGTCAGTAAGAATTTAAACAATGGGTCATATTATCTCATTGACGTTCGAGAGCACAAAGACTCACGTAAGTCGGAGGAAGAGACCCGCTGGCCATGGAACATTGCTCAACTTCGGCCATACTACACCTGAACCACCGGCTCTCATCATGTACATACGTTCACGTTGTATATACTATGATAAGCAATAAAGTAAGACCATCGGTCTCTTTTTCTTTCAAAGACTATGCATCTTTATTATTTTTTATTCACAAAATGACTATTAAGGAGCTGATCATATTTGAATCAAGTTTAACCTTTTTGGTCCAACTCATGATCGTATCCGAATCTAGCTGCAAATCTCATGGTCACTTGGGGGCTTCCTGTTCAAACATAGGTCATATTCGAACCAAATAGAACATAGTTGTCGTAACCCTCTTGATCGGCTCAAGGCCAAACTCACTTGGGGGCTTCTTGATCGTATCTGAATCATAGCTTAACCCCTTTTGAGTCCGACTTGGATCGTATTTGAATCAGGGTCGTTAAAAACCTCTCAATGTCATTTGGGGGCTTCCTGTTGAAACATAGGTTGTATTCGAACCAAAGAGAACATAGCTGTCGGTACCCTCTTGATCGATGCAACGCCAAAGCCACTGGGGGCTATATGGTCGTATTCGAACCTTAGCTTAACCCCTTTGGTCCGGTTTACTGATCGTATTCGAATCAGAAACCCCCAACCTTTTGAATACAGAGTTAAAATTATGTTGCTTGCCCTTTAGTTTTTTGTTGTTTCAATATTACAAATAAGATGGCCTGGTTTTCTTCACCGGGTCAATTATTCGACAACACAGCCGCCCAGGTTATTCAAGTCGGTGGTTCAAGAATCCAAAGGTACGAGCTACTAAGATATGATGATCATTGGGTATTCAAGAAGTATTAACTTTTCAGACATATTGAATTATCAATTTCATCACCCAGGTTATTTAAACCGGCGATCTAAGGATCAACAAGGACAAGGTATTGTTCTTGCTCATACACGCTTACCTACTGCTTAATTCAAGAGTCATTATTAAACCTTATCCTTTATTTATATTTGTCTCTATTTTTATTGAGGTAAAAATATGGGTTGTAAATTAGGTGTTTAAGCCCGTTTGGTTCTAAACCGCCTTGCCAGCCTTTTTTCTTGTATTCATAGGAACAGAGATTCAAACATTGCAGAGACAAATATTAAACAATGCATACATTGACATCTGAAACACAGATTCAGATATAAGTATTTTGTGCACGATGGCACAAGCAAACAGGTGGTGTTTTAAACAGCTAAGCTATTACAAGGCTTTATAAGCCCATGAAGATGATCATTGTCCCTACCTCGCCGGTTCACCATCTTGAATCTGCTGGAAGTTGGGTTTTGACCAATCAAAGCCATTCATGGCGACAAATTCAGCTTCGTCGTCAATCAGGCCAACCGGGTCAACCTCCGGGGCAAATGTATCTTCTCTCACTGGTGGGATCAAGTCTGTTACTTTATATGAGGGGGGCATCTTCTTATTCTCACTATCAAAATCCGGCTGATACTTGTCCACATTGGTGTCATCTCCAAGGCTAGTTGCCTGAGGCCGGACTTCATGGACGCAGGCTATAAAGTCATCCTGATCAAAAGGAGACCCGTCCTCCTTCACGGTAGGATAGCCCCTTGCCATGTCCGCCGGGTCTAGGTTTTGGCACCCAATCCTTGGAGCGGCTTAGGGCAGTCAAAGCTCCAGCTCACGTGCAGGAGCGTTTTACTTCTTGGAACCTGGCAGGAAGGATGGACAGCTTCTTCAGGACGTCACTGATCCGGTTAGACCCTTGATTAGCAGGAGAGATGGTAGCCAGAGCCCATTGTGCGCCGATATACAATTGTGTAACTAAAGTGTATACTGCCTTCAGCTTAATCAACGGGTCTTGGTTCAGATTCTTACTTCGCGGACCTGCATATATTTTTAACAGAGTTAGTTGGCAGATTACACTCCGGTTTGGCAAAAAAAATACGAAAGGTCAAATCAGGTAGCTTACCAAAGATAGCAGCGACCATCTGGGACACCTGGCCCTTTAAACCGTTCAGCTCTATTGAAATTTCTTTCAGAGCTGTTTTGACTGTCTCAGCTCGTCGGGTCAGAAGTGTTTTCTCATTTTCCCAAGTCTTCTCTTTGGCAGCAAAGCTAGTCTTCAAATTTTCCGTTTCAGAAAGGCTTATTTGCAGTTTGGAGGTGGAAGATTTGATTTCTGACTCCTGACTCGCTAGCCGGGTCTTTGCGTCAGTCAATTGAGAGTTCAGTTCAGACAATGCATTCTGTGAAACGTTCAGATAAGACAAGACTTGGCTTCAGATTCCAATATACAAATTCAAGATTCAAGTCCCAAGTACTTTACGAATAAACCACTTGACACTTGGGGGCTAATGTATGCCAAATCAAATTTTTATGACTCTACCAACATATTTGAAGTCCCAAGTCCTTTACAAAGTAACAGCACTTGGCACTTGGGGAGTAATGTACGCAGTTCAGCAAGTTTATCAAGGTTAAACCGGAGTGTTAAGTACTTTAAAGACGGTTTTAAATTCTAAAGCACCGATTCATTAATGATCAAAATAAACCGGTCCTTGGGGAATATGGGTGAAGTTTTGTTCTATCAATACCAGGCAAAAATTCAGAGGTAAAAGTCTCGGCCTATTTTTTAAGTCTACAGGTTATTCCGTTTCTCTCATAATCTGAAGACTTGGGGGCTGAAGGAATATTGGTAAACCGGAAACAACGTACCTCATACTTCAACTGAAGCTGCTTGACCATCTCGATCTCAGACTCACGACTGGAGTGTACATGACTGAGATAGCCGGATAAGATATCACTGGCATTGAAATGGTCATAGTTGGCAACATCAAAGCGAACCTTCTGCCTCTCCAATGCTTCTTGCTTTGCTGTGCACCGAGCCAACACCGTTGGGTTCCCCGGCTCAACAAAGCGGCTCCCAGTAATTTGAACATCTTAAGCATGTGGAGACGGCATGTCGGTTGAGCTTGACGGTCCAGCTGTAGAAGGATTCATAGTGGCTTCGTCAACAGACGGCTCTGGAGGATATGCTTCATTGACAATAGGTGGGTCTTCTGGGGCGTCAGTTAATGGAGAAGGTGGCCTAGCCGGGTCAGATGCTAGCATTGGCGGGTCTTCCGCCGGTTTTGCTGCCTTCGCCTTCTTGGATTTAGCCTGGCCGCAAAGGAAAAAATATCGCAGGATTGTCAGCATCAAGATATAATTGAGCAACCCGGAAGAAAAGAGGATTTCTGATTACCCAGGTGCAGTCTTGAAAGCCGGGAATTGTGTTTGTGATGAGTCGCCTGAGGAACGAGACGCCACTTGAAAGAATAAAAGAAAAGAGTTAAAAGAAATATGAGGAGTAGGATTCATTAAAGCAAGTTAAAGATAGCAATAAGTAAACCTCGTTCGGACGTTTCCGAGGGGTCTGTTGGAGGACGACAACTGGTTCATTTTCAATCCCAGCTTCATGGCGGCTTTCATGTTGCTGCTTTTTCAAATGAAAGGTGGGATCCAAGTGAGCTAAGGGGTTAGAAAACCTTACTTTACGGATCACTCGTCGAACTTTGTATCTTGGTAAGGGCTCTGAGTCGGAGGAAATGACAGTTACCTCTGCTTCCCCGGCCTGACTGGCCCCAGTGTCATCCTGGTAAGGATCAGTGTCAATAAGATTGTTAAAAAATTGGCCAAGGGAATCAAGGGCTACCTCTGAGTCAGACGTGTCATCATGTTTCATTAAGTCTTCAACAGTGGTTTTCTTCTTCTTCTTCTTCTTTGATTTCCGGGTCGATTTCTTGGCTTTCATGGCGGCGAGTTTCGCCTTCTTGGCAGCTTCGTGATCGTATTTCACTTTCCAAAAGTCAGAGTTGGCCTACAAAGACAAGAGGAAGGATCAGTAATAAACAAATACGGCTGGACAAAATACAAAGGAAAAAATATCAGAATATCCTTACTTCTGGTACCGAGTTAAGTCTATAGAAGGGATTTAACCCAACAACACTGCAATCTTCATACTTCGCATTCACGAGAAGGTTTGACATTGCGACAATGTCTTCCTCGGTTAGTTGAACCGGGGTATGATGGAGAGAGTCGTCCGGGTCTCCACCATATTCATACATCAATTTTGAATGACGGCTTAATGGAATCATCCGCCATGAGATCCAGCAGCGGGTTAGATCGACTCCGGTTAAACCATTCCCAACAAACCGTTGATCCTTCTAATAGATGGAAGCAGCTTCTTGCATTCAGCAACGGTAAGTTTATCGTTGGCAGGGGCGGTAACTCGGCAGGGGCTTCTCGTTGGCAGGTGAGATGTCCTGACAGTAAAACCAAGTTTGGTTCCAGTCCTTTGGGTGACTTGGTAAAACTATAAGAGGGAAGACAGCACCCTGCCGGTGCTGAATTGAGATGCCTCCAAGTTCTAAGCTAAGGCCATTGGTGCACTCGTTCTGCCGGTTCAGATAGAAGTACTCTCTAAATAGTTCCACAGCTGGTTCTTGCTGAAGATATACCTCATAGAGTACTTGGAAGTTACAAATATTGGATATGGAATTGGGCCGATATCCTGAGGATGGAGTTTGAAAAAGTGAAGAACTACTCTGAAAAACTTTGAACCGGGTGGTGAGAAGCCCCGGTTCATATGGTCAGTAAAGACGATCACTTCGCCGTCTTTTGGATTGGGTCGTTCTTCTTTCCGGTCAGGAGCACGATAAGACATGATGTTTTTTGAGGGCAGAAACCCAATGAGGAAGAACTCTTTTAAATGCTCCTCGGTTATGGTTGAGGGGACCCAATTGCAGATGGTGGGTGTCTTTGACGGCATGATGTGCAAGGGACTGAAAAGAGGAAAAACAACATGCCGGTTCAATTTACGGCAAAATTACAGTTAAAGGTTGAAGTTGTACAACAAGTAACGGCGGCTTAACTAAGGGCTAATGACATATAAGGAAAAGAAAGCCGGAGTGATAAGCCGCCGTGACTACAGACTTTCTCAGAAAGCAGATTCAGCTAAGTGTTGGCATAAACAAGTTTCACCAAGCTATCATTATTATTTTGGATCAAATGGCTGTCCCCAAAAGAAAAAATTCCAGACCTAAAAGTCCAGCACAGATGAGTTCATCAGCTAACAAAGCATCTATACAGGAAAAAGGGATCTATTGCTATAAAAAAAGAAGGCAAAACAGCTACCGCAGCAGTTCTACACTATCTGACGATTAGGAAAGGGCATCGGAGGTGAAATCTATCAACAGTCCGTAACGGGCGGCGACGAACACCGACGAACACCAATGAACTCGAGAAACCGTAATGCAAATCTAAGGCAGAGAAGGAAAGTGACTTACAGATGCAGAGCTACTGCGGAGGTTCATCGTGTTTCTCTGGACAAGTCAGGTCGATGCAGCAGCCTGAGGTGGAGAAGATGAGGAGATCTGCGGCGTCGGCGGCGGCAGAGCTCGAGCGGCAGCGAAACAGTGAGAGGAGGAAGACGACCAAAGGGGGAGAATGAAAAAGACCTAGGTCGTGCCTATTTATAAGAGAGTAAGAGAACATGCAGGTGCGAAAATCAAGGAGACCTGAATAATGATTATCCAACTGAATGGATGCCTCGATTCTCGGAAGGCATTAAAAAATAGAAGACCCGTTGGAAGATGACGTCATGAAAGTTTTTTGTATTTTCAAAAGATGACGTCATGGCGGGTTACAGAAGTTCTCAGACAGAGGATGGATCTGTTGGGTTTCGTAGTAATTTCAAAAAATTTCCTATGCACACGCAAGATCATGTGATGCATAGCAACGAGGGGGAGAGTGTTGTCTACGTACCCAACGCAGACCGACTGCGGAAGCAATGACACGACGTAGAGGAAGTAGTCGTACGTCTTCACGATCCAACCGATCAAGCACCGAAACTACGGCACCTCCGAGTTCGAGCACACGTTCAGCTCGATGACGATCCCCGGACTCCGATCCAGCAAAGTGTCGGGGAAGAGTTCCGTCAGCACGACGGCGTGGTGACGATCTTGATGTACTACAGCAGCAGGGCTTCGCCTAAACTCCGCTACAGTATTATCGAGGAATATGGTGGCAGGGGGCACCGCACATGGCTAAGGAATAGATCACGTGGATCAACTTGTGTTGTTTCTGGGGTGCCTCTGCCTCAGTATATAAAGGAGCCAAGGGGGAGGGGGGCGCCGGCCAAGGAGGAGGGCGCAGGAGGAGTCCTACTCCTTCCGGGAGTAGGACTCCCCCCCAATCCTATTCCAACTAGGATTCCCAAGGGGAGAAAGAGAGAGAGGGGGGCCAGCCACCTTCTCCTAGTCCTAATAGGACTAGGGGAAGGGGGGAGGCGCGCAGCCCTTATGGGCATCCCTTTCACCTTTCCACTAAGGCCCATGAAGGCCCATATGGCTCCCGGGGGGTTCTGGTAACCTCCCGGTAACCCGGTAAAATCCCGATTTCACCCGGAACACTTCCGATGTCCAAACATAGGCTTCCAATATATCAATCTTTACGTCTCGACCATTTCGAGACTCCTCGTCATGTCCGTGATCACATCCGGGACTCCGAACAACCTTCGGTACATCAAAATGCATAAACTCATAATATACCTGTCATCGTAACCTTAAGCATGCGGACCCTACGGGTTCGAGAACAATGTAGACATGACCGAGACACGTCTCCGGTCAATAACCAATAGCGGGACCTGGATGCCCATATTGGCTCCTACATATTCTACGAAGATCTTTATCGGTCAGACCGCATAACAACATACGTTGTTCCCTTTGTCATCGGTATGTTACTTGCCCGAGATTCGATCGTCGGTATCCAATACCTAGTTCAATCTCGTTACCGGCAAGTCTCTTTACTCGTTCCGTAATACATCATCTCACAACTAACATATTAATTGTAATGCTTGCAAGGCTTATGTGATGTGTATTACCGAGAGGGCCCAGAGATACCTCTCCGACAATCGGAGTGACAAATCCTAATCTCGAAATAGGCCAACCCAACATCTACCTTTGGAGACACCTGTAATGCTTCTTTATAATCACCCAGTTACGTTGTGACGTTTGGTAGCACCCAAAGTGTTCCTCCGGCAAACAGGAGTTGCATAATCTCATAGTCATAGGAACATGTATAAGTCATGAAGAAAGCAATAGCAACATACTAAACGATCGGGTGCTAAGCTAATGGAATGGGTCATGTCAATCAGATCATTCAACTAATGATGTGACCTCGTTAATCAAATAACAACTCATTGTTCATGGTCAGGAAACATAACCATCTTTGATTAACGAGCTAGTCAAGTAGAGGCATACTAGTGACACTTTGTTTGTCTATGTATTCATACATGTATTATGTTTCCGGTTAATACAATTTTAGCATGAATAATAAACAGTTATCATGATTATAAGGAAATAAATAATAACTTTATTATTGCCTCTAGGGCATATTTCCTTCAGGATCCCATCTAAGTATTGAATATTGACAAAGAATAAAGTTCAAAGTCAACCTGGGGCCTAATGTTGGGGATATTACTACTAATATGACCCGCCCAGGAGGGGCCGGGTCAGCCCAAATGGCGGGTTACATAAGAAGCCCAATAAACATTCAAGATGATAGTTTACTAAACGTATAGGAGGCCCTAAGGCCTGGGGCCGGCTTAAGGCCTGATATTGTAAACCGCCGTATGTAAGGAAAGACTTGTAAAGAAAGGCATGTAAAGAAAGGCATGTAAAGAAAGTCACCAAGCCGGACACGTTTATGAGCCGGCCGGGACTCTGTAGGCCACCAGGCGTCAACCCATGTATATAAGGGGACGGCCCGGTGGCGGTTTAGGGCAAGAAACAACAGATCGATAACCAAGCCCGCGAGCTGAGCCTCTTGGAGATCGAAACCTCAGCAATACCAATCCCAACTAGATGTAGGCTTTTACCTTCATCGTAAGGGGCCGAACTAGTATAAAAACCTTCTCGTGTCCTTTGTCCCGATTAACCCCTTTAAGCTTCCTAGTGCGATGGCCCTACGACTAAGTCCTTGCTCTAGGACATCTGCCATGACAATTCCACGACAACACTCTTAATTTATACCTACTATTAAGGGGAATAGGTATTCTTGGTTTGGTTTAGTCCTTTACGTTTAGTTTACACACGTTAAGCGATCTGGGCCAGTTACTTGTATGTTCATGGGCCTTTTATGGGCTTTCATAGAGAGACCGCGAAAAATAATTGCGTCAAAATAAATCAACATTGTGGGAATTTAACACAAGACCTCCTTTCTATCTCTTAGATGTAACAACCAAAGACTTATGCACCTTTCATATTTACTAATCCCAACTCACTCTAAATATACAAGTGGTAGTCATCATGTTTATTTATTTATTTTTGTGAGAAAAGGAGTTGATATCAAAACGACCAAATTACTCAAAGGTCCACACAGAAAAGGAAATTACAACCAAGCCCCTCTACAACCCGACTACGCCGGCGCCGTGGACGAGCCGGTGACGCGCCGTTCGCCACTGCTCGCTGACGCCTTGGATTGAAGCAGCCCTCGGGTGAAACGGGAAGTCTCCGATCAACGGTCCCTGAGGACCTACACCCATGGCCGTCGTCGTCGTCGCACTGCTCAACATCGCCTTCCTTCTCCAGATCTTCAACCGCCGGAATCGCCATCCCTCGATCACCGGCACGGGGGAACCGTGCACGGCCTCTCCACCGAGCAACGGGCATGAAGAAAGGAACTGGTCCACCGCGGAGCTCCACCGGAACTTCGTCGTCGAAGGGGAGACCAACACCTACAAAAAGCCGATCCAGTCGCACCGCCGCCTCCATGACGCCACCGGCTGGCTCCCTAGGCACTCCTACACTATGTACACGCTGCAAATCGGGCCTCCCCCGTCCTCCCGCCACCGGAGCATCCGACGGAGGGCGAGGGAGCCGCCGATTCAGCAACGGCGAGGTGGAGAGCCCGGGGTTCGCACAAATCGCCCTTCGTTCCTGTAGATGGGGAAGGGTGAGGTCCAAGGCTCATGTTTAGGGAGAGCTAATTAAGCGAATGGGCTAATAAAGGAAGGATTGTGGGCTTAAATATAATATTTAAACGAATGTGGCTAATTAAAGAAAGGATGATGGGTAAATCAATGGAATAACTATTAGAAAGATTGTGGTCTTAATAAATTCTACATGAAGGATTTGAGGTAAAAAGGTAGGATAATTAAAAGAAAGGATCTATAGGCCTTAATGTGTTGGGGCTACTAAATTAGAAAAGGAAGGATTTGATTCCCGACTAAAACGGGTGAGGACTTCATGGTAATTAATGAAAGGATCATACTTAAATGCCATTAAAAAAGGATTGTATTTAAATTAAATCAGTGGGACATTACGCCCCGCAAAGAAACTATGAACACGACTAAATTGCAAAATATTTTTTATGTTCATTTTGTAGAAGGACGATGCTGCGTTGCAACATGTTCTTCATAATGAATCCGATGCTGTGGGACATTATGCTTGTGCAAAACATCAATTTTCCCCGTTGCAACGCACGGGCATATGTGCTAGTGTAGATCCTAAGTTTAAACCGGTCAGGCAGTTTCTCCGCCGCTTCTATAAAGAAAGGCGCAAGGCTATTGGTGAGGAGGTAGCCCGGCTTTTGGCAGCAGGGTTTATTGTGGAGGTCTTTCACCCTGAGTGGCTAGCTAATCCGGTGCTGGTGCTTAAGAAGAACGACACTTGGCGTATGTGTGTGGACTATACAGATTTGAACAAGGCTTGTCCAGCTGATCCCTTTGATCTCCCTCGTATTGATCAAATCATTGATGCTACGGCGGGTTGTGACCATTTGTGTTTTCTGGACGCTTATTTTGGTTATCATCAGATCAAAATGGCAGTTAAGGATCAAGAGATGACAGCTTTCATAACTCCCTTTGGAGCCTTCTTCTATGTATCTATGTCTTTTGGGCTCAAGAGTGCCCAGGCGACTTATCAGCGATGTGTCCAGAATTGTCTTCATAAACAGATTGGGCACAATGTTTATGCTTATGTGGATGATATTGTAGTGAAGTCCAGAAAGGAGGAAACATTGATAGATGACTTGAAGCAGACTTTTGATAACCTCCGGGTTTACAAGATGATGCTTAATCCGGCCAAATGTGTCTTTGGTGTACCAGCATGCAAGCTCTTGGGTTTTCTGGTGTCTAACAGGGGCATTGAAGCTAATCCTGAGAAGATCACATCTATTACGTCTCTGGATAAACCGGCGTGTATTAATGATGTGCAGCGGCTGGCGGGTCGTATTGCAGCATTGAGCCAGTTTATCAGTCGTTTGGGAGAAAAGGCAATCCCTCTGTATCATATGATGAAGAAGACAGACCATTTCATCTGCAGTGATGCTGCCAATGAAGCCTTTGAGAATTTAAAGCGGCAGTTAGCTGAACCGCCTATCCTTGCTGCTCCTGTTGATAAAGAGCCCTTGTTGCTATATGTGGCTGCTAATGCCCGGGCTGTTAGTGTGGCTATTGTTGTGGAGCGCAAGGAGGCCAGAAAGGAGTATCCGGTTCAACGGCCGGTTTATTACATCAGCGAGGTGCTTATTGAGTCCAAGCAGAGGTACCCACATTGGCAGAAGCTGGTGTATGGGGTTTTCATGGCAAGCCGGAAGCTCGAGCATTATTTTCAGGGTCATCCTATCACAGTGGTTAGTTCTGCCCCCTTGGGGGATATCATCCAAAAAAGAGAAGCAACTAGTCGGATTGCCAAATGGGCTATTGAGCTTAGACGTCACGGGTTAAAATATACGCCTCGCACAACAATCAAATCCCAAGCATTTGTGGACTTCATCAATGATTGGACAAAGTTGCAGGCACCGGAGGAAAAGCCAGATAACACTTATTGGACTATTCATTTTGATGGGTCCAGACAATTGGAAGGCTTGGGGGCTGGAGTCATATTAACTTCCCCACGAGGTGATAAGTTATGTTATGTTCTCTGTTTAATGTTCCCTTGCACTAACAATGCAGCTGAATATGAGGCCTTGCTCCATGGTCTTTGGATGGCGAAGGAGATGAATTTAAGTCTGGTTAAGTGCTTTGGTGACTTGGACTTGGTGGCTCAGCATGTGTCTGGCACATGGGATTCCAAGGATCCACTCATGGCAGTGTATCGACGAGAGGTGGACATTGTGGCTGGTCATTTCAAGGGTTATCAGGTTGACCATATAGACCGGCGAAAGAATGAAGCGGCGGACGCTTTAAGTCACTTAGGCTCTCAACGTAAACCGGTGCCGCCCAATGTCTTACTGGATGTGCTACATAATCCGTCGGTCAAGATACCTATAGAGGAGGATTTGGCTGTTCCTGACCCGGAGGCTCAATTAGTGGCGGCTCTTCATGTTATCCCGGATTGGACAGTCCCATACCTGGCGTACATAAACTGGGGCGAGTTACCGGACGATGAAACTTTGGCCCGGCAGATAATCCGGCGATCCAAGTCAATGACCATTATCAATGGGGAGTTGCATCATTGCAGCGTAATAGGGGCGTTTCAGCATTGTGTGTCTCCTCAAGAAGGTTGTGAGATTTTGCGTGAGATCCACGGAGGAGATTGTGGTCACCACGCCGGTTCAAAATCCTTGGTAGCTAAGGCCTTTCATCATGGTTTCTATTGGTTGACGGCTCATGCTGATGCTGAGGATTTGGTAAAGAGGTGTGATGGTTGTCAGAAGTTTGCATGCCGCGCTCATGTTCCGGCTCAAGAATTAAGGATGATTCCAATCACTTGGCCATTTGCAACTTGGGGGCTGGATATGGTTGGGCCCTTTAAGAGGTCCAAGGACAAGAAGACCCACCTACTGGTGGCGGTTGATAAGTTCACCAAGTGGGTAGAGGCAGAGCCAGTCAGTAAGTGTGATGCAGCCACGGCGGTTCAATTCATCAAAAAGGTGATCTTCCATTTTGGTTTTCCACACAGCATCATAACTTATAATGGTACTAATTTGTCCAAGGGTGCTATGGAAGAATTTTGTCAACGTGAGCACATCCGGCTTGACGTGTCATCAGTGGCTCACCCCCAATCTAATGGTTAAGCAGAGAGAGCCAATCAAGAGATTTTGAGAGGCATCAAGCCTCGGCTTATGGTTCCTTTAAAGCAGACGTCGGGCTGTTGGTGGAGGAGTTACCTTCCGTGTTATGGAGTATCAACACCACACCGAATAGATCTACGGGTTACATGCCCTTCTTCATGGTTTACGGAGCAGAGGCGGTTCTCCCTAGTGACATCCGTCATGACTCACCCCGTGTGGCGGCTTATGTTGAAGCTGATAATGAGAAAGCACGTCAGGACTCACTGGATGTGTTAGATGAGGAGCGTGATCTCGCAGTGGCACATTTGGCGATTTATCAACAAGATCTGTGACTATCACAGCCACCGGGTTAAAACCAGAATTTTTCAAGAAGGCGATCTGGTGCTCCAGCTCATCCAGGATCAGACTGATATGCACAAGTTGTCCCCACCTTGGGAAGGACCTTTTGTGGTTAGCAAAAATCTGCACAACGGATCATACTACCTTATCGATGTTCGAGAGCATAAACACTCACGTAAATCGGAGGAGGAGACCCAACGGCCATGGAATATAGCTCATCTTTGGCCTTACTATACTTGAGCCACAGGCTCTTCTTATGTACATAATTATGACAATGTATATATTATGATCAATATAATAAACTGGAGTCTCAGCTAAAGAGGGGTCTCTGATGTTTTTATTACATCATGTGTGCTTACATGGGGGCTTGTGTTTATAAAGCGGAGTTCTATTGATCCGGCTTATAAAGCCAAACATATAAAAGGAAATCACTAGGGGGCTTGGTCGTATTCGAACCATAGCTACACCTCTTGATCGGCTTAAGGCCAAAAGGAAATCACTAGGGGGCTTGGTTGTATTCTACCCATAGCTACACCTCTTGATTGGCTTAAGGCCAAAAGGAAATCATGTGGGGCCAAAGAGAGTGTTGCAACAGCACAACTCAAACATAGGCACCCACCAAGCATAGATCAAATGTTGCTTGGGTGCTCTTTGCTTCTCACAGAACAAAGAGCTTGCACCCTTGCAATTGGCTATCAAGCCAGGCTTGGAAGCCAGGTGTATTCACCTAAAACCCCAGGTTATCCTGCCTTTTAAGTAAGTCACTCCGTCCAGGTAAACCTGGTATGACCCGCCGAACGTTTGACAAGTCAGTCTCATAGACCCTGAACTTGTCAAAGTTAAAACAACGATTGGTTAATGATTGAGGTCCATCTTAAAAGGTTTCGAAAAATGGTTTAACTCAGTGGCCTGGCAGCCCATGAAAAGCCTCGATTTAGGGCCTGACAGCCCATGAAAAGCCTTGCATATTCTTTTTGTGTTTTTGCCAAGTTTCTTCTCGTTTGGTGAGATTTATAATATTTTATGATAAACCGGCGTTTATTGACCCGAGTTGGCTTTCAACAATAAGTTGTAAGTACATGATCAGTTATAATCTGGTGTTTATTGACTTGGTCTAGTTTTGACTACAAGTCACCAGCATTATATATGGATATACCGGTGTTTATTATAACCCGATACGGTTTTATCATAAACCAGCAAAACAGGGAAGGAGTTATCAATACTCAAGGTTGGGGTTATTACCCTAAATATACAAAAGTTGGTCAACCAACAAAGTGATTCAATATCACAGGTATCATCTCTTTCATCTTTGATTATTTTCAAAGTACAACCTTGGTTATAAACCACGGCTATATATTTGGGCATCATGGCCCGTCCAGCGGTAAACCGCCAGGACACTTTCAAATTTCTTATATGCAGGAACAGTTTGCATAACACTCCTATGGATTATGAACATAATATATCCTGAAGCAGGCTAGATTAATAGTATCAGGCAACATAAATATGCACGATGGCATAGCAGATCAAGTATTTTGAACTAGCCTATTACAAGACGCTTTAACGCCCAAAAAGAATAAGTGTTTTCAGCAAGTGTGGCAGTACGCAAAAGGGTAAACTGGCCTCCAGATCATGACTCGTCACCAGGCTGACTTGAAGGCTGTGGGTCGTCTTGCGCTGGTGCATCCTCCTCCTCCTCTCTACCCAGTGGATAGAAATCAATGGTTTCCCAATCGATTCCAGTTAAAGCTTGGAACACAGCTTCATCACTTATAAGGTTGGAGGGGTCAACATCAGGGGCATAGGTGTGCTTATGGATTGGCGGAGTAAGATCCTCTACATCATGTGTTGGCGCAGGATATCTTTTCTGATCAAAATCATAAACCGGCTGATAGTGAGAGAGATTTGTTTCCTCCGCCAATTTGCTTGCTAAGGGTCGCATTTCCCTTGTCAACCTTCGAAGATCGTCGTTGTTAAACTCTGAACCGTCCTCCTTTACGCCAGGGTAGCCGCAGCCTATATCCGACGGTTCAACATCTGGTATCCATGCCTTAGCCCGGATTAGCGCAGTCAGCGCACCTGTCCTTGCATCTAATCTTTTTAGTTCGTCCAACCGGGCAGGCAACACTGACAACTTCTCAATGGTTTCCTTTATCAACATTGGAGGTGGTTTGTTATGAGCGGCGGTGCAAATGGCCCGTTGGGCTCCGGAATATAACTGCTCTATCAGACTATAGGCAGCCTTCAGCTTCATACGCATGGCAGAGCCCAGATGGGTAATGTGAGTTCCTGTCTCATTGCAAGCATCAGTAAACCGGCAACTGATGAGATAATGTATATTGAAAAAACTTCAGATGAGGATACTTACCAAACACAGCAGAGGTCATGGCATTTATTTGCCGCTTTAAGCCGTTGGTTCTTCGACCACTGGTTTAAGGGCTACTTCTGCATCTCCAGCTCTTTTTGTAATCTGGTTTTCTCTGTTCCCCAATCTGCCCGTTCCTTATTAAAAGCTTCTTTTAGCTTCTCCATGGCTGCTAAGGCACTGGTCAATTCCTCTTTGGCTTTGGAGGTTTCCGCTTGCTGAGGTTTGATGTTTTCTTGAAGATCAGTGATTTTGGGCTTCCTTTTTGCTCAGCTCAGCCTATAAGAGAAGGACATATTATGAGGTGGCAGTGAATATTCGAAGTACCAAGCACATAACAAGTTATACACTTGGCACTTGGGGGCTAATGCTTATTTTCTTGATTATAAAAAAAAATACAAGTCCCAATCACAATATAAGTATTATTCTTGACACTTGGGGCTAATGTATGTTTGCTCAAAGTAACATTGGTTAATGTCCCGGTTTAGCTTCGAAAGATAAACTGGCCCTTTGGGGCTACACAGGCGAAAGTTACAGGATTACAATGTGAAAGCACCGGTTCATCTTAAAAGGATCAACCGACCCTTGGAGGATAAGCATGCATAGTTGAGATACTGCAAAGTCCAGGTTTAGATTGGCATCATAAATCGGCCCTTGGGGGCTACTGGAGTTGGTACTTGAAATTGGATATAAGAGAGAAAAGGTTATGTAGTTACCTCATAACGCTCCTTCATCAGATTCACTAAACCGGCTTCGTAGTCATGGTTTATGTACAGACGGTTTAAAAAACCAGAATGATGTTCTTGGGCGCTGAGGTGGGCGTAGCTTGACAAGTCTATACTCCACTTTCCTTTGCCCATAGCAGAAATTTCCTCCTTGGCACTATGCTTTGATAACGCAACAGGATTGCCAGGGGTGGTGTGACCAACGCTAGTAATGATAATATCATCTTCCTTATCACCAGCAGCTTTTACTGGAGTTGACGGTTTATCAGCGGCCTTAGCTGGACTTGACGGTTTATCATCGGTTCGGACCGGGCTTGCCGGTTTATCAGCATAGCTATTGCATCAACTTCTGCTTGTTCAACAAAATCATGATCTTGAGGGGGCAGATCATCAAACATGGCGTCAGCATTTGTTCCTTCCGGTTCTCGAGTTCTCTCCGGGTCAACAACCACATGGTCATCAGACGGTTTATTCACCCGAGCTTTCTTGCTGGGTTTGGCCTTGGCCCTGAAAGGAAAAGATATAAAGGTCAGTATAACATGCAAGTATGAAGCGTCAAAAGATTAAGTTTAAAATATTTACCCAGGAACAGTCTTAAGAGGAGGGAGCTGTGTGGCTGTTGACTCGCCAGATGATGAATGAGGTGTTCCCTGATAATTGGAATCGGACGGATTAAGGAGTTGTCGGAAATAACCTGTCTTGGGATAAGAAGGATCGAAAGTGGGTGAGACCTCAGATTGACGCTTCTGAACCGGAGTGTTCGGTAAACCGGCTAAAGTGACTACTTGGCCGTTGTGTCGGGTTGTGCCGCGAGCTTCGTGTTGCTGCTTCTTCAAAAGAATGTGTGGGTCCAAGTGAGCTAGGGGGTGAGAAAATCTTACTTTCCGGATTGCTTGACGGATTGTTTGTGTTGGCAGAGGGTCTAAACCGGAGGAAAAGATAATTACCTCTGCGTCATCGGCTTGGCTGCCTTTAGTGTCATCCTGATAATAATCACTGTCAATGAGGTGTATGAAAAACTAACCAAGCGAGTCAAGTTCTACCTCTGAGGCCGGATTATCAAGATCATCATCGAGGTTCAAACCGGTGGATTCAACTGCCTTCTTCTTGGCAGGTCTCTTGACAACCTTCATCTTAGGTCGAGGGGTCTTGGCCGGTTTATCTTGAGGTTTCTTCTTCCAAAATGGGTCGTCACCCTGTTAAAAGATTGACAGAGGATATAAAAGATTGCACAGTTAAGAATATCAAGTACAAAGCAGGAGTGAGGCAATTCTTACAGCTGGCGGATTATTCAAGGTATAAAAGGGACTTAACCCGGTCCTACTGCAGATAGCTTCCGATTCATTCAGCATCTTCTTAACAGACTCAGTAACTTCAGCCTCTGTTAGTTGAATATCAATATGTCGTTGAGGGTCTTTTGAGTCCCCTATGTACTCACACATTAAACCGGGGCGGCGGCTTAATGGTAAAATACTCCAAGATATCCAGCAACGAACAAAGTTCACTCCTGTCAAACTGTTAGCCATGAAAGCTCTGAGCTTGGCGAGTTGTGGTGCGTATGTGGCCCGTTCCTTGGCAGTCAGCCGTTGCAGAAATGGGTTTGTGTTGGTAAGCCGGTGAGCACGATAACCCGGCAGAGGGTTCTCATCTTCAGGAGAAATATCCTTACAGTAGAACCAAGTCTTGTTCCAATCCTTAGGATGACTATGAAGTTTGGCATGAGGGAAGCTGACATCCTTCCTTTTCTGAATGGAGACGCCACCAAGTTCAGTGTTGGGCCCATCTACGAATTCAGTACGACGGTTCAAATAGAAAAAAATCCCGGAACAATTCAACAGTTGGCTCTTCTTGCAGATAGGCTTCACAAAACACTTGAAAGTCACAAATATTGGACACAGAGTTGGGTCCAATATCTTGAGGGTGGATCTGGAAGCTGGCAAGCACATCATGGAAAAACTTGGATCCGGGAGGTTTAAAACCACAGTTCATGGGATCAACGAATACCACTACCTCGCCATCCTTGGGGTAGGAGGATTTTCTGGACCAGGAACTCGCCAGTTGATTTCGCTTTGTATTGATAAAACGCCAAGTTCTGACGCATCCATCTAGTTTCTCTTTAGCAACCCGGGAAGGGACCCAGTTACAGGCATAAAATTGTTTGTCCATTTCGAGTGAAGAGCTGGAAAAAGATTGATGCCGGTTTAAGACTCGTGGTTGGCAAGCATAAAGCGTAGCAGGTTAAGGAAAAGGCATTCAAGCATGCAAAATTGTTAAACCGAAGGTTGATGCTATTATAAATGGTAAAGCGATTGGCGGTTTACAAGGGGACTAATGGCATATGATAGATTATTTTCTAAAGGATAAACCGCCTACGCAGACAGTGAAAGTACAGGTGTGAAGCAAAAAACGACTGAGTGAGGAAAAACAAGTTTCACAGGTTCACATTGGAATTTTAGATCTACCACATGTCAGGAAAAGGAAAATATTCAGACCTAAAATTGGTGCCTGAGCAGTTTGTGAAGTTCCAGATCGGATTTTTATGCACAAAGAACATGGTTTGATGACAAAGTAAGGGTTATTATTACTACCGCATGGAAGTACATCAAGTTTGGAGTCCATTGCATAGGATCTAATGAAGAACAAGGGAAGAACACCACGAAGCTTCTACGAACTCACGCGAACCCTAGCGAATCTATAGAGGAAAGGAAGAATAACTTACTGAAGCTGTGAAATAGCGGAGAGGCGTTGCGGGTTTCGGGTACGGTCAGGGTGATGCAACGGCCGGAGTTGAGGCAGAAGTGAAGGTCAACGATGGCGGCGGCGCTCGAGTGCTGAGGCGACACGAGATAGAAGAGAGATGAAGAGGTAACGGGAGGAAAGGAAAGGGATCCTCGGCCCTATTTATAAGACAAAGAGATAGGCGATAGGCACGGAAATCGAGGAGCCCAAAAACTGGATATGCAGCAAAGTTGTTGCCTCGATTGTTGGAAGATCATTAATGAAGGGTATCTTTGATTTTAATGAATAGGTAACTTCATGGCGGTTTATTACGGACCTAGAAGATGACATCATGGTGGTTTACAAGATCTACGCGAAGGTGCAGAAGGAGGAATTTTTCTAAGTATTGAAGATTGACATGAACGAGTTCAAATCAATCTAGGGCCTAATGATGGGGATATTACTATTAAGTATAAACCGGCCATGAGGGACCAGGTTATGTCCACAAGGAGTTAGTCATGTTTGAAGCCCATGAAGACAAGAGGTATGGCGCTTTACAGAGGAGATCTAACATGAAGGCCCAGGGCCCAAAGGCGGATTAGAGCCCGTAGGCATAAACCGCCATATGATATGAAACTTATGTTGTAAGGCACGGAAAGGTAGAAACCGAGCCGGGCACATTTATGAGCCGGCATCGGGATTTTGTAAACTGCCGGGCGTCAACCTGTGTATATAAAGGGATGACCCGGCGGCGTTTTAGAGATAGACAACAATAACTCGAGATCCAGGCAAAGCGGATTTGCTCCCTGGTCATCGAAACCCTAGCAATTCCATCACAACTAGAGTAGGCTTTTACCTTCATCGTAAGGGGTCGAACCAGTATAATTCCTTGTGTCCCTTGTCCGCTTTAATCCCTTTAAGCTAACCCATCGCGATGGCTCCACGGCTAAGTCCTTTCACTAGGACATCTGCCGTGACAAACCCACGACAAGTTTGGTCTTCATTTGAAACAATGCGGAATAGTTTCGCAACTCACGCCACCTGGAACACCACAGCATAATGGTGTGTCCGAACATCCTAAGCATACTTTATTAGATATGGTGCAATCTATGATGTCTCTTACCGATTTACCACTATCGTTTTGGGGTTATGCATTAGAGACAGCTGCATTCACATTAAATAGGGCACCATCTAAATCTGTTGGGACGACACCATATGAACTATGGTTTGGCAAGAAACCAAAGTTGTCGTTTCTTAAAGTTTGGGGTTGCGATACTTATGTGAAAAAGTTTCACCCTGATAAGCTCAAACCCAAATCGGAGAAATGTGTCTTCATAGGATACCCAAAGGAGACAGTTGGGTACACCTTCTATCACAGATCCGAAGGCACGACATTCATTGCTAAGAATGGATCCTTTCTAGAGAAGGAGTCTCTCTCGAAAGAAGTGAGTGGGAGGAAAGTAGAACTTGATGAGGTAATTGTACCTGCTCCCTTATTGGAAAGTAGTTCATCACAAAAATATGTTCTTGTGACTCCTACACCAATTAGTGAGGAAGCTAACGATGATGATCATGTAACTTCAAATCAAGTTACTACCGAACCTCGTAGGTTAACCAGAGTGAGATCCGCACCAGAGTGATACGGTAATCCTGTTCTGAAGGTCATGTTACTTGACCATGACGAAACTACGAACAATGAGGAAGTGATGATGAGCCCAGATTCCGCGAAATGGCTTGAGGCCATGAAATTTGAGATGGGATCCATTTATGAGAACAAAGTATGGACTTTGATTGACTTTCCCGATGATCGGTGAGTCATTAAGAATAAATGGATCTTCAAGAGGAAGACGGACGTTGATAGTAGTCTTACTATCTACAAAGCTCGAATTGTCGCAAAATGTTTTTGTCAAGTTCAAAGTGTTGACTACGATGAGATTTTCTCACTCGTATCGATGCTTGAAAGTTTGTCTGAATCATGTTAGCAGTTTCGCATTTTATGAAATCTGGCAAATGGATGCCAAAACTGTATTCCTTCATGGATTTCTTAAAAGAAGAGTTGTATATTATGCAACCAGAAGGTTTTGTTGATCCTAAAGGTGCTAATAAAGTGAGCAAGCTCCAGCTATCCATCTATGGACTGGTGCAAGGATCTCGAAAGTTGGAATATATGCTTTGATAAAGTGATCAAAGCATATGGTTTTATACAAACTTGCGGTGAAGCCTGTATTTACAAGAAAGTGAGTGGGAGCACTACAGCATTTCTGATAAGTATATGTGAATGACATATTGTTGATCGGAAATAATCTAGAATTTTCTGGAAAGCATAAAGGAGTGTTTGAAAAGAGTTTTTCAAAGAAAGACCTCGATGAAGCTTCTTACACATTGAGCATCAAGATCTATAGAGATAGATCAAGGCGCTTGATAAGTTTTTTCAATGAGTACATACCTTGACAAGATTTTGAAGTAGTTCAAAATGGAATAGTCGAAGAAGGAGTTCTTACCTGTGTTGCAAGGTGTGAAGTTGAGTAAAGACTCAAAACCCGACCACAGCAGAAAATAGAAAGAGAATGAGAAATCATTCCCTATGCCTCAGTCATAGGTTCTATAGAGTATGCTATGCTGTTTACCAAACATATTGTATACCTTAGCATCTTTCTGGCAAGCGAGTACAATAGTGATCTAGGAGTAGATCGCTGGACAGCGGTCAAAATTATCCTTAGAGGACTAAGGAAATATTTCTCGGTTATGGAGGTGATAAAAGAGTTTGTCATAAAGATTTACGTCGATGCAAGCTTTTTACATCAATCTAGATGACTCTAAGTCTCGATCTGGATACATATTGAAAGTGGGAGCAATTAGCTAGAGTAGCCCCGTGCAGAGCATTGTAGACATAGAAATTTGCGAAATGCATACGGATCTGAATGTTGCAGACCCGTAGGCTAAACTTCTCTCACAAGGAAAACATGATCACTCTTTGGGTGTTAATCAAATAAAAATGTGAACTAGATTATTGACTCTAGTAAACCCTTTGGGTATTAGTCACATGGAGATGTGAACTAATCACATAAATATGTGAACTAGATTATTGATTCTAGTGCAAGTGGGAGACTGAAGGAAATATGCCCTAGAGGCAATAATAAAGTTATTATTTATTTCCTTATAGCATGATAAACGTTTATTATTCATGCTAGAATAGTATTAACTGGAAACTTAGTACATGTGTGAATACATAAACAAACAGAGTGTCACTAGTTTGCCTCTACTTGACTAGCTCGTTGAATCAATGATGGTTATGTTTCCTAACCATAGACATGAGTTGTCATTTGATTAACAGGATCACATCATTAGAGAATGATGTGATTGACTTGACCCATCTGTTAGCTTAGCACGATGATCGTTTAGTTTGTTGCTATTGCTTTCTCCATAGCTATACATGTTCGTATGACTATGAGATCATGCAACTCCCGAATACCAGAGGAACACTTTGTGTGCTACTAGACGTCACAACATAACTGGGTGATTATAAACGTGCTCTACAGGTGTCTCCAATGGTATTTTTTGAGTTGGCATGGATCAAGATTAGGATTTGTCACTTCGATTCTCGGAGGGGTATCTTTGGGCCCTCTCGGTAATGCACATCACTATAAGACTTGCAAGCAATGTGACTAATTAGTTAGTTCTGGGATGATGCATTATGGAACGAGTAAAGAGACTTGCCGGTAACGAGATTGAACTAGGTATTGAGATACCGACGATCGAATCTCGGGCAAGTAACATACCGATGACAAAGGGAACAACATATACCGTTATGCGGTTTAACCGATAAAGATCTTCGTAGAATATGTAGGAGACAATATGAGCATCTAGGTTCTGCTATTGGTTATTGACCAGAGACATGTCTCGGTCATGTCTACATAGTTCTCGAACTCATAGGGTTAGCACACTTAACGTTCGGTGACGATTAGTATTATGAGTTTGTATGATTTGATGTACCGAAGGTTGTTCGGAGTCTCGGATGAGATCATGTACATGACAAGGAGTCTCTAAATGATCGAGCCATAAAGATCGATATATTGAAAGGCTATATTCGGACATCGGAAAGGTTTCGAGTGATCTGGGTATTTTTCGGAGTACCGGGGGAGTTACGGGAATACGGGAGTACATATGGGCCTTAGTGGGCTTTAAGGGAAAAAGAGGAGAAGCCACGAGGGTTGGCCGCGCGCCCCCCATGGGCCTAGTCCGAATTGGACTAGGGGAGGGGATGCGTCCCCTCTTTCCTTCTCCTCCCCTTCTCCTTTCTTCCCCCTCCTAGTAGGACTAGGAAAAGAGGAATCCTACTCCTACTAGGAGGAGGATTCCTCCCCCCTTGGCGCGCCTAGAGAGGCCGGCTGGCCTCCCCTCCCTCCTTTATATACGTGGGGAGAGGGGCACCCTAGAACACACAAGTTGACATTGTTCTTAGCCGTGTGCGGTGCCCCCCTCCACCATAATCCACCTCGGTCATATCGTCGTAGTGCTTAGGAGAAGCCCTGTGTCGGTAGCATCATCATCACCGTCATCACGCCGTCGTGCTGACGGAAGTCTCCCGCGAAGCTCTGCTGGATCGTGAGTTCGTGGGACGTCACCGAGTTGAATGTGTGCTGAACTCGGAGGTGTCATGCATTCGGTACTTGGATCGGTCGGATCATGAAGACGTACGACTATATCAACCGCGTTCTCATAACGCTTCCGCTTACGGTCTACGAGGGTACGTGGACGACACTCTCCCCTCTCGTTGCTATGCATCACCATGATCTTGTGTGTGCATAGGAATTTTTTTGAAATTACTACGTTCCCCAACATTTTGCCTTCGGCATTGTTGATTTTTATGGCACCGGAATGGTAGACCTCCTCGATGATGTAAGGGCCTTCCCATTTAGAGAGAAGATTTCCTGAAAAAAATCTTAAATGAGAGTTGTATAGCAAAACATGATCACCTACATTAAACTCACGCATTTGTATCCTTCTGTCATGCCATCTTTTAACAGTTGTATAGCAAAACATGATCACCTACAACTTGGCGTTCTCATAGGCTTGGGTTCTCCATTCATCAAGTGAGCTAATGTCAAATAACCTCTTCTCACCAGCAAGTTTGAAATCATAATTGAGCTCTTTAATAGCCCAATATGCCTTATGTTCTAGTTCAAGAGGTAAATGACATGCTTTTCCATAAACCATTTTATACGGAGACATACACATATGATTCTTATAAGCAGTTCTATAAGCCCACAAAGCATCATCAAGTTTCTTAGACCAATTTTTCTAGATCTATTAACAATCTTTTGCAAAATTAAATTAATCTCTCTATTGCTCAATTCTACTTGATCACTAGACTGAGGATGATAAGGAGATGCAATTCTATGATTAACATCATACTTAGCAAGCATTTTGCAGAAAGCGCCATGAATAAAATGTGAACCAACATCGGTCATTAAGTATCTAGGGACTCCAAACCTCGGAAAAATAACTTTTTTAAGCATCTTAATAGAAGCGTTATGATCAGCACTACTAGTTGGAATAGCTTCTACCCGCTTAGTAATGTAATAAACAGCAACTAAAATATGTGTATACCCATTAGAGGAAGGAAAAGGTCCCATATAATCAAAGCCCCAAACATCAAATGGTTTAATAATAAGTGAATAATTCATAGGCATTTCCTAACGTCTACTAATATTACCAATTCTTTGGCATTGGTCACAAGACAAGACAAACTTGCGGGCATCTTTAAAGAGAGTGGGCCAATAGAAACTGGATTGCAATACCTTATGCGCAGTTCTATCTCCAGCGTGGTGTCCTCCGTAAGACTCGAAGTGGCACTTGCGTAGGATGTTCCTGTTCATGCTCAGGTACACAATGTTTAATAACACCATCTACTCCTGCTTTATAAAGGTGTGGGTCATCCCAAAAGTAATGTCTTAAATCGTAGAAAACCTTTTTTTTTGCTGGTATGTGAAACTAGGTGGTATAAATTTAGCAACAATATAATAAGCATAATCAGCATACCATGGAGTATTATGAGAGGCATTTATGACATTTAGTTCCTCATCAGGAATGCTATCATCAATAGGTAGTGGGTCATCAAGAACATTCTCTAACCTATACAAGTTGTCTACAATGGGGTTCTCAACTCCCTTTCTATCAACAATATGCAAATCAAATTCTTGTAGCAAGAGAACCCATCTAATAAGTCTAGGTTTAGCATCTTTCTTTTCCATAATGTATTTAATAGCAGCATGATCAGTGTGAACAGTTACTTTGGAATCAATAATATAAGGTCTCAGCTTATCACATGCAAATACAACTGCTAAAAATTCTTTTTTAGTGGTCGCATAATTTCTCTGGGCACTGTCTAGAGTTTTACTAGCATACTGAATAACATTTAATTTCTTATCAACTCTTTGTCCTAGAACAGCACCAATAGCATAATCACTAGCATATCACATAATTTCAAAGGGTAAATTCAAATCAGGCGGCTGAACAATAGGTGCAGTAATCAGGGCTTTCTTAAGTATTTCAAATGCTTCTACACAATCATCATCAAAAACAAAAGGAACATCTTTTTGTAAGAGATTAGTGAGAGGCCTAGAAAATTTAGAGAAGTCTTTAATAAACCTCCTATAGAAACCAGCATGACCAAGGAAACTTCTTATCCTTTTTCAGAAATTTCATGCCCCAAGAAAATACCTTCATTAACCATAAAGTGGCACTTCTCCCAATTCAAGACAAGATTAGTTTCTTCACATCTCTACAAAACTCGATCAAGGTTGCTTAAGAAATCATCAAAAGAAGTTCCGTAAACGGAGAAATCATCCATGAAAACCTCAACAATCTTTTCACAAAAGTCAGAGAATATAGCAGTCATACATCTTTGAAAGGTAGAAGGTGCATTACATAAACCAAAAGGCATACGTCTATAAGCGAAGGTACCGAAAGGGCAAGTAAAAGTGGTCTTCTCTAGATCCTCTTTTGACGCAGGTATTTGAGAGAAACCAGAATAACCATCTAGAAAACAAAAATGTGTATGTTTGGATAATCTTTCTAGCATTTGATCAATAAAAGTTAGAGGGTAATGATCTTTTCTAGTTGCTTTATTCAATTTGCGAAAATCAATTACCATCCTATAACCTGTAACAATTCTTTGTGGAATCAATTCATTTTTATCATTAGGAATAACAGTAATACATCCCTTCTTAGGGACACAATGAACATGACTTACCCATTGACTATCAACAATAGGATAAATTATACCTGCCTCTAGAAGCTTCAGTATTTCATTTCTTACCACTTCTTTCATCTTAGGATTTAACCGTCGTTGATGATCAACAACCTATTTAGCATCTTTCTCCAATTTAATTTTGTGCTGACATAAAGTGGGGCTAATGCCCTGAAGATCATCAAGAGTATATCCAATAGCAGCATGGTGCTTCTTCAGAGTTTTCAATAATTTCTTTTCTTAATGCTCTGAAAGGTTAGCACTAATAATAACATGATATATCTTCTTTTCATCAAGATAAGCATATTTTAGAGTATGAGGTAATGGTTTAAGCTCAAACACGGGATCACCCTTAGGTGGAGGAGGATCTCCAAGGATTTCAACGGGAAAACTGTGTTTCAAAATAGGTCCCTGGTTAAAGAATACTTCATCTATCTCCCTTCTTTCATTCGTAAACATATCATTTTCATGGTCTAGCAAATATTGTTCTAAAGGATCGGCAGGAGGCACGGCAATATAAGAAAGACCAATAACTTCATCCTTACTAGACAATTATTTATCATGGGGTTGTCTACGAGATTTAGAGAAATTAAAATCATGAGACATATCTCCCAAACCAACAGTAACAATATCTTTCTCGCAGTCTATCTTAGCATTAACAGTATTCAAGAAAGGTCTACCAAATATAATGGGACAAAAATTATATTGTGGGGAACCAAGAACAAGAAAATCAGTAGGATATTTGATCTTCCGACATAAGACTTCAACATCTATAACAATCCCAATAGGTGATATAGTATCTCTATTAGCAAGCTTAATAGTAACATAAATATCTTCTATCTCGGTAGGTGCAATATCATTCATAATTTCTTTATATAAGGTATAGGGAATTGCACTCACACTAGCACCTACATCACATAACCCATGATAACAATGATCTCCAATCTTAATAGAAACAACAAGCATGCCAACAATAGGTCTATGTTTATCTTTAGTATCAGGTTTAGCAATTCGAGCAGCTTCATCATAGAAATAAATAACATGCCCATCAATATTATCCACCAAGAGATCTTTAACCATAGCAATACTGGGTTCAACTTTAATTTGTTCAGAGGGTTTGGGTGCTCTAATATTACTTTTGTTGACCATAGTTGAAGCTTTAGCATGATCCTTTATTCTAACAGGGAATGGTGGTTTCTCAATATAAGCAGTAGGAACAATAGGATCAGCATTATAAATAATAGTTTATTCTTCAACTTTAGTAAGTTCAACTACTTTCACTTCAATGGGAGGATGATATTTAAACCAATTCTCCTTAGGGAGATCAACATGAGTAGCAAAATATTCACAAAAAGAAGCTACTATCTCAGAGTCAAGTCCATATTTAGTGCTAAAATCACAAAAAGCATTGGTATCCATAAAGGATTTAACACAATCAAACTTAAGGTTTATACCTAACTCCTTACCTTCGTCGAGATCCCAATCTTCAGAGTTGCGTTTAATTCTTTCCAATAAATCCCATTTGAATTCAATATCCTTCTTCCTATAGGAACCAGTACAAGAAGTATCGAGCATGGATTGATCATTGTGACAAAGCCAAGCATAAATTTTTTGAATAATAATTTCTCTTGAGATCTCATGATTGGGGCATGAATATAACATTGACTTAAGCCTCCCCCAAGCTTGAGCAATACTTTCTCCTTCATGAGGCCAAAAATTATATATATAATTCTGATCACGATGAACCAGATGCATAGGATAAAACTTCTGATGAAATTCCAATTTTAATCGGTTGTAGTTCCATGATCCAATATCATCCAATAGCCTATACCATGTCAATGACTTTCCCTTCAAAGATAAAGGGAAGACCTTCTTCTTGACAACATCCATGGGCATACCTGCAAGCTTAAATAATCCACTAACTTCATCCACATAGATTAAGTGCATATCGGGATGTAATGTTCCATCTCCTGCATAAGGATTAGCTAGCAGTTTCTCTATCATAACCGAAGGAATTTCATAAAAAATATTTTCAGTAGGTGCAGTAGGTTGAGGAGTAGCTAATTGTTGTTTTGGTCGAGGTGAAGATACCCAAAACAAACCCCTCAAAGGATTATTTTTCATAGTAACAAGTGACAGTAAATTTCAGCACACTATATAAATATTTCCTTACCAAATTCCACTTACCAAAGGCGCTTCACTCCCAGGAAATGGTTCCGGAAAAGAGTCTTGATGATCCACAAGTATAGGGGATCTGCATAGTCCTTTCGATAAGTAAGAGTGTCGAACCCAACGAGGAGCAGAAGGAAATGACAAGCAGTTTTCAGCAAGGTATTCTCTGCAAGCACTGAAATTATCGATAACAGATAGTTTTATGATAGGGTAAATTGTAATGAAATATAGTAACTAAGGTGCAGCAAGGTGGCCCAATCCTTTTTGTAGCAAAGTACAAGCCTGGACAAACTCTCATACAAAGCAAAACGCTCCCGAGGACACATGGGAATTGTTGTCAAGCTAGTTTTCATCATGCTCATATGATTCATGTTCGTTACTTTGATAATTTGATATGTGGGTGGACCGGTTCTTGGGTGCTGCCCTTCCTTGGAAAAGACACCCACTTATGATTAACCCCCCTCGCAAGCATCCGCAACTACGAAAGAAGTTTAAGGGTAAACCTAACCATAGCATGAAACATATGGATCAAATCAGCCCCTTACGCAATGCATAAATTAGGGTTTAAACTTCTGTCACTCTAGCAACCCATAATCTACTTATTACTTCCCAATGCCTTCCCCTAGGCCCAAATAATGGTGAAGTGTCATGTAGTCAATGTTCACATAACACCACTAGAGGAAAGACAACATACATCTCATCAAAATATCTAACGAATATCAAATTCACATGATTACTTATAGCAAGACTTCTCCCATGTCCTCAGGAACAAACCTACCTACTCACAAAGCATATTCATAATCATAATCAGAGGAGTATTAATTATCATTAAGGATCTGAACACATGATCTTCCACCGGATAAACCAACTAGCATCAACTACAAGGAGTAATCAACACTACTAGCAACCCACGACTACCAATCTGAGGTTTTGAGACAAAGATCAGATACAAGAGATGAACTAGGGTTTGGGAGGAGATGGTGCTAGTGAATATGTTGATGGAGATTGACCCCGTCTTGATGAGAGGATTGATGGCGATGACGATGGAGATTATTTCCCCTTCCTGGAGGGAAGTTTCCTCGGCAGAACAGCTTCGCTGGAGCCCTAGATTGGTTCTGCCCAGGTTCCACCTCGAGAAGGTGGTGCTTCGTCCCGAAAGCTTCGTCTTGATTTTTCCAGGGTAAAAGACGCCATATAGCCAAAGATGGGCACCGAAGGCCTGCCAGGGGGCCCACAAGGTCGGGGGCGCCCCAGGGGGTAGGGCGTGCCCGCCACCCTTGTAGCTAGCTGGTGGCCCCCCTCTGGTACTTTCTTCACCCAATTATTTTTATTTATTCCAAAAAGGTGCTCCGTGAAGTTTCAGGACTTTTGGAGTTGTGCAGAATAGGTCTCTAATATTTGCTCTTTTTCCAGCCCATAATTCCAGCTGCCGACATTCTTCCTCTTCATGTAAACCTTGTAAATAAGAGAGAATAGGCATAAGTATTGTGATATAATGTGTAATAATAACCCATGATGCACTAAATATCAATATGAAAGCATGATGCAAAATGGACGTATCAATATTCTCTGAATTCTTATATGCATGATTTGATATCTTTGTATTTATCTTCGAACTATCGGTTTGGTTTGGCCAATTAGATTGGTTTTTCTTGCAATGGGAGAAGTGCTTAGCTTTGGGTTCAATCTTGCGGTGTCCGCACCCAGTGACAAAGTAGGGGTAGTGAGGGAGTCCTGGATTAGGGGGTGTCCGGATGGCCGGACTATACCTTCAGTCGGACTCCTGGACTATGAAGATACGAGATTGAAGACTCCGTCCCGCGTCCCGAAGGGACTTTCCTTGGCGTGGAAGGCAAGCTTGGCGATACGGATATGCAGATCTCCTACCATTGTAACCGACTCTATGTAACCCCAACCCTACCCGGTGTCTATATAAACCGGAGGGTTTTAGTCCGTAGGACAACATACACATCAACAATCATACCATAGGCTAGCTTCTAGGGTTTAGCCTCCTTGATCTCGTGGTAGATCTACTCTTATACTACCCATATCATCAATATTAATCAAGCAGGACGTAGGGTTTTACCTCCATTGAGAGGGACCGAACCTGGGTAAAACTTCGTGTCCCTTGTCTCCTGTTACCATCCAGCCTAGACGCACAGTTCGGGACCCCCTACCCGAGATCCGCCGGTTTTGACACCGACATTGGTGCTTTCATTGAGAGTTCCTCTGTGTCGTCGCCGTCAGGCTCGATGGCTCCTACGATCATCAATAGCGATGCAGTCCAGGGTGAGACCTTCATCCCTGGATAGATCTTCGGCTTCGGCGGCCTCGCACTGCGGGCCAATTCGCTTGGCCATCTGGAGCAGATCTAAAGCTACGCCCCTGGCCGTCAGGTCATATTTGGAAGTTTAAAGTACACGGCTGACATCCGCGGGGACTTGATCTTTGACGGATTCGAGCCACTGCCGAGCGCGCCGCACTGTCACAACGAGCATGATCTAGCTCTGCCGCCGAACAGTGCCCTGGAGGCCGCACCCGCATCGGCTCCGACCCTTAATTCGGAGCCAACTGCGCCGATTGAGGATGGGCGGTTGGACGCCACCCCGGGGGCTGCGACCCCAACGGCGATTGAGCCGAATACCAGCCCCGTACTCTACGAGACTCGTGACTCCAAGGAGCCGGACTCCGCTCTGGACTCCTTACCCTCCACGCCCCTGCCAATCGAATCCGATTGGGCGCCGATTATGGAGTTCACTGTCGCGGATATCTTTCAGCACTCGCCTTTGGGCGATATCCTGAAGTCATTGAAATCTCTCTCTTTATCAGGAGAGCCCTGGCCGGATTATGGTCAGCGAGATTGGGATGCGGACGATTAAGAAATTCAAAGCCCACCCACCACCCACTTTGTAGCCACTGTTGACGATTTAACCGACATGCTCAACTTCGACTCCAGAGACATCGACGGTATGGACGCTGATGAAGGAGACGATGAAGAACCAGCGCCTATTGGGCCCTGGAACGCCACCTCGTCATATGACGTATACATGGTGGACGCACCAAAAGATGACGACGAGGAGCGGAAGGACGCACCGAAGGCTTGTTCCCTCGAAAAGCAGTCAAAGCGGGGATGCAAGCGCTGCCCCAAATCCCGCCTCGACAGAAATAGCGATCACACATACCCAGCGCTGGAGCGGGGCGAACCGCTGCCGGACAACGGCAATCCGGATAATCAAACCGAACAAACAAATCCTATCAAGGATAATGGTCCGGATGACATGACGCCGGACAGACACCCGGAGCAACAGACTGCCCGTAAAAGGCTTGTTGTCACTGCGAGGAGCCTGAAAAAGCAGAAGCAAAGGCTCAAGGCCGCACAAGACACACTCCAATTCAGATGGAGTAAAATACTCAGCACTGCAGCAAGGTACGGCGACAATCGCCCCTTCAAGAGCTACACGAAGCGGAATCTGCTACCCGAATTCGATGAGGAGGCCTCAGAACCCCCACAACCAAATATCGAAGCAGCCACCTGGTCGGATAGACGACCCCTCTACCAATACAAAGCGGCATACAACGCTGCTCACCATACAACACGCAACCAATGCGAGGGCTCGCACCCAAAAGACGGTGTAACAAGATCCATCTATGGACCACGCAAGCGCGCCCCAGCATACAATGCAATACAACAAACATCCGAACAACGCAGTACACCCAGCTACAGGGGTGCCGCACACCCCCTATGTTTCACCAATGAGGTGCTAGACCACGAATTTCCAGAAGGATTCAAGCCCGTAAACATAGAGGCATACGACGGAACAACAGACCCTAGGGTCTGGATTGAGGACTACATCCTTTATATCCATATGGCTCGAGGAGATGATCTCCACGCCATCAAGTACCTACCCCTCAAGCTCAAAGGGCCAGCTCGTCACTGGCTCAAAGGCCTCCCCGAAAGCTTGATCGGAAGTTGGGCAGAGCTCGAAGACGCCTTTCGGGCAAATTTTGAAGGGACTTATGTCCGACCTCCGGATGCGGACGATCTGAGTCATATAACTCAACAGCCCGGAGAGTCAGCCCGAAAGCTTTGGAACAGGTTTCTTACTAAAAAGAACCAGATTGTCGACTGTCCAAATGCCGAAGCCTTAGCAGCTTTCAAGCATAGCGTGTGTGAAGAATGGCTCGCCAGACACCTCGGCCAAAATAAGCCGAGAAGATGGCCGCATTAACAAACCTCATGACCCGCTTTTGCGCGGGGGAGGACAGCTGGCTAGCCAGATGCAGCACCAGCGACCCCAGTACATCTGAAGTTAGAGATGGAAACAGGAAATCACGGCGCAACAACAATAACAAACGCCGGAATAAAGAAGACAGCACGAAGGGCACGGCAGTAAATGCCGGATTCAAAAGCTCTCGGCCAGGTCAAAAGCCGCCTAAAGGCACCAGGGATGAACTGTCCAGCCTCAATAAAATTCTGGACCAAGTATGTCAGATCCATACACTAGTAGAAAAGGGGGCTTTGGTCCAGGCCGGGTAAGCCCATTAGTCCCGGTTCAGTCCAGAACCGAGACCAATGGGTGCATTTATCCCGGTTCGTGCGGCTAAGGCATTAGTCCCGGTTCACCTGGGCCCTTTAGTCCCGGTTCGTGCCACGAACCGGGAGTAAAGGGTGCGATGCCCATTAGTCCCGGTTGGTGCCACCAACCGGGACTAATGGGCTTTGAGGCATTAGTATCGGTTCAAGGCACGAACCGGTACTAAAGGTCCCATTTTCAAACTCTCCCCCCCCCTGTGGACCGCCTTTTCAGTTTTAGAAAAAACAAAAGAAAATGATGGAAATGTCAAAAAATAAAATAAAATAAGTTTCCCATGTGATATGTGGTCTAGTTGTTGGGAAAATTTACAAATATGAATTTCGACTTTATTTACAAAATCTCTCTGGAATTTGTAAAATGGGCATAACTTTTGCATACGAACTCGGATTAAAAAGTTTTTTATATGAAAAATCATCTACTCGAAAAGTTACATCCGATGGAGACCGCCTACGGCCTATTTGCAAATGTGTAGAATCCTCAAATTCCAAAAGGAAAAAAAGTTATGCTCAAATTTCAGTTTTTTTTAATTTTCATTAAATCTGGTCAAACTATGGTCAAACTACTTATTCAAGAAGTATTAGTGTTACTAAATAATTATTCAATAATATTAGTGTTATTAAATAATTATTTCAGTTTTTTGAATTTTGGTCAAATCTGGTCAAACTACTTATTCAAGAAATATTAGTGTTACTAAAAAATTATTGTTTTTTAGAACAATAGTTTCAAACTCAAACAGTGAAATGTGTGACTTCATGCTCAAGCTAAACTCCTGAGGGTTAATAGGATTGACATCTTACTATTGTCAGGAAAACAACGAGTGCAGACTTGGAAACGAGGGAGAATAGAACCCGGAAGTTAAGCGTGCTCAGGCTGGGGGAGTGGGAGGATGGGTGACCGTCCGGGAAGTTAGATGATTTGGAATGATGAGGGGTGATTAGAAATTAAATTGAGTAGTGATGAGGGGTGATTAGAGATTAGAGGTTAAAATAATTCAGAAATTTGAAAATAAAAAAATTCAAAAAAAAATTCAAAAAAAATCAGAAAATTTCTTTTAGTACCGGTTGGTGTTACCAACTGGGACTAAAGGTGGACCGGCCACGTGGAGGGCCTTTAGTCCCGGTTCTGGTTTGAATCGGGACTAAAGGGTCAGGGCATTAGTAACGACCCTTTAGTCCCGGACTAAAGGCCCTTACGAACCGGGACTAAAGGCCCTTTTTCTACTAGTGATAGTACCCCTGGTAAACCTGCTAATCATACCCACAGAGAATGTTGGGTCTTCAAGCAGTCCGGCAAGCTCAACGCCGTACATAAGGGGCAGGATACACCAAGTGAAGACGAGGACGAGCCTCCCAAGCAAGACACGGCGGAACAAAAGAAATTTCCACCAGAAGTCAAAACAGTAAACGTGTTACACATAATCAAGAGAAAAAACAATACGGCACTCCCAGGAAAGTATACCCAAGTGCCTATCACTACGAAGTCCTGCCACTGGTCATCTCAACCGATCACTTTCGACCATCGCGATTACTCAGCAAGTATCCGACATGCAGGATGGGCTGCCTTGGTATTAGACCCAGTAATTGGCGGATATCACTTCACAAGGGTCTTGATGAACGGCGGCAGTAGCCTAAATCTAATATATCAGGATACAATCCGCAGGATGGGGTTAGACCCAACACAAATTCGCCATAGCAATACTACCTTTAAAGGAGTAATGCCAGGCCCAGGGGCTCGTTGTACGGGCTCCCTCTTACTACAAGTTATATTCGTCTCCCCCGATAACTTCCGTCGTGAGCATTTAACTTTCCACATCGCTCTGTTTCAAACTGGTTATCAAGCACTGCTCGGACGCGAAGCTTTCGCTCGCTTTAATGCAATACCGCACTACGCCTCCCTCACACTCAAGATGCCCGGTCCACGTGGCATCATTACAGTGCACGGAAATATCGAGCGATCTCTGCGCGCTGAAGAGAGTGAGGCTGCCTTGGCCGCCGCACACTAAAGGCGCCCGGACAAACGAAAGCATCCAATAGGTCGTCAAGACCTCAGATACAACTAATCAAGTCCGGCGCCGCTATTTATACGGAAATAAGTGGTCACATTTGTCAATACAAGGGGCTCAAACGCGCGCAGACAAGTGGCAATTTCTTATCATCTTGAATTACACATGGTTTCTTTAAAAACTATCTTTTTGCACGACAACTTTTTCACTTAACTTCCTCTCTTTTACAGACGATCATCGTGCTACACCCGTCCAGGATACGGCACAACGGAGATACAGGCGCAGACGTGCAGCAGGGACCCGCTCCAAGGATTCTTTTTAGATTAAGACCCTGCGTAAACCTTTTTTTACTGTCTCTTGTTGATACATATCCACCGTTTGGAAGGATGCTGACGTCTTGGCATGTGGCCATGCCAGAAAAATGCACGTACCTGGACACAAGGGGCTTCTTACAAAGGCCATTATTTAGGCCCGTTTTATACCACAAAGATCGAATACCTTAGGGAGTGTTCGGCGTCGCGAGTTTGGCCCTATATGCATCAGCTCTGAATCATTGTCTTTGGTCAAATGTTGGGTTTGCCCGGCTCCTGTGTTTTGGTGCCTTACGTTCCGCTTTACCGGCTAAGGTAGCACCAGGAGAACTACTGCGATTGTGCCCCGGTTCATCCGGACGAGCACCTCAGTAGAGAAAGCCGAAAACTGACTGTCATGATATAGCGTGAGATTGGTCAACCACTCGATGACCTGTGGGAATGTTAGAATTCCTCCGCCTTAATGAAGGGCCATTTTCCGGCCAGGCATGTACGCACCCCAGAACCAGGAGAGTGCGGAGCCACCAGGGGCTATCTAGTAGCCCCACTGTCAAACTCCTATGGCTAAGTGAAAGTGCTAAAGCATTATAGTCCTGTTGCCACGCTCGCTCCGCTATCACCTCCTTAATAGGACCAAGATGTTGGGTTAAGTATGAACGCGTGTTTTTGCGAGCACCTCTGCATTATATGTGTGGGGGCTGAAGCCAACGACTGCAATCTTTCAGGTTATACACATGTATACATAAACAGCCGCCCAGGGGGCATCATATTACTTTCAGGCAAAGTATAAAAATAGCCTTATAAAAATTTATAAAAGCATTTTGCTTACAATGAGATTACATATCACTCAAACATAATATTTTTTGAGCACTGGGTCTCTATCAAACGGGCACCCTCAAGAACTTCTTCAAAATAGTGCTCAGCAGCCTTTCGACATATAGCCGAATCCCACGCTGCAACATTGGTAGCATCCATCTCCGCAGTATGCCTTAACACAGGCAAAGGCCATCCGTGCGCCCTCTATGCACGCCGATCTCTTCATCGCATTAATGCGCGGCACCACGTCAAGGAACTGCTGCACCAAGCTGAAATAGCTGTTCGGTTTTGACCTTCCCGGCCACAGCTGATCCAGAACGGACCTCATAGAGAGTCCGGACAACCTGTTTAGTTCGGCCCATTCGGCTAATTGGTCAGTCAATGAAAGTGGACGCTCGGGAGAATGGAATTGTCTCCAAAACAGCTGGTCTACTCCACGGTCTGTCTGACCCTAGAAGTACTTGGCCGCATCGGCAGCGCTCACCGCCAAATCCATATACACATCCTCCGAACTCCACAGCCGATCCATAGGGGCATACCGTGAATCTCCGAATTTCCTCCACAACATAAAGGATTTCCCAGCTACAATATCCCTGGCTTCCCGCAGCTCCTTCTTCTTTGCCCTCATAGCAGAGCGGAGATCCTTTTTCGTCGCAGCAGCCTTCTCAAGGTCCGATGCCTTCGCTTGGTTTTCATTTTCGAGAACCCGGCAACGGTCGGCGGCGGCTTCTAATTCCACAGCCATCTTGTCCATCTTGTCTCGGGTCTTGCCATGCGCGGCCTTTTCGGCTTGCAACTCTTCGGCCGCCTTCACAGCAGCCGCATTACCTAACCTCGCTTGTTCCTTGGCTCGGGCAAGTTCTGCCCGCAAGGCTTCAACAGTGGCAGCTCCATCTGCAGTCACAACATATTTAAGATACTGGCATCATGCTGCTCTTCCTATGTGGCGTTTACCAGACATTGACACTTACCTTGTGCCTCGTCAAGCCTCTTGTTAACTAGCTCGATGTCGGCGTTTGCCGCATCCAACTGCCGTTCTAAGTGGGCAAACTTGCTAGTCTGGCTAGCCACGGGAGCTTCCATCACCTGCACATAGAGGCAGTATGGTTATCACCTGGGAATATGATCCTCTTTTCGTCGTCGTTTCCGATGACAACTAGAGTCTCAGGGGCTACAATGTGCAGGACTATCATAAATTCTTTTACGTACCTCAAAGCCTGTCAGTAGACTCATAAAGGCTTCATGCAATCCGCTTTCGGCGGACGATATTCTCTCCATCACCGTATTCATCAGCACACGGTGTTCATCTGAGATGGCCGCTCGCCCCACCAACTCCCTCAGAACATCCGATCGCACACTAGACGGTGCCGGACTCTTTTGTCTGCTCTCTTCGGGAGCTGGACATTGGGAGCTTCGGGGGTCAACAGGATTATCTTCTGGCCTCACCGGACTTGGAGGGGCCCTTCGCGACGACACTTCAGGGTCGCCCGCTTCCGGAGTGGAGGAGTCCGAAGGAGGCGTTTCGCTCTCCATCATCTCTGGAAGAAGATCCCCCAAAGATGAGCTCATTCGAGAGGGGCTAAGGCTCGAACTGTAAAAATATATGCGGTGGTTATCTTCTCAGAAGAAAAAGATGGCATATCTGTACTATCGAAGGTATTTCGGGTCACTTACGACTCATGGGAGGATTGATCCCCCCGCAGACTTTGTGTGGCAACAACGCCCCCCAAGGTGGGACCCTCTGTGGGAGACTTCTTCTCCCGTTTGGAAGCTTCGGCTTCTGAATCCCCAGGCAAAGTCCTTTTCCTCTTCTGGTCGCCTTCCCTCATGGAGACGCTCGCTCCCTCGGCTAGAATGGGCAGCGTTGGGGGCTCGCGTCCGCCCGCATTATCCTCCACAGTATCTTCCTTCAAGGGCGGAGCATCTTTTCCTATACCGGATTTTCCAAACCCTCAGGGAGGGGGGCCGAACACTGAATCAACTTCGCCTTTGTTAGCCAGTCCTGGTCAAAAAGCGAACCCTCAGACTTCGTAACAAAGTAGAGAAAGTATGTTCGGCCGGAAGACGCCTTACCTGTTCGGCGGTGCGGTTGCTACTCAGGCCCACGTCCTTGGTGATTTCCGGACACTCCGTCTAAGGTCCGAAGAATGATTTGTACATCTCCTCGTGCGTCAGGCCGAGAAAATTTTGAATGGCACGCGGTCCCTCGGGATTGAACTCCCACAGACGAAGAGGCCAGCGTTTGCAAGGCTGGACTTGACGAACCAGCATAACCTGTATCACCGCAACCAAACTGAAATCTCCATTGAAGAGATCTCGAACGCGGCCTTGCAGTATAGGCGCGTCCTTGGCTGGCCCCCAGCTCAGACCTCTGCTGATCCACGACATCAGTTGTGGTGGGGGGCCCGAGCGGAAAACAGGGGGCCGCCCACTTGGCACTTCTAGGAGCCGTGATGTAGAACCACTCCTGTTGCCACAATTCAGACACCTCTGGGATGGAACCTTTGGGCCACGGAGCTCCCGTCATCTTGCGTATTGAGGCACCTCCACACGCTGCATGCTCCCCCTTGACCAACTTCGGCTTCACTTCAAAGGTCTTGAGCCATAGGCCAAAGTGAGGGGTAACCCGGAGGAAGGCCTCACACACGACAATAAATGTCGTGATATGAAGAAAGGAGTCTGGAGCTAGATCATGAAAATATATCCCGTAGTAAATCATCAAACCCCTGACGAAAGGATCCAGGGCAAGGCCTAGGCCTCGGAGGAAGTGGGAGACGAATACGACGTTCTCGTTGGGTTCGGGGGTGGGCACGGCCTGCCCTCAGGGAGGCAGTCGATGCAAAATCTCGGCGGTCAGATATCTGGCCTCCCTCAACTTCTTGATGTCTTCTTCCGTGACGGAGGAAGGCATCCATCAGCCTTGAAGGCTAGATCCGGACATGACTGGAGGTCCGGAGCACCTAACCTGAACTTCGTGCGTTTGAGCTTGAGGTAGGGGAAGGATTCGATTGAGCACGGGAGGAAAAAATAAAAGCCTTGCCCCCTTTATAAAGAGGGTGAATATCAAGCGTCCTCTCCGTGTCTGCTTGGACTTGCCTATAATCTAGGAGTCCTAGAAGCGGTTGGGTTACCCACGCCCGTATTGATGAGAATCCCGGAATAAGGGGACACGATCTCTGCTTTAAAAAGACGTGCCAAGGAAACCGCCTCGCATAACGCACTGAGATGGGACAGTAAAACGGTTTGAATAAAAGCTTGGCCGTGGTGTGATGTCACACTACGGAATACGTCGGCAGATTAGATTTGTGTAAATATTATTCTCTCTATGGCAATATGTGGAAACTTATTTTGCAGAGCCGGACACTATCTTTGTGTTCAAAATCTTCTATGAAGTACTTGGAGGAGGAACCCGCCTTGCCATGCCGAAGACAATATGCACACCGGTCTCGTCGTCATTGAAGCCTGGTTCAGGGGCTACTGAGGGAGTCCTAGATTAGGGGGTGTCTGGATGGCCGGACTATACCTTGAGCCAGACTCCTGGACTATGAAGATACAAGATTGAAGACTTCGTCCCGCGTCCGGAAGGGACTTTCCTTGGCGTGGAAGGCAAGCTTGGCGATACGGATATGCAGATCTCCTACCATTGTAACCGACTCTATGTAACCCCAACCCTACCCGGTGTCTATATAAACCGGAGGGTTTTAGTCCGTAGGACAACATACACATCAACAATCATACCATAGGCTAGCTTCTAGGGTTTAGCCTCCTCGATCTCGTGGTAGATCTACTCTTGTACTACCCATATCATCAATATTAATCAAGCAGGACGTAGGGTTTTACCTCCATCGAGAGGGCCCGAACCTGGGTAAAACTTCGTGTCCCTTGTCTCCTGTTACCATCCAGCCTAGACGCACAGTTCGGGACCCCCTACCCGAGATCCGCCGGTTTTGACACCGACAAGTAGCGAGGCACGTATTGTATTGTTACCGTCAAGGATAAAAAGATGGGATTTACATCATATTGCTTGAGTTTATTCCACTACATCATGTCATCTTACTTAAAGCGTTACTCTGTTCTTTATGAACTTAATACTCTAGATGCAGGAAGGAGTCGGTCGATGTGTGGAGTAATAGTAGTAGATGCAGGTAGGAGTCGGTCTACTTGACACGAACGTGATGCCTATATTACATAATCATTGCCTTGGATATCGTCATAACTTTGCGCTTTTCTATCAATTGCTGGACAGTAATTTGTCCACCCACCGTATTATTTGCCTTCATGAGAGAAGCCTCTAGTGAAACATATGGCCCCCGGGTCTACTTTCCATCATATTAGTTTCCGGTTTATTATTCTTGCAATCTTTTATTTTCAGATCTATAAACCAAAAAATCCAAAAAAATCTTTTGTTTAGTTTTATTTATCTCTATCAGATCTCACCTTTGCAAGTGACCGTGAAGGGATTGACAAACCCTTTATCGTGTTGGGTGCAAATCTTTGATTGTGTGTGCAGGTATTGGTGATTTGCGCGTTCTTCTCCTACTGGATTGATACCTTGGTTCTTAACTGAGGGAAATATTTATCTCTATTATGCTGCATCACCCTTTCCTATTCTAGGGAAAACCAACACAAGCTCAAGAAGTAGCAAAAAGAATTTCTGGCGCCGTTGCCGGGGAGAATTTCTGGTGCCATTGCTGGGGAGATCTACGCCAAGTCAAGATTAGTCTCCTGTCAACTTGCCAATTTTTGGCAACGTTGCCACGGAGATCTACATCAAGCCTACCAAGTACCCATCATAAACTCTCATCTCTTGCATTACATTATTTGCCATTTGCATCTCGTTTTCCTCTCCCCCACTTCGAAAACGATTTTCAGAAAAACACAAAAATATTTGCCTTTTTATTCACCCGTCTTTCATTTGTCTTTTCATTTGCCCTTATGTCTTACTTGGTTTGTTTGCTCCTTTGCTTTGTGTAATTGTTTGTTTATTGAAAATCAGAAGCAAAGATTTTATGGAGCCTCATTCACTTACTAATCTTTTTAAGAGATCCGATTATGATGAACCAATTACGGGTGATTTGCGTGCACTAGATTATCTTTATGAAGTTTTGCTTGAACTTCATGAATCTGAAAATTGTGATGAAATTTATGAAGTGATTCACGATAGTTCCTTCAATGAAAAGTATGGTTGCAATCATGTTATTAGAAATTGCTATGTCTGCTACTTATTGCAATGATCATGATTGGGGTGATGATGCTTCTTATGATCTTGAAAATTTATTTAAGCCTCATGATGAATATGTTTGCAATAATATTGAAAGTGGGTTTGGAAGAGTGTCAACTTTAGGAAATAATGATCCCACTACTTTGGAGATTGATAAATCTTAGGATTTTTTTGATAAAGTGGGCTTGGAAAGGTCATGACTTTAGTTGATGATATTCCCACTATTTTGGAAGAGTGTCAACTTTGCATGCATGTGGATCATGTAGAGAATATTTTATGTGATAGATATATATTGTTGAATTTGAATATGATCCTACATGCAATTATTATGAGAGAGGAAAATATGGTTGTAGAAATTTTCATGTCACTAAATTACCTCTCGTTATGTTGAGATTGCTATTGTTTCTTTCTTCTTCCTTGCATATGCTAGTTTTTGCTTGTCTTGATAATTTATTTGCTTATAAAATGCCTATGAATAGGAAGTGTGTTAGACTTAAACTTGTTTTAATTATTATCTTTCATGTGAGCATCATTAAAATTATCGACGCCTAGCTAAAAGGCTTTAAAGAAAAGCGCTTGTTGGGAGACAATCTAATATTTTTCTTTCCTGTTTTGCAATAAATAATTCATATAGCCTCTGGTTATATGTGTTTTTTGTGTTTTAGTTAGTGTTTGTGCCAAGTAAGACCTTTGGGATGGCTTACGGTGATAGTTGATTTGATCTTGCTGAAAAACAGAAACTTTTGTCCCTAGAAAAATAATTCTCATTTTTAACAGAAGTGCGATAAAATAATGATTCTTTTTGCAGAAGATTAATATACAAATTTTCCAGGCTTTCCTAAGTTTTCATAATTTTTGGAGTTACAGAAGTAGTCGAGAATTATAGATTTCTACAGACTGTTCTGTTTTTGACATATTCTATTTTCTTTGTGTTGCTTGCTTATTTTGATGAATCTATGGGTAGAATCGGGGGGTATGAACCATGAAGAAGTTGGAATACAGTATATATAACACCAATATAAATAAAGAATGTGTTCACAACAGTACCAAAGGTGGTGATTTATTTTCTCATGCTAACGGATCTCATGAGATTTTCTGTTGAGTTTTGTGTTGTGAAGTTTTCAAGTTTTGGGTAAAGATTTGATGGACTATGGAATAAGGAGTGGAAAGAGCCTAAGCTTGGGGATGCCATATGTTGGGGATATGACTATCAGATATGACCTGCCCAGGAGGGGCCGGGTCATCCCTATGGCGATTCATCTAAATAGAGCCCAAGAGGATATTAACGATGGCGGGTCAAAGATAGGCTTGGTAAAAGGCCTAAACCTGTAGGTGGCTTAAGGCCCATGAAATGTAAATCACCATGTATGTGTAGACTTGTAATATAAGGCATGTAAGATAAAGTCACCGAGCCGGACACGTTGTATGAGCCGTCCGGGACTCTCTAGGCCGCAGGGCGTCAACCCATGTATATAAGGGGACGACCCGGCAGCGGCTTAGGACAAGAAACAACAAGTCGAAAGCCAGGCAAAGCATGTTTTCTCCCTGGTAATTGAAACCCTAGCAATACCACCTCAAACTGGAGTAGACTTTTACCTTCACCGCAAGGGGCCGAACCAGTATAAACTTTACGTGTCCTTTGTCCTTTTTAACCCCCTTTAAGCTAACCTTGTCGCAATGGCTCCACAACTAAGTCCTTCCACGAGGACATCTACCATGACACTTCCACGACAGTTGGCACCCACCGTGGGGCCAGCGCACAGTGGTTTTGAGTTCTTAAAGGGCAACTTCGAAGGGCTCAAGGGATCACAGTGGGCCGGATGACCAAGAGTCGTCGCGGCAAGCTCTACATCGACGATGCAGGCTGGGGCCCCGAGGCCGGCTCAATTGAGTACGGGTACCGGGTCCCCTTCGGCGGAATCCATGTTTTCATCGGCAAGATCGGCGAGCCGGGCCCTGAGCCGGACATCTGCACCGACATCATCGAGACGGCTCAGCGTGCACGACCCGCTCGGGCTCAACCCGCCGTAAGGCATGTCTTCGTTGGGTTCACCCACGGGGCTGAGTTGGAAGCCCCTGTCTCTGGCGGTGAGATAGCCATATGCTCTGATGATGATTCATCATTAGGCGAGACCAATTCAATGTATCAACTACAAGACGGACGGTTTGGGGGCTGTTCCGATCGCGACAGTATCCCGGGCCCCCGTGAGCCGCCGAACAGGGTGGCTGACGGTGTCCTGGACTAGGGGGTACTCACCACGTCATCTTCCGATCTGTTAGATTGGGCCGAGGACCCCCATGGCCGTATACCCATGGGCCAGTTCGAACAGCTGCCGCATACAAGGACGATTCCACAAGACTTGGCGATCAAGACAAGGACTCCTCCCCACCGGCGTATTCGGCTAGGACTCTTGTTATCCTAGGCCCCTGCTGCATTATATAAACCGAGGCCAGGCTAGTCGATAGACCATAACATACAATCATACCATAGGCTAGCTTCTAGGGTTTAGCCTCTCCGATCTCGTGGTAGATCTACTCTTGTACTACCCATATCATCAATATTAATCAAGCAGGACGTAGGGTTTTACCTCCATCAAGAGGGCCCGAATCTGGGTAAAACATCGTGTCCCCTGCCTCCTGTTACCATCGATCCTAGACGCACAGTTCGGGATCCCCTACCCGAGATCCGCCGGTTTTGACACCGACATTGGTGCTTTCATTGAGAGTTCCGCTGTGTGATCGGCAAAAGGATCGATGGCTTGCCTGCAGATCAACTGCGACTTAGCCATCTTCGTCACCAGCTCGACTGGTCACCTTGGTTCGACCAAGAACTGTGCCCCATGTTCAGATCACAATGTTCGGACGAGGGACTTCATCAAACATCAACTCCGATCTCTATCAAGACCATGGAGGAATCATCCATGGAGCTCGGGGGCTCAACGTCAACATTGCCCTCAAGCGACCGTGCTGTTTTTCTGGACAGGGAACTCATATCTGCCGCCACCACCTCCTCGAGTATCGCTTTGACGATTGCTTCGGTGGGATTGTGAGGAATTGAGTCTACGACAACCATGCAAAATTTCATCGAGTTCTGATGGAGGAATCTCTGGCAATCTATGATATACCGGAGCCGTTTCGAATTTGGACATGTTTGGAGCGTGGAGTCCAGCATCTAGCTCGGACATCCTTTGGAAGATCCAACCGTTGATCGGCTGCGTAATTCCTGTATCTACCACCCGTCAAAATTTCAGCTCGATCCGACCGTCCAAACTCCGGAAACCTTCCGATTTAGTGCATCACTTTTTAGATCTGTTTCCTGTGCGAATACGGATCCAACCCGAACTCATGTTTCTTTATGAACGTGATATTTGACAACCTTTTTAAAAGGAATTTTCTTCTAAGGTATTGTGTGTTGTTTTTAACACGCGCCCATAAAAATTTAATCCTCCTCTGAGATAATCTTCGCCATCACACTGGTGTCAAACCAGTCCGGCAATATAGCTCCATGGCTGCCGACCTGCGCTAGACACATCGCCGCTTTTTTGAGCCGAGCTCAACTCCTTCGATCATCATCTCGGCAAGCTGAACAAGAGTTCGGCATCACGAAGGATAAATCATCATTAACGTCGCTGCCCCACGGACTACACGGAGCGGGCACACCGGCATCGCCACGCAGTAGCTGCATCAAGCAGCGTCGATCGCGTTACAAGTCTTGACCTGCGTCTGCATCACCATGCTGCCTCTTCTTCAAATCATCATCAAACACGCCGACCTGTTTCGACCCATCGGCTGACAGGTAGACTCCGGCATCTCTTCGGCGAGCCGCTCCAACACCTCGGCTAGACCGGGGGCTTCATCATCTCTTCATCAACATACTCCGATGACTTCGGCGTCACCAGCCGACCAGCTTAGTCACGTTAACTGGACTGAGGGCTTCGCCTCGCCAAGCCGACCTTTGCCATGCCGTCGCTTTATCACCCATCTGGCAATGGGTGTGCGGATCAAGTCCCAATTTTGGGAATCACCTTTCTTCAGATCGCTACAACAAATAAACCAGGTGCTATTAATCCTAGTATTTTTTTGCTTGTTTGGGTTCATTCTTCCCAAGGAATTATTACTCTGGTTTGTCCATCATATGTACACAGGTCTATCAAATGGTGGCCGCATTAATGACAGTTGCATGGTGGTTCGGTCAGTTTTCGTACATAGTCCGGCGAACGCCGAATCCGGAACTCAGACCGACCTGTGAATTCGGGCTTTACCATGCCTTTACCGCATCACGCCGACGCCCTACATCGACATTGACTTTGGCGCCAGGCCATATTTCTTTTATTACTCACTTTGCATAAATTATTTATTATGCAATGATTTTTTTAATTATTATTATTACTATTATCTCCAGTTTGCACTATTTTTTGTGCACAGGAAAATGATCCGGGGACTTCGGCGTCACTCTGTCGGTCTGCATTGACTGTGCTATGTCACCACTTCGGCGTGTCGAGCTCTCCGCTCCGCCACCTCGGGACCGGCTTGGGGGATGGAACCTTGTCCCGCATCAAGCTCGGACCGCGTCATCAATACCGAACACATTAACCAGCTAAGTCACTTTCATGCTCAAAGCTTTAATTTTTAACTTGTGTTCGGTTCGACCAAACATTATACCTTTTTTGGAAAAAAGTTGCTTGTAAATTTTTTTTCCTTGTCATAACCTTGTCTGTGACACACAAATTCAAATACCCAATTCATTTGGGGGCTTCCTTCATAAAGCTTTTTGTAGGATCGAAAGTATGTCTAGAGGGGGGGTGATTAGACTACTTGACCAAATAAAAACTTAACCTTTTCCCAATTTTAGTTCTTGGCAGATTTTAGCTATTGTAGGACAAGTCAAGCAATCATCACACAATTCAAGCAAGCATGCAAAGAGTATATTGGTAGCGGAAAGTAAAGCATGCAACTTGCAAGAATGTAAAGGGAAGGGTTTGGAGAATTCAAACGCAATTGAGACACGGATGTTTTTCCCGTGGTTCGGATAGGTGGTGCTATCCTACATCCACGTTGATGGAGACTTCAACCCACGAAGGGTAACGGTCGCGCGAGTCCACGGAGGGCTCCACCCACGAAGGGTCCACGAAGTAGCAACCTTGTCTATCCCACCATGGCCATCGCCCACGAAGGACTTGCCTCACTAGCGGTAGATCTTCACGAAGTAGGCGATCTCCTTGCCCTTACAAACTCCTTGGTTCAACTCCACAATCTTGTCGGAGGCTCCCAAGGACACCTAGCCAATCTAGGAGACACCACTCTCCAAGAAGTAACAAATGGTGTGTTGATGATGAACTCCTTGCTCTTGTGCTTCAAATGATAGTCTCCCCAACACTCAACTCTCTCTCATAGGATTTGGATTTTGTGGAAAGAAGATTTGAGTGGAAAGCAACTTGGGGAAGGCTAGAGATCAAGATTCATATGGTAGGAATGGAATATCTTGGTCTCAACACATGAGTAGGTGGTTCTCTCTCAGAACATATGAGTTGGAATTGTGTATGTGTTCTGATGGCTCTCTCCACGAATGAAGAGGAGGTGGAGGGGTATATATAGCCTCCACACAAAATCCAACCGTTACACACAGTTTTCCAATCTCGGTGGGACCGAATCAACAAACTCGGTCGGACCAAAAGGGTAAACCTAGTGACCATTAGAGATTTTCGGTGGGACTGACATGCAACTCGGTAGGACCGATATGGTTAGGGTTTGGACATAACGTAATCTCGATGAGACCGATTACACAAACTCAGTGAGACCGAGTTTGGTAATAAGCTAACCAGAGAGTTGGTCAGGCAAACTCGGTGGGACCGATTTGCTCTTTCGGTGAGACCGAAAAGTTACAAAAGGGAAACAAAGAGTTTACATTGCAATCTCGGTGGGACCGATTCGCTCTTTCGGTGAGACCGAAAAGTTACGAAAGGGAAACAGAGAGTTTGCAATCCCATCTCGGTGAGACCGAGATCCCTATCGGTAGAACCGAATTGCTAGGGTTTGGCAGTGGCTTATGACAAGTGAAACTCGGTGGCGCCGGATAGAAAGAATCGGTAGGACCGAGTTTGGCTTAGGGTTTAGGTCATATGTGGATATGGGAAAGTAGTTGAGGGTTTTGGAGCATATCACTAAGCACATGAAGCAAGAGGCTCATTAAGCAACACCCCATCCCTCCTTGATAGTATTGGCTTTTCCTAAAGACTCAATGTGATCTTGGATCACTAAAATATAAAATGAAGAGTCTTGAGCTTTTGAGCTTGAGCCAATCCTTTGTCCTTAGCATTTTGAGGGTTCCACTTTCACATCCATGCCATGCCAATCATTGAGCTTTCCTGAAATAGTCATCTTGGAATAGCATTAGCTCAATGAGCTATATGTTGTTATGAATTACCAAAACCACCTAGGGATAGTTGCACTTTCAATCTCCCCCTTTTTGGTAATTGATGACAACATATAGATCAAAGCTTCGACAAATGATAATAAGCATGAAATATATAGTCGCTTTGAGAAGTATGTGACAAGTAAGAGCTCCCCCTAAATTTGTGCATATTTAAAATTTGCTTTGGACTGCAAATGCACAAAGAGTTAGAGTCATGGGTTACTCTTCCATGTCACATACATCTTGGTGGAGCGCTTAAAATGATAAGAATGAAATACATGCACTCATCACCAAGAATAGTGAATGATCACATAAGATAGATAAGATGATAATATTAAGCAAACATTAAGTGTAGCTTATGATCAAACACATGATCATCAATGTCTCACGAGCAATGACATAGTATCTCACACAAAAGCAAACAAAGTTCGAAAAACCACCAAATAAAACAAGAGAGAATAAAAGCAACACTCTCTCTCGAAGCCTATGATCTATACATTTTCTCCCCCTTTGGCAACAAGTTACCAAAAAGTTCCTAGAAAATGCATAGTGCTAAGTCGACACTCAGGCTTGATCTTTATCCCCGGTTTTATGCCCTGTGCTGGCTCAACTCTCTTGGAAGTTGCTTCCTCTTCTGCCACATAATCCTCATCTTCTGAGTCTGAGGTTCTCTTCTTTCTCTGTCTTGTGGCAGCTTTAGGCAGATTGCTAGGGGTACTCCTGCTGCCATCATCTGAGGAACTTGAGGGACTAGTGCCCTCACTCATCTGCACTTGCTGCTCTGACAAGTTCTGGCTATCACTTTGGTCTGACATGATGCAAACTCTGACTGCTGACCCTGTGAATAGGTTATAGATGAGATAGAGTGGATAAGCATCACAAAATGCAGAGATTTTTGCAAAAGAATAATTCAAAAACTTAGTTTTAGTTTCCCACTAAAAGCATCTCGGATCTACCGATTTCTAAACTCGATGATACCGAAGCAGTTTTGGCACCTAAACTAGTGAACTCGGTCAGACCGAGTCACAGTTCGGTGGCACTGAGACTGCTAGGGTTTCACAGAGTTCCAAAATCGGTCACACCGATAAGTAATTCTCGGTCAGACCGAGTCTCACTTGTGCAATGGCATAAGCCAAATCGGTGGGACCGAGTTTTTCAACTCGGTGGGTCCGAGATGGTTTCGGCGGAAACCTAACCCTAAAATTTTCGAATTAAACCTAATCTATGAGTTCACTGACTGGATAGAAGTTTAACAAACGTGGCAAGAATCATGATGATCACAATGTGCTAAGAATCGGATTGGGGAATAGCACAAAGATCGAGTCCATACCCTAGTTCGGCGGAGACTCGCTACGGCGGCAACGACGGGGTTGAATTTCCGTTGACGGCAACGGAGACCAGCGACTGGAGGCAACTGGCGGCGAGGAGACGATCCGGAGACCAAGTTGGCAGAGCAGGCTATCGCGCGGGCGAAGGGGTTCGGAGAAATTTCCAAAAAAATTCCCGTGACTATATATAGCCCGACCCTGTCGGTGTGACCGAGTGGAACAACTCGGTGGCACCGAGATGCAAAACTGTATACAGTTGTTGCAACTCGGTGTGACCGAATGGTTCAAATCGGTTGCACCGAGATCGAAAACCTAGATCAACTTAATGATCTTGGTAGGACCGAAAGTAGGGTATCAGTCAGACCGAGAATCATAAAGAGGTTTTGGAAGTTTAAGTCTATGACGAATCGGGGACTCCGAGCGCTCCTCACACAGAGTGGTTCGAATCTGACTTGATCAAATTTTGTGATGTAGCATGAATAGAGTTTGAGACGAGAAAAGCATAGATAGCTAGAGGAGGTTCTTAGGCATTCTTGTCCATCCACTTGGTAAAAGGAAATAAAACCAAACAATCAAAACAACAAGTGGATGTCCTCGAATGAGTAAAATATGCAACCAGCATGCTCACACAATAAGATGGCAAATGAAATATGTGACAAGGCATGCACAACCAATTCTAGCATCTATCAAGCAATTTGCGATGACAAGGTCATCTATATATGAGTATATTGACTTAGGAGTCAAGTGAGAACACTTGATCATAGGTCATACTCATCGTTTAAGCTCAAGTGGGGCTACCACTTTTACATAAAGCATTGTTGTGTTCACAACTTTAGAGTTGCTTTAGCTCAAGTCTTAGAGTAAAGCTCCCCCTAGATGTGATATCCCCCCTTAGAGGGATGAACTAACCTCGGGTTTTGTCGATGATGACTTCATGTAGATGTTGAAGATGTGGATGCTCAATGTTGATGTAGATCACTTGGAGCTATCCATTTGAGTGAATTGCACTTTCAATGCCTACATGGGTTAGTCCCACAAGGAACAAACAAGGATATCCATAGACATAGAGTGATGCACACACAAGATGATGTCCATGAAAACTTTTAGGTTACCTTCTCCCTTGTCTTACCAACAAGAGGGTTTGTGACTCCTTGAACTAGTGCAAGATTTGGAAGTTGATTGCACTTGTTCTTGCCAAAATGATAAGAGTGAAGTATGTTGGCAGAGTCACCCTCAAGAACTCTCTAGTTCTTCTTCTTTTGGATCCACACCATCTTGATGGGAATCCTTGGAGTTGTAGTCGTACTTGATGAAGTGGAACTTGAAGTAGTCTTGGGAATCCACTTGACTAAGGTCTTAGGAGCTTCTTCAAATGCATCAATTTCCTCTTGAAGCTTGTTCTTGACTAAGGTCTTATATGAGCCGTTTTATAATAAGTGTTCTTCTTCTTAGTCGTTGCGAAGTTTTATTATTTATCACTCCTTTTTTTGACACGAGTGTGTGGTCACTTGCCGGGGAGCCTAATTTCTCTCTCAAAGCCGCTAGAGTTTAGTTTGCTAAGTTGGCCTAACGAGAAGTACTCCGCCTTCGGGATAGGAGGTTGAAGCCGTAGGCTGGCCCGCTTGAAGTCTTGAGATAGGATGTTTCATGTTAAAGCATGACAGAAGCACCTTTTTTTTCTAAGGCCAATTTTCGGATTGGCACCGAACACTTGATCTTGTTCGGACGTCAAGTTTTTACTGACGTTTTTTGGTTTTCCAAGCTTGTGGCACTTTTAAACTATTTGTGTGTTTTCAGCACAAGTCTCGCAGTGCAACACCGGACACCTTTAGAGATTCGGCAAAAACATTCTCGGATATTGCTATATATGCATCGGTTTCGAATTGTGTCTTCGGTCGATAGCTGGGTTGCCCGGCTCCTACGCTTGCCTCCTACGTTCTGCTTTGTTCGGCTAGGTGTGCAAAAGGAGAACCAATGAGATTGTGCTTCCAGCTGACATGGTCAAGAACCTCAGTGAGAAAGCCAAAAACTGACTGTCACAATAAGCGTAAACTGGTCAGCGATCTCATGACGGTGTTAAATGACGGGCCATTCATAACAATGGCCGAAGTGTTTACGGCTTGACCTCGACTGTTGCCGAACACTACCGGGGCTATTAACTGGCCTCCCAAACTAAATCCTCGATATTTTGCTCTTACATTCGAGCTGAGGTTTCATGATAATGCTTAGCATGACAACCCAAAGAAAGGAACCGATAGCGGGAATATTTTCTTTGGAAGACATTTCTTCTGTTAAACAGTAATATAACATATCTCTCTGCGTACCTTTGTTTATAAAACTGTATGGCCAGATTGCCTTGTCTGTTGTAAATCTTTGCCCTCATAAAGGCTTTATAAAGTAGGACAAACACTCCTCGGCTACTGGCCGAGGAGGTGGAAGCCGATGGTCGGTCAACAAAGTTTTGTACAATGCGGATTTGAGCATTAATGACGTAAAGTACTTGGATACATAGAGTCATTACACATAATTTGTGATTTTACTATGGATATCGATCCTTAATTCGGCCACCCGTGCCCGCATTAAGGCTCGGGGGCTACTGGGCTTCGGGCTTATTATTTACAAATATTAAAGGGGCACGTCGATCCCCTGATCTGGTGTTGCCACCCGACCAGTGTCTCGGGGGCTACTGCATTGCCTGTTCAATGCAGAAAATTTCAAGTGCAATACAGTTTCCGAGGAGATTTTGATCCTCAGGTTGGTCGGCCGCACCCAACCTGAGTCTCGCGGACTGAGCACGCCGCTTTTTCTGTCCCGAAGTATTCTGCCGAGCTAGGACTTCATCCTCAGACCGATTTTGCAAATCAACCTGAGTCTCAGCGGCTACTGGGATCAGCGGTCTTATGTCATCCTTCATGTGCATCTCGGGTTTTAGACCGATACCCACCTTGAGGGCTACTGGCTATATATCTCGGCAGAGAATAAATTGCACCAATCAAAAATATTGACAAAAATCGGCCCACATTCGGGGTGGTGCACCACCTCAGAAGCAGTCCGGCATAAAGCTCGGGCGCTAGTAGCTGGCTCCATAGAGGGCATTTCTGGCATTAAGCTTGGCTAAACTCCTTCAAACTTCTTTGAACCAAGGTGATTTACAACACCTCGGATACAGTCCGGCATTGGAGCTCGGGTACAGTCCGGGGTTGGAGCTCGGATACATAGTCCGGCGTTGAAGCTCAGATACAGTCCGCACGTTGGAGCTCGGATACATAGTCCGGCGTTGGAGCTCGGATACATTCCGACGTTAGAGCTGGGAAGCGGACCGGCGTTGGTGCCCGGCTGCAAAGGATTCCTCGAATGCAGTCCGGCATTGGAGCTCGGATGCAAGAGGACGCTGCCGCCTAGGAACAACTTCAAACCCGAGGTGTGGCATAAAAATAACAAGGCATTGATAAAGGCCAGAAACTTAAAGGGGCTACTCGGATACCCGACGTGTAAACTCGTCGAATGCATTTCGGCGATCCTCAAGATCGAAGATGAGAAGATTTGTTGAACCAGTTTTCAAGACCGAAGATGAAGAACGGTTCAGAAGAATCGAGGAGCGTCCCTAACTTGAAGACTGGTTCAGGGGGCTACTGACGGTGTCCTGGACTAGGGGGCACTCACCACGTCATCTCCCGATCTGTTAGATTGGGCCGAGGACCCCCATGGCCGTACACTCATGGGCCAGTTCGGACAGCTGCCGCATACAAGGAAGATTCCACAAGACTTGGCGATCAAGACAAGGACTCCTCCCCACTGGCGTATTCGGCTAGGACTCTTGTTATCCTAGGCCTCTGGTGCATTATATAAACCGATGACAGGCTAGTCGATAGACCATAACATACAATCATACCATAGGCTAGCTTCTAGGGTTTAGCCTCTCCGATCTCGTGGTAGATCTACTCTTGTACTACCCATATCTTCAATATTAATCAAGCAGGACGTAGGGTTTTACCTCCATCAAGAGGGCCCGAACCTGGGTAAAACATCGTGTCCCCTGCCTCCTGTTACCGTCGATCCTAGACGCACAGTTCGGGACCCCCTACCCGAGATCCGCCGGTTCTGACACCGACAGTGGCGATCTTCATGGCGGGCACCTAGCCGGTTCTTAGCTCGACAGCCGCCGTGGCTATAACATATGCTGCAGTAGCGATGAGAACTGCAGGTGCCAGCAGGTCAGCTCGCCCGCCGGCTCAAGTCTTAATAGATCTATTGGATGCTCTGGCGACTCTGATGGAGGTTGAGGTAACCCTAGACAATCAAGAGCAACAGAAGGTAGAAGTGGCTAAACTGTGTGATGGAATAGTGCAAGCTAAAGTGGACTTAGCGGCAGAGAATGCTAGGATGGCTGCAGAGCAAGCCGTTTTGGATGCCCAAGCACAGCGGATTCAAGCAGATTCATATCGGCTCAGGGTAGATCAGCACGCTTCACACGAAGTCTTGAGGAGAAAACACCGGAGTCGTTTGCCCTTGGTTTACGAGTCGAGGGACCTCTTCAACACCCCTGGAGCTGGGGCCAGTAACCCGCCGGTGGTGAATCGAATAGTTGAGTCGTCTGGCCAGCCGCATATGAATAGCACTCCGCCTCAGCATGTGATGACACCACCGGGTCATTATTCCAACCCGCTGGATAATATGATTACTACGGCCAGTCGAGGGTGAAACTCCGGCGGCAGTTGAAACCCGAAGGGCCAGGGAGCTTCTTCAAACAGCCTTGGTGTAGCAGCAGGCTTATTCTTATAGTCGTGATCGGATTCATGCGACCCCTCGTCCAAGCCGGAGCTACAGCAGGCACATTGACTCGCCAGCGGTTTCAAGTACTGAACATCGCCATAACCAGCCTCACGGACATGACCCGACGCGCAATGGAGTCAACGCACAGAATTTGGTGGACTAGGGCATAGCACGTCGGGAGGCTGAGCTGGTGACTCATCAGCACGCACCGGTTTACCCGACAGCTTCAATTGAGGCAGGTGTGACTTCCAAGGCTTTCGGTGTGCCATGTCTAACGGCGGCTCTACGAAACGAGCGTCCGCCCAAGGTCTTCAAAGGCCCTCGTAAGGTGCCTAATTACACGGCCGATCAACCCTCTGAGGCGTGGGTGGAGAGTTATGAGATGGCTATGGAGATGCTGTGTAGCGACCCGACCTCAGACGGTCAAGTCTCTGTGCTTAAGTGCCATCCCTGGATCGGTATGCTGACACACACAATACTTGAGGATTTATAACAGAGTTAAATCACATGTATAAATAACGTAAATACTATTACCTCAATCCATATAGCAGAAGTAACAACGTTGTGGATTCCCATCAACACCAACGGCAAAGTTGAGTGTAGAAATCGTAACCCTAATGTATCACTTACTCGTCGTAAGAATCCTGCAACATGAGACGTTGCAGCCCAAAAGGGTCAGTACATTGAATGTACTGGCAAATTCACACCGTAGGATAATGATGAATAAAGGCTGTCACTACATGCATATTTGACTGGTGGAAAAGCTCTATGGTTATAATGTTTTTGCGAAAAGCCAATTTTTCCCTATTGCAAAGGAATACATTTTATTTAACTACAAGGTTGGTTGAAAGTATTGACAAGGTAAACCCCCTCTCAATCCCAATTAAAAGTAATCATTAACAACCCAACAATTTAATTATAGAGTGATGAGATCAACATGATAATCCAAGAACCAGATACTCAAGACGTCCATAACCGGGGACACGGCTAACCATGATTAGTTTGTACACTCTGCAGAGGTTTGCGCACTTTTGCCCACAAGACTCGATCTCCTCCGTTGGATTTCTCGCACTACATGGTGTTTGAGAAGCGGATGACCGAGACACAGTCTTTCAGAAGCGTTAGCACCTTACGATGGGTAGACCGGTACACCTACATCCCCTACATCTGCTAGTCTACCACTGTAAGATTTCACACAACTTAATCAACTATGCTAGAGCCCATAATAGCTTGTGGCTGCACACGGAAGTTTCCAGTATGAATAATCTTATGATCCCTTTGAGCCTGGGTGGCTGTCCATAGGAAAATCACACGGTACCCCGGGATTTCCAAAAATACAAGCAATCACTAGATTCCCCAGGTGCCTCAATCCACCCAGATGTGTATTTAAGTTGCCACCTTACGTTAACCATTAATTAACAATCTCACATCTGTCATGGATTCACTCACCCAATCCAAGTCTACGAGCATAGCAGAGCAGTATAAGCATAACGTAGTAGTAACTCCCAAGGTTTGAATGCAGGGCAATAGGTTCCTACCTCATCAACTACTTCCAATACTCACATGTTATCGAATCCTAACCATGCAATGTTTGAGGGTGAAACTAATGCATAAAAACTGGGTATGAAAGGCATATGATCAAAGTGTGAACTTGCATGTACTGTTGATGAAGATGATTCACACTCAAACTCCTGATAGTTCTACTCGTCACACTCCGGTCAATCTATCGTAGGCAAGCAATAGTAACCACACATAAGCAATCACTCAAAAGATCAGAAAGATCGAAGAAGGCATTTCGGAAAACATCAAAACCAAGCAAATAACTCTTGCAACATAAAACAATTTCTAGCAGTACCAAAATTATGTGGATTTGGCCTTATCAGAAAGTTTAGTTCAAGAGCTTCGATTTGCAAAAAGAATCAACTAAATCGGAGTTACGAAACTCAACTTATGTTCAAAAGAAGTTTGAAATATGAAACTGAACAAAATTCGAAATTTTAAAATTTTAGAAAGTTGATGTGACAGGTTCACTAGATAGGTGAAAACAAGACGAAGCTATAGGCGCTGGTTTCATCTAATTTGGATAAACGAGTGAAAAGTTATGGCTATTTGAAAAAAGAAGACGTTTCGGAAAACATCAAACCAAGCAAATAACTCTTGCAACCTAAAACAATTTCTAGCAGTACCAAAATTATGTGAATTTGGCCTTATCAGAAAGTTTAGGTCAAGAGCTTCGATTTACAAAAAGAATCAACTAAATCGGAGTTACGAAACTCAAGTTATGTTCAAAAGAAGTTTGAAATATGAAACTGAACAAAATTCAAAATTTTAAAATTTTAAAAAGTTGACGTGACAGGTTCACTGGATAGGTGAAAAATCAGGGCCAAGCTGTTTTACTGAACAAAAAAATGACTACGGCTAAGGTCTAATGTATAAATACATAGACTAATTATTAATCTAATTATACTATCATATTAGTCTAGAAATAATAAACTACGGAAGTATATAAAAAATAAAAAAATACCTTTATAAGGCAAAGAAAAGACAACTTTGGAGAGAGAAGACAACTTTCAGAAGTCGCGCCGAAGAGGAGAAAAATATTTTTCTTAAATGAATCTAGTCAAACCAAAATTATTGATTTAACCCAAATCGAATGATTTTTGGAGGCTCTATGGGTCTATATTTATAGGTGGAAAAGAGGTTTAAGGTTCAAAGACTAGGCAATGTGGGACTAAACGTAGACAAAAATATACGAAACAAAGAAGAAAAAGGCTAACGCCTCGCACGGGCCTAAAGGCCTCGGCCGGCCCCGCGCGTGGGCTGCAGTTTTTTTTCGAAGTCTATTTTTTTCTGAAGTTTGTTTCAAAAAAAACTAAACCTTAATAAAAAATAAAAAAAGGAAAACAAAAGAAAAACGGGCTGGCCTGCTGCTATGCTACGCAGGTGGGCGGCGGTTGGTTCCAGGCGCACGCGTAGTTCTAATTTTTATTTTAATAGAAACAGAAAAGGAAAAACGGAATAACAAAACTAATCGTAAAATTATATATAGGCATACTATATATCAAAATTTCTAGAAAATGATTTTTTTACAACATGAACATTTTCCTAGAATTAAATAAAATTCACACAAATTCAGATAAAGCAAAGAGTGCTACTTCTCTAATAAAATCCAATAAAAATCATTTTTTAAATACCAAAATAAATTCAATTTTATTTCTCTCCAATTTTCTGATGTAGGGAATCATGTTATCCTATTTTCCATATATTTTATTTTTGGAGAAAAATAATTTGAATAAAACCCAAATAACTCCAAATTGAAAATAATTTTCAAAAGGACTTTAAATTCGATCCTTTTAAACTCCCAACTCATATTTCATATAATTTGAAGAAGTCATTTTATCTTCTCTCATGAAAATCATTGAGTTGCTTGAAGTTTCTGAATTGGAAAAATTTTCAAATGAAATTCAAATATTTTCAAATACCCTTTTCATTTAATTAAATGGAAGAAGTCATGTCATCTTGTCTCGAGGGTTTTGTATTTGAAAAGAATTTGAATTCACGGAGATCAAAATGCAAAAAGGTGAAAGTTTGGGAAAGTCCTTTTATTCCCTCTCATTTAACTTTCAAAAAGTTTCGAATTCACTCACTTTCAATCAATCAACCACACAACAAACAAAGAATCAATTCAAATCTATCTATTTATTATAACATTCCAAAATTTAGAATTTTGGGATGTTACATGCTGGATGTAAGCAAGGCTGCGTACGCTGAGTATTTCAACATGATGCTGGAGGGGACGGCTTGTACCTGGTTGAAGGGGTTGCCAGCTAACTCCATTGGGTCATGGGCGAAGCTGAAGGCCCTGTTTATCTAGAATTTCAAAGACATGTATAAGCAGCCTATGTCGATCGTGGATTTGTTTCTTGTGTTCAGGTCGAGGGCGAGTCAACAACCAGCTGGGTGCGCCGGGTCTCAACCATTATACATTCTTTAGATAACATCAATGTCGGTTCAACGGTTCTGATGTTGGAGAAAAATTGCCAGTTCATTCCACTCAAGTAGAAGCTTGGACGGCTCAAGCATCATTGCAACGACATGGGGGAGCTAATGGCGGCTCTTCGTGCTATTCCTGATTGGACGGTTCCATATTTGGCTTACATGACCCGAGGTAAGTTGCCAGAGGATGAGGTCTTGTCCAGACAGATAACCCGGCGATCTAAGTTAATGTCAATTGTCAATGGAGAGTTGCACCATCGCAGTATCACGGGGGTGTTTCAACGTTGCGTCTCTCCTGAAGAAGGCTGTGAGATTTTGCGAGAGATCCATGAAGGATATTTTGGTCATCATGTCGTCTCTAAATCTCTTGTAGCCAAGGCTTTTCGTCATGGATTCTATTGGTTGATGGCTCATGCTGATGCTGAGGATTTGGTAAGCAGATGTGATGGCTGTCAGAAATTTTCACGACGAGCTCATGTGCCAGCTCAAGAATTGAGGATGATTCCAATTACTTGGCCATTTGCGACTTGGGGGCTTGATATGGTTGGGCCTTTCAAAAGGTCCAAAGATAAGAATACCCACATTTTGGTGGCGGTTGATAAGTTTACTAAGTGGGTCGAAGCAGAGCCGGTTAGTAAGTGTGATGCGGCAATGGTGGTTCAATTCATGAAGAAGGTGATCTTCCATTTTGGTTTTCCACATAGCATTATCAAAGATAATGCCACTAATCTTTCTAAAGGTGCTATGGAAGAATTTTGTCAACGGGAGCATATCCGGCTTGACGTTTCCTCTGTGGCTCACCCTCAATCCAATGGGAAGGTAGAACGAGCAAATCAGGAGATTCTGGGAGGTATCAAGCCCCGGCTTATGGTTCCTTTGCAGAGAACGTCGGGTTGTTGGGTGGAGGAATTACCCTCAGTATTATGGAGCATCAACACGACCCCCAACAGGTCTATGGGTTACACACCTTTTTCATGGTTTATGGGGCAGAGGCGTTTCTCCCTAGTGACATCCGTCACGATTCACCCCGGGTCGCGGCTTATGTTGAGGCTGACAATGAAAAGGCGCGTCAAGATGCACTTGCCTTATTGGATGAGGAGCGTGATCTTGTGGCAGCTCATCCGGCGATTTACCAGCAAGACCTATGGCGTTATCATAGCCAGCGGGTCAAAACCAAAACCTTTCAAGAAGGCGACTTAGTGCTCTGGCTCATCCAAGATCAGATAGATATGCACAAGTTATCACCACCTTGGGAAGGACCTTTCGTGGTTAGCAAGAATTTACATAATGGGTCATACTACCTTATCGACGTTCGAGACAACAAGGACTCACGCACATCGGAGGAGGAGACCCGTCGGCTATGGAACATTGCTCATCTTCGGCCTTACTATACTTGAGCCGCCGGCTCTCGTGATGTACATTGTTACCTGATGTATATATTATAAGCAGTATAATAAAGCCGGCATCCCTGACAATTCAGGGCCTCTGTCGTTTCACTTCCTCGAAGCTGAGTCTTTATCATCATTTAAGAGGCTTGATGCCCACAATCTCAGGGACCAAAGAGAGTTGGATGCACAACACAGCTCAAACATAGGTCCCTGATGAGCGCGATTCGTCAGTGTATCACTTGGGGGCTTCCTGTTCAAACATAGGCGTATTCACAAAAGAGAACATAGCTGTCGGTACCCTTGTGATCGGCTCAACACCACACTTGTAAGCATATCACTTGGGGGCTTCCTATTCAAACATAGGCGTATTCGACCAAAGAGAACATAGCATTACTACCCTCGTGACCAGGTTTGTTCAAACATAGGCCTATTCGACCAAAGAGAACAAACTCTGACCAGGTCATCCTACCTGTAACCAGCTGCTTCAACTCCATCAGGTCATCCTGATTAACCCGCCGAACTCTTAACAATCAGTCTTTACAGCGTATTCGACCAAGATCTGAGCTCGATTAAGGTTCAAATGGCGGCTTGTCATGCGAGAGCACGGTTTACAGATAGTCAGGATGAATCTAGGCTTCATAAGCCTCCTTCCTTGGAACTTGGATAAATCGTCCCATGATGTATGTTGTTACTCTGACCCCGCGTACTCCTGATAAGTCTATAAAGCAAGATATGACTTTATCTGGGTTCAAATGTCGATTGGGTACTGTGAGTCAGGCTCACGGAACGCACGAACAATCCAGTGGCTCCGGCTAGTTTCATCTAAGAAGACACTTTGGCTTGGCAGCCTACAAAAGCCTTGAATCTCTTTTGATTTCTTATTTGTATTTGGTTTTTTCGTCGTCTTCTGGTTTTTTATAAGTCGGGCCCAGCTGCCCTGTTTACGGCTCATATTTGAAGCATACTTTGGGTTTTACAACCCGTCAGGAGGATAGGCTCTAAGTCGCAGAGCGTAAGGAATCCCATGTTTGGAGTTAATTCTAACATCTCTAGCTGCATGAAGCTGATAAGCTGTCAGTCTAGGCATATACTACAGGCATGCAATTCTATTTAGCAATTATCAGACCGGCTTTGGTTATGGACTATTTGTCCCCAGCAGCTTCAATTGGGTATCATAACCCGCCTGGCGGTCAGCCGCCAGGGCACTTGTGGTTTCTTTATGTGCAAGATAATAATCATTCAAATCTGCATATATCAAAGACTATCATACCCATAATGGTTTTTAAGAACCGGTGGATCAGCAATATTACGCACAACAAAAACGTGCACGATGGCACGACAGATCTAAGTTTTAACTAACCTATTACATGGCTCCATGAGCCAAAATGAGATCAAGTGTTTTTTCAAAGATCAAGTATCTAAACCGCCCGGCGGTTCAATCTTCTTGGCCTTGCTGATTGGAGGCCTCTGGTTCATCCCTTGCCGGTTATTCATCCTCCGCCGCCGTCTGGAAGTTTGGTTTTGACCAATCAAAGCCACGCAAGGCATAGAATTCAACTTCGTCATCGATAAGATCGGACGGGTTAATTTTAGGGGCGAAGGTGTGCTTACGAATTGGAGGGATCAGATCCATCACTTTATACGCTGGGGTAGACATCTTCTCATTGTCTGCATTGTAAGCCGGTTGATATTTGGAGAGGTTGGTCTCTTGAGCAAGGACTGTTGCATGAGGACGAATTTCTTTGACACAGGTGGCGGAGTCTTGCTGATCAAAGGATGTCCCATCCTCCTTTAAGCTCGGATACCCACTGGCCACATCTGCTGGGTCTAACTCCGGTACCATGCCTTGGCATGGCTCAAGGCTGTCAGAGCTCCGGCTCTTGCACAAGACCGTTTAATTTCTTGAAGTCTGGTGGGCAAGATTGACAATTTCTTCAACACATCACTTAACAGGTTGGGTCCTTGATTAGTCGGGGAGTGATAATCCCCAAGTGCAAGGAATCATCGTAGCAATTTCCAAAGGTGGAAGTGATAAGTATGGAGTGTCGAACCCACAAGGAGCTAAAGGTAAGATCAATATTCTCTCAAGCCCTATCCGCCACTGATATGACTCTACGTACACAGAACGTTTGCTTCCAACTAGCAATAAGAAATAAAACTATGTTGTGGGTATGAAGTGGATAACTTTGCATGATATCGGAGAGCTAAAATATGAAAGTAGGTGTTGTTATCATAAATTTAGAATATATTACTAAATATTATAAATAGCGAGTGTGGAATAATGGTGGATCGGTGTGCGAAATTGTCCTAGGCAATCGTTAACAAGACCGGTAATCACTATTGCAGTTTCATATGAGGGAGAGGCATAAGCTAACATACTTTCTCTACTTGGATCATATGCACTTATGATTGGAACTCTAGCAAGCATCTGCAACTACTAAAGATCATTAAGGTAAAACCCAACCATAGCATTAAAGCATCAAGTCCTCTTTATCCCATACGCAACAACCCCCTTACTCGGGTTTGTGTTTCAGTCACTCACGCAACCCACTATAAGAGAATTATAAACGTATTGCAACACCCTACACGGAGGGCACCATAGGACAGCACCAAAGTAAAACATACAACTCATACCAATCTAGATCATCAATCAACCCAAAGACAAAGGATATCTACTCAAAACATCATAGGATGGCAACACATCATTGGATCATAACATGTGGCATAAAGCACCATGTTCAAGTAGGGATTACAGCGGGGTGCGGGAGAGTGGACCACGTAAAAGAGATGATGATGGTGATGTTGATGAAGACGATCACCGCGGCGATGATTCCCCTCCCGATGGCACTCCGGTGCCACCGAGAGAGAGGAGGAGAGGTTGTCCCCCTTGTGCTTCCTCCTCCATGGCCTCCCCCTAGATGGGGAGAGGTTCTCCATATGGTCCTTGGCCTTCATGGTGATGATGGCCCCTCCGGGATCCTCCTCCATGGCCTCCGGTGATGATGGCCCCCTCCGGCAGGGTGCCAGAGAGGGCCTAGATTGGTTTTCGGTGGCTACGAAGGCTTCTGGCGGCGGAACTCCTGATCTAGGTTAATTTTCTGAGGTTTCTGTATTTATAGGAATTTTTGGCGTCGGTCTCACGTCATGGAGGTGCCCGAGGCGTCCACGAGGCAGGACCACACGCCTGGTGGGGGTGGGCGCGCCCCCCACCCTCGTGGACGCCCTGGGACTCTCGTGGCCCAACTCTTTTACTCTGGGGTCTTCTTTTGGTCCATAAAAAATCGTCAAAAAATGGCACGTCAATTGGACTCCGTTTGATATTCCTTTTCTGTAAAACTCAAAAACAAGGAAAAAAACAGAAACTGGCACTGGCACTGGGCACTAGGTTAATAGGTTAGTCCCAAAAATCATATAAAATAGCATATAAATGCATATAAAACATCCAAGGTTGATAATATAATAGCATGAATACTTCATAAATTATAGATATGTTGGAGACGTATCAGGGAGATAGTAGCAAGAGTACGCTGAGCTCCGGTGTACAATTGCTTGACAAGGGTATAAACTGCCTTGAGCTTAACAAGCATATCCTGATTAAGGTTGCTACTCTTGGGACCTGAGGAAAACACAGATCAGCTAAATGGCGGTTTACATTACTACGACAAATACTCACTTTGGATGAATAGCAAGGCGACTCACCAAAGATAGCAGAAACCATCTTAGATACACAGTGATTTAAGCCGGTGAGCTCAGTGGTTACCTCCTGAAGAGTTGCTTCTGCTTTCTCAGCCCGCTGCGTTAAAGCAGTCTTCTCTTCAACCCAAGTCTTTTTCTCCACCGAAAAATGGGTCTTCAGTTTTTCTGACTCATCCACGCTAAACTGGAATTTTGACTCAGCTTTCCGGGTCTCAGTTTCCTGAGTCACCAGCCAGGTCTTTGTATCGTTCAATTGAGACTCCAATTCAGCAGTAGCAGCCTGTATGAAGCACGGAGTTATCAACACATTTATATCAGGATTACAACAATATAAGTCCCAAGTCCTTTGCAAGTAACAACACTTGGCACTTGGGGGCTAATGTCTGTCAAAACAATTTTTCAAAGAAATGGCTCTTATGAATAAAGTCCCAAGCACTTCGCAAGCAACACTACTTGGCACTTGGGGGCTAATGCATATTGCTTGTATCTTAGTAATGATGAGCCGGATGTACTGTAAACAGTTTCAGCCGACTCATGGGGGCTATGCAGTTAAGTTCTCTTTATTACACAATGATAAATAGGACCGGCTCATTCATACTGATTAAACCGGCCCTTGGGGGCTACGGATGCAAAGTTAGACTAATTCAACATCCGGTTTAATTTTAAATCGGACTTGGAGGGAGTCTATGACAGAAGCTTATGGATTCTTCTAAGTCTATAGATTATTCAATCTTATCATAACCAGAAGACTTGGGGGCTGGCAGGATGTACATAACTTATTTAAAGCCGGACGACATACCTCATATTTCTGGTGCATCTGTTTCACCATTTCAATTTCCAAATCGCGGCTGGAGTGTACTTGGTTGAGATAACCAGACAATATTTCACTGCTGCTCAATTGATCATAGTGGGAGATATCAAACCTCACTTTCCGTCTCTCGATGACTTCTTGCTTGGCAGAATGTTTGGCTAAAACAGTTGGGTTCCCCAGTTCAGTAAAACCAGTGCCAGTGATCAGAACGTCATCAGCGTAAGTCTCTGATGGTTTAAATGAGCTTGGCGGTTCAGTATTTAAAGGGTCAATGTTGGTTTGATCAACAGAGAGGTCAGGCATCTTAGCTTGAGTGTTAGAATCTGGATCTTCTGGTTGTTTTTTAGAGGCTTCTGGTGCAGAGGCTTGCTGGTCCGGTTCAGCAACTTCATGTGCCTCAGTTGGCTTGGTCACCTTCGCCTTCTTGTTAGGCTTTGCTTGACCACTGCATGGGTTATGACAAGTCAGTATAAATATAAGAGTATAAAGAGCTTTAGAGTAAAATTAAGTGCTATTACCCAGGGGCAGTTTTAAAAGCTGACAATTCAGTTTGCGATGAGTCGCCAGAAGAAGAACGGGCAAGTTCCTGGATAACAGTCATCAACAGAGTAAGTGATAGGCAAATAAGACCCGCCAGCAGGATAAAGGAGTGAGTTAAAAAATAACCTCGTTTTGCCGTTTTCGAGGAGCAGGAGTGTTCAGTAAACCAGAGGATAATTCTTCACCTCCGCTGGTCTAGGTCGGACATCGATACTCGTGTTGTTGTCGTTTCAAAAGAAAGTGAGGATATAAATAAGACAAGGAGTGTGAAAACCTTACTTTTCGGGTTACTCGCCGAAGTTTTTGTCTTGCAAAGGTTCTGAGTCGGAGGAAATAATAGTTACATCTTCTTCAATTGCTTGGCTGGCTCCCGTGTCATCCTGATAATAGTCAGTGTCAATAAGATGGTTGAAAAACAAGCCAAGAGAGTCAAGGGCTACCTCCGACTCAGAAGTGTCATCCAGATTAAGCAGATCAAAGGTGCTTGGTTTCTTCTTTTTCTTGGTTGTCTTCTTGATGGTTTTCTTGGCAGCTTTCTTGGCAGCCATGGCCTTCTTAGCAGCTTCTTGATCATATGTCTTCTTCCAAAAATCAGACTTAGCATGTAAAAGTTATCAAAGGATGAGTAAAATGTTTGAATAATGAGGTAAAGGTAAATAAGTTCAGAGACTCACATCCGGTGGCGGGTTAAGTTTGCAGAAAGGGGCCAGGCCCGTTTTAATGCAATCTTTTGGATCTTCATTCAGAAGGGACTTAACCATTTCATTTACTGCCTCGTCAGCTAATGGTGCAGAGTTGTGGCGCAGTGGATCCTTTACATCACCAGTGTAAGTGCACATTAAACCGGAGCGGCGACTCAAAGGGATGATCCGCCAAGAAACCCAAGACCTGAACAGGTCAACACCAGTTAAGCCGTTTCCTAGCAGAGCTGTAACCTTTGTAATAGTAGGAGCAGGTTTTGCCCGTTCAATGGTGGTAAGCTTCTCAGGAAGATTGCGCTTTGAGTCCAAGCGCTCGACACGGTAACCCGACAGTGGATTCTCGTCAGCTGGAGAGGTATCTTTGCAGTAAAACCACGTCTAATTCCAATCCTTTGGGTGACTCGGCAGGAGTGCATAAGGGAAAATGGCGTCTCTTCTGCGTTGAATCGAGATTGCACCAAGCTCCAAGCTGGGTCCGTTGGTGAACTCATTCTGGTGGTTCAAATAAAAATATTCTCTAAAGAGGCCGATGTTGGGCTCCTCTTGAAGGTATACTTCGCAGAAGACTTGAAGGTATCCCCTCTTTCGTCTTCTTCTATTGGTAACTTTACTTGAGGCTATATTTTTATTCACCACATGATATGTGTTTTTCTTGGAGCGTCTTGTATGATATGAGTCTTCACTTTTTATTTTGCCACAATCATCCTTGCTGTACACACCTTTTGAGAGGGACACGCATGAATCGTGATTTATTATAATACTCTATGTGCTTCACTTATATCTTTTGAGCTAGGCAATTTTGCTCTAGTGCTTCACTTATATCTTTTTAGAGCACGGAGGTGGTTTATTTTATAGAAATTGTTGAACTCTCATGCTTCACTTATATTATTTTGAGAGTCTCTCTAAACAGCGTGGTAATTTGCTTTGGTTATGAATTTAGTCTTAATATGATAGGCATCCAAGAGGGATATAATAATTTTTTTCATATAAAGTGAATTGAATACTATTAGAGGTTTGATTCCTTATGATTGTTTTGAGGTATGAGGATGGTGATATTAGTGTCATGCTAGTGAGTAATTGTGGATTGTAGAAATACTTTTGTTAAAGTTTGTGATTCCCGTAGCATGCACGTATGGTGAACCATTATGTAATGAAGTCGGAGCATGATTTATTTATTTATTGTCTTCCTTATGAGTGGCAGTTGGGGACGAGCGATGGTCTTTTCCTACCAATCTATCCCTCTAGGAGCATGCATGTAGTACTTTGTTTTGATGACTAATAGATTTTTGCAATAAGTAGGTGAGTTCTTTATGATTAATGTTGAGTCCATGGATTATACACACTCTCACCCTTCCACCATTGCTAGCCTCTCAAGTACCGCGCAACTTTCGGCGGTACCTTACACCCACCATATACCTTCCTCAAAAAAGCCACCATACCTACCTATTATGGCATTTCCATAGCCATTCCAAGATATATTGCCATGCAACTTCCACCATTCCGTTTATTATGACACGCTCCATCATTGTCATGTTGCTTTGCATGATCATGTAGTTGACATCGTATTTGTGACAAAGCCACCATTCATCATTTTTTACACATGTCGCTCTTGAGTCATTGCACATCCCGGTATACCGCTGGAGGCATTCATAGAGTCGTATTTTTTAAGTATCGAGTTGTAATTCTTGAGTTGTAAGTAAATAAAAGTGTGATGATCATCATTATTAGAGCATTATCCCATGTGAGGAAAGGATGATGGAAGCTATGATTCCCTCACAAGTTGGGATGAGTCTCCGGACTTTATAAAAATAAAAGAGGCCAATGCAAGAAGCCCACCAATAAAAAATGAGCGAAAAAAGAGAAGGGGCAATGTTAGTATCCTTTTTCCACACTTGTGCTTCAAAGTAGCACCATGATATTCATGATATAGAGTCTCCTATGTTGTCACTTTCATATACTAGTGGGAATTTTTCATTATAGAACTTGGCTTGTATATTTCAACGATGGGTTTCCTCAAATTTCCCTAGGTCTTCATGAGCAAGCAAATTGGATGCACACTCACTTAGTTTCTTTTTGAGCTTTCATAAACTTATAGCTCTAGTGCATCCGTTGCATGGAAATCCCTACTCACTCACATTGATATCTATTGATGGGCATCTCCATAGCCCATTGACACGCCTATTTGATGTGAGACTATCTCCTTCTTTTTTCTCTTCTCCACAACCACCATATTCTATTCCACCTATAGTGTTATGTCCATGGGTCACACTCATGTATTGCCGGAAAGTTGAAAAGGTTTGTGAACACCAAAAGTATGAAACAATTGCTTGGCTTGTCATCGGGGTTGTGCATGATTTGAGTATTTTGTGTGATGAAGATGGAGCATAGCCAGACTATATGATTTTGTAGGGATAACTTTCTTTGACCATGTTATTTTGAGAAGACATGATTGCTTATTAGTATGCTTGAAGTATTATCATTTTTATGTAAATATTAAACTTTTGTTTGAATTTTATGGATCTAAACATTCATGCCACAATAAAGAAAAATTACAAGGATAAATATTTTAGGTACCATTCCACATCAAAAATTCTGTTTTTATCATTTACCTACTCGAGCACGAGCAGGAATTAAGCTTGGGGATGCGATACGTCTCCCATGTATCTATAATTTTTTTATTGTTCCATGTTGTTATATTATCATTCTTGGATGTTTTATAATCATTTTATATCATTTTTGGTACTAACCTATTGACATAGTGCCCAGTGCCAGTTGTTGTTTTCTGCTTGTGTTTTACATCGCAGGAAATAAATACCAAACGTAGTCCAAACGCAGTGAAACTTTTTGTGCATTTTTTCTGGACCAGAAGACAGAAGATGGGCCAAGAAAGTACCTGGGGGGGTGCTCCGAGGGGAGCACTGTTGGGAACGTAGTAATTTCAAAAAAAATCCTACGCACATGCAAGATCTATCATGGTGATGCATAGCAACGAGAGGGGAAGAGTGTTGTCCATGCACCCTCGTAGACCGTAAGCAAAAGCGTTATGACAACACGGTTGATGTAGTGCCGATCCGACCGATCCTAGTACCGAAAGTACGGCACCTCCGTGATCTGCACATGTTCGGCTCGGTGGCATCCCACGAACTCTTGATCTAGCTGAGTTTCGAGGGAGAGCTTCGTCAGCACGACGGCGTGATGATGGTGATGATGAAGCTACTGGCGCAGGGCTCCGCCTAAGCACTACGACGATATGACCGAGGTGGATTATGGTGGAGGGGGGCACCGCACACGGCTAAGGGATCAATGATCAACTTGTGTGTTCTAGTGTAACGCCCTCGATGCGGCTATATCTCCCACGTGTCGAAGCACGACTTAGAGGCATAACCGCATTGAAAGCAATGTCGCAAGTGAGGTAATCTTCACAACAACCCATGTAATACATAAGGGAAAGAGATACATAGTTGGCTTACAATCGCCACTTCACACAATTACATGAATAAAGCATTACATCATCCAGATACACACAAGGTCTGACTACGGAACCAAAATAAAAGAAGATTACCCCAAATGCTACACAGATCCCGATCGTCCCAACTGGGCTCCACTACTGATCAACTGGAAACGGAATAACATAACAAACACGATCTTCATCGAGCTCCTCCTGAGCTCAGTTGCATCATCTGCAGGGTATCATCGACACCTGCAAACTAGTTTTGGAAGTATCTGTGAGTCACGGGGACTCAACAATCTCACACCCTCGCGATCAAGACTATTTAAGCTTATGGGTAAGATAAAGGTATGAGGTGGAGCTGCAGCAAGTGACTAGCATATATGGTGGCTAACCTTACGCAAATGAGAGCGAGAAGAGAAGGCAAAAGCACGGTCGAACAACTATGATCAAGAAGTGATCCTAGAACAACCTACGTCAAGCATTACTCCAACACCGTGTTCACTTCCCAGACCCCGTCGAGAAGAGACCATCACGGCTAGACACGCGGTTGATGTATTTTAATTAAGATAAACTTCAGGTTTTCTACAACCGGTCATTAACAAATTCCCATCTGCCCATAACCGCGGGCACAGCTTTCGAAAGTTCAATCCCTGCAGGGGTCTCCCAACTTAGCCCATCACAAGCTCTCATGGTCAACGAAGGATATTCCTTCTCCCAAGACAATCCGATCAGACTCGGCATCCCGGTTACAAGACATCCTCGACAATGGTAAAACAAGTCCAGCAAAGCCGCCCGAATGTGCCGACAAATCCCGATAGGAGCTGCACATATCTCGTTCTCAGGGCACACTCAGATGAGACTAGCTACGAGTAAAACCAACCCTCAAGTTTCCCCGAGGTGGCCCCGCAGGCAGCTCAGTTCGGACCAACACTCAGAGGAGCACTGGCCCAAGGGGGGGGGGTTAAAATAAGATGACCCTCAGGAGCGCGACTCCCAAGGGAAAAGTAGGTGGTGGTGAGGCAAATGGTAAAACCAAGGTTGGGCCTTGCTGGAGGAGTTTTATTCAAGGCGAACTGTTAAGGGGTTCCCATTATAACCCAACCGTGTAAGGAACGCAAAATCCGGAAACATAACACCGATATGACGGAAACTAGGGCGGCAAGAGTGGAACAAAACACCAGGCATAAGGCCGAGCCTTCCACCCTTTACCAAGTATATAGATGCATTAATTAAATAAGAGATATTGTGATATCCCAACAAAATATCCATGTTCCAACGAGGAACAACTCCAATCTTCACCTGCAACTAACAATGCTATAAGAGGGGCTGAGCAAAGCGGTAACATAGCCAAACAACAGTTTGCTAGGACAAGGTGGATTAGAGGCTTGGCTTAACAATATGGGAGGCATGATAAGCAAGTGGTAGGTATCGCAACATAGGCATAGCAAAAGAGCGAGCAACTAGCAAGCAAAGATAGAAGTGATTTCGAGGGTATGGTCATCTTGCCTGAAATCCCGCAAGGAAGAAGAACGAGTCCATGAAGAAGAAAAACGGACGTAGTTGAACGGGTCCTCACAAATGCGACGTTATCGGAACCAACCCGAAGAAGCAACACCGGAAAGAAGCACGCAACATAGTAAACAACCAACACATGAACATGGCATGATATGCGGGATGCGGTATGCGGTGCATAATGCATGACTTGGAAAGGAATGATTGAACCTGGCCTCAACTTGGAAATCCAAGAGTTCCACTGGAAAGGTGAGTTGATTTCGGTCGAAATCGATATAAAGATCACCAGAATCGGATGCACGGTTCGGAAATGGAAAGCAAAACAAATATGGCACCGGTCTGCGATAATCAGCAAGTGACCATCTAAATGCATCAAAATAAATATGCTACAACACTCAAGCATGGCAACAAAATACATGGAAGGGATCCACTCATAATGCTTGACAAAAGATGAACACTGAGCTACGGCTAATTCACTCAATAGCAGGTTCAAACAAGCATGACAAAAGTGCAAAAGATAACAGGTTTCAGACTTAGTGAAATTAACAGCATGTCAGGAATTTAACATCAGGAAGCAATGATTAGAGCATGATAACTACATGCTACAAGAACACATCATGGTAAAGCAAGGCATGGCATGAAGCTACTCAAAGCATAAAACAAAAGTCCCTTAGTGACCATGAGCCAAAAGGGATCAGAAAATACAATTGCAAGCATGTGAACATAGCAAAAACATAAACAGATTCAGACTTAGTGAAAAACTGGAGCATGGCAAAACAGATAACGAGTAGGCATATTCACGAGCTCGATGCACTCACTACGATGCATTGCATGACAAACTAAGCATACACCCAGTAGGAAAACATGGCATAGAAGCTATACATGGAAAGAATAACAACATAGCATGCACGGATCAACAACAACAAGCTTGGCAAAATTGCAAAACATGTTAACAATCAGCCAGGAACATTTTATAGCAAAAGTAGAGCTCGATTGAGTCAAGCCAGGGTGCTCCATAAATGCAAACAAAGACATGGATGGATAGAGCACAACAATATCTACAAAACATCCTTACTGATCATGCTCAAAAGAGGCACGGATCACTAGGAAACAACATGAACATATGGCATAAAACAATAACAGGACAAGGACTTAGAGAAATTCTAAGTCCCTGAAATCAGCATCATTGAGTAAGCTACTTTGCATGCTTATGCTAATCACCACAAAGATCACAAAAATACATAGCATACACCCCTGTAAAGATGGCATGGCATACTTCAAAACAAATGTAGAGCTCAGGATCATAGCATGCACACATTAATCATGACAAAAATGACAAAAGTGCATTTGCTGAAATTGATCTGAAACTATCATCACATAGCCCTCTTCCAACAGCATTTCGGGCATCAAGATGAGCTCAAATGAAAATGATGCAATGAGATGAAATGATGTACTCTTCAAGACGAACATTTTGATATGGTACACGCATGAATCGGGGCCACGATGAGGAAGTTATGGCATGTCAAAGTATGCAAAAATCTAGGGTTTCGGGGGGGAGTCAACCGAGATATGAACTGGATCTGGATCTGGCTGGGGCACGCGTTCCGATGATGGCCGGACTTCTCTCACCGGAGTTTGAGGAGGAGCTTCGGCTGGGCAAAGGTGGTCCGGCGAAGGTGAAGACGCGGGACGGGGCAGAGGAGGTCGTCGGTGCCGGAGCTCGCGGCCTTTCCGGCGGGCGGCGGGCGGAGCGCGCCGGTGCAGGGCGCGGGGCGGCTCGGCGAGGCGCTCGGGTGTAAGGGAGGCGGTGGTCGGCGGCCGCGGCGGAGAGGCGGCGGGCGGCAGAGAGGCGGCGCGACGCGGGCTCTCTCCACGGGAGGCTGCGGCGAACGGTTGGGCCCCGCGAGCCCGATCTGGGCCGCGCGGGCCGGCGGCGGGGCTGGAGGAGAGAGAGGGCGGCGGTGGCTGACGTGGCGCAGCCAGATTCGTCGGCGGCGGCGGGTGGACATGTCCGGGCGCGGTGGAGATTTCGTCCGGGCGCGAGGTAGAGGAGGCTAGGGTTTGTACCGCGAGTTTTTCGGGGGAGGCCACATATTTATAGGTAGAGGGAGCTAGGAGAGTCCAAATGAGGTTCAGTTTGCGGCCACGCGATCGTGATTGAACGACCTACATGATGCAGGGGGTTTTGGTGGCTTTGGGGCCACTTTGGAAGGGTGTTGGGCTGCAACACACACGAGGCCTTTTCGGTCCCTTGGTTAACCGTTGGAGTATCAAACGAAGTCCAAATGACACGAAACTTGACAGGCGGTCTACCGGTAGTAAACCAAGGCCACATGACAAGTCTCGGTCCGATCCGAAAACGTTTAACACCCGCACACAAAAAGAGTTAGAAAGGGACACCGAGTGACATAGGAGCGCCGGATTGAGAAATGGACAACGGGGAAAATGCTCGGATGCATGAGACGAACACGTATGCAAATTAAATGCACATGATGACATGATATGAAATGCATGACATGCAGGCACATGACAAGGCAACACAGCGAATAACTGGAGGACACCTGGCACATCAATCTCGGGGCATTACAACACTCCACCACTATGAGAGGATCTCGTCCCGAGATCTAGAATGGCACCGGAGGGCAAACGGAAGAGAAAGAGAAGAGGTAAAACTAAGTTGCTTCTTTGACAAACGAGTGAAACCAAAGTGCCTTGAAAAGGTTAAGCCATTTCCAGAAAAGAATACAACGGAGATGAACGAAGTTGAAAACACTCTGTTAGAAAAGAGGAACAAGGAAGAACAACTTCGGGTAGCACTCTGAAACTATTGAATGAATGGAACAAGGGGTAAGAAAGATCTCAGACAGCACTCCGGTTGAAAAGAGATGCAAGTCTTGATAAGGCGAAAAGAACTTGAGCAAAAGGGCACCACACTCCGGTTAAATGGATAGGCATGAAAAGAACATGATCTTTGACAAAACGAGATGATGGGTTGAAAATAGCAACATCACAATACCTCCAGAACAAAAGAATAGAAGATAGATAATTGAAATAGGAGAATGGAGAAGAAAATGCCAACTTCTGCCACAAAAGAGCTTGAAAAGGCATCTTTAGGGGAAGGGTCGAACGGAGTTGTTGGAAACCCAACAACGAAAAGATAGGCTTGAAGTGGGCTTATGGAAAACATCTTGAAATCTTGAGGTGAAATTTTGCCACTAACGAAAACAAGATTGGATTGATAAGAACAAGAAGACGAGGAACTTGTTCATCGGAAGGATGAAGAAGAACTTGGGTCCTTTAAGAGCACCATAAATAGCAACAATCCTTAGGGAAGGCTTTAGGTGAAATATAACCCAAGATAACTCCAACGAAGAGGTTGATGGATTTAAAATATCCCATTCTTAACAACACGTGAATCATGAAACATGAACTCAAATTATCAAGAATGACATAATACCACCTCCAATGATACGGACGAAAGAATTGCACTTCGGAATGCGAGATGAAGAATGCTTGAGCTCCTTAAATAGAATCTTGATGGACACTTCGAGAATGAATTAAATCCTTGATGAAACATCAAGTAGAACCTTCATGAAGAACTCTGGTAAACAAAAGAATGATCAAATGAAAGGAAAGAGAAGTTGAAAACACAAGGTGAATCCTTGCAAAGATTGGATGAAGCTTTGCGACGAGATAAAGTGGAAACTTGGAACTCCGGAAGGAAAGATAAACAAAAGGAATCAAGAATTTGATTAGCATCCGGACTAAGGAGTTGAAAAAAACTCGATGAAACAAGAATAAGAATTACATTATGCTTATCCTTCACCAATTAAATTGATGACAAGCAACAGATTTGGCACACTACTTATTCTCATAGAAAGTATTAAGATAGATATTGCGCAACTAGGGAAGGTCTTCAATGATCCACCGGAAGGATTGAAACAACGAATAAATCTGTATGATAACAAAGGAGAAGAACTCTTGAACGAACCACCGTATGAATTTAAAATGAACGAAGAAAAGATAAGGAAACACCGGAAAGAATTAGAGAACGAATGAAGATACTTGACATAATTTAGATACCTGAGAACGAAGAGACCATGAACTGATAAGAGGATATATGAACGAAGCACCGGTAAGATTTGGAGAACGAGAGCTGAAAGCTGATAATCAAAAAGTCTGGGATGATGGGCTCCAGATGATCAAACTGAAGAGTACTCCTGAAATGCTCCGGATGGGTAAAAAGAATTCTCAAAATCGAAAAACAATTTTTAAGAGGATGACATAATGGTAGAACCACGAATCTTTGCGAGAACGGATAAGATATGGAGGTAAAACTCTTCTTCGGTCTTCAAAATCCGAGAATGACGACGAGAGACACCACCATGAATTGTTGAGACACTCCGGAATAAAGAAGAATAGAAAAAGTTGAACCAATGATGAAAAGAATTTGAAAGATCATGGAGAAGACATTTGACTGATGATAATTCATTCTTATGTCAAACTTCGAAATGAATTTGAGAATAATTCCGGTAAAAAATTAGAAGAGTCAGGTAAGATCCTGGGAAAAGACCTGTGGGTTAGGGCCCACTCAAGAGAAACACCGTTGAAAAGATTTGAAGGAGAGATTGCACCGGTTGAACTAAATGGCTTGAATGAGATAATAACCTCGAAATAGGTTGAACTGATCTTGAATGAAAAGATGAGCCTTCTGAGATATCTTGAGCACTCCGGAACAATTGAATAGCAAGCGAGGAATGATTATGAGGTGCACTGGTGTGGGAAAATATTTGAAACGAGGAAAAGGGATATGATCAACACCAAAAGCTTGATTTGAATCCACCGGAGAAGAAAATGGGTGAAGAGTGACGAACTTGAAGCTCCGTTAGAATCTTCATGAGAATCACCGGGTAAGAACATGAAGGAAAAGAATGGAGAGACTTCACATGAATAAAAGGATACTTGATTAAGAAATCCGAAACCTTAAAAAAAAAGGGGGGGGGGGGGGGGAAAGAACAAAGGCAACTTGAAACGGATGAAACAAACAACGTTGAGAGAGCTTAGATTGAATCTTGCGGATGTTGAAAATGGACGGATCCGCTTGAAGAGAAGCACACCGGTTGAAAAGGATTGACAAGACAATCTCGATGATCAAGAAGGATTAGTATTCACATAGGAATATGAGAACACTGCTTAGGGAAGGTATGGAATCAACATTTGACATCAGGAAGCAATGTTTAGAGCACGATAACTACATGCTACAGGAACATATCATGGAAAAGCAAGGCATGGCATGAAGCTACTCAAAGCATAAAACAAAATTCCCTTAGTGACCATGAGCCAAAATGGATTAGAAAATACAATTGCAAGCATGTGAACATAGGGAAAACATAAACAGATTCAGACTTAGTGAAAAACTGGAGCATGGCAAAACAGATAACGAGTAGGCATGTTCACGAGCTCGATGCACTCACTACGAGGAATTGCATGACAAACTAAGCATACAACCAGTAGGAAGACATGGCATATAAGCTAGAAATGGCAAGAACAACAACATAGCATGCACGGATCAACAACAACAAGCTTGGCAAAATTGCAAAACATCTTAACAATCTGCCAGGAACATTTTATAGCAAAAGTAGAGCTCGATTGAGTCAAGCTAGGGTGATCCATAAATGCAAACAAAGACATGGATGGATATAGCACAACAATATCTACAAAACATCTTTACTGATCATGCTCAAAAGAGGCACGGATGACTAGGAAACAACATGTACATATGGCATAAAACAATAACAGGACAAGGACTTAGAGAAATTCTAAGTCCCTGAAATCAGCATCATTGAGTAAGCTACTTTGCATGCTTGTGCTAATCACCACAAAGATCACAAAAATACATGGCATACACCCCTGTAAAGATGGCATGGCATACTTCAAAACACATGTAGAGCTCAGGATCATAGCATGCACACATTAATCATGGAAAAAATGACAAAAATGCATTTGCTGAAACAGATCTGAAACTATCATCACATAGCCCTCTTCCAACAGCATTTCGGGCATCAAGATGAGCTCAAATGAGAATGATGCAGTGAGATGAAATGATGTACTCTTCGAGATGAACATTTTGATATGCTACACGCACGAATCAGAGCCACGATGAGGAAGTTATGGCATGTCAAAGTATGCAAAAATCTAGGGTTTCGGAGGCGAAAAGTCAACCGAGATATGAACTGGTTCTGGATCTGGCCGGGGCACGCGTTTCGATGATGGACGGACTTCTCTCGCCGGAGTTCGAGGAGGAGCTTCGGCCGGGCAGAGGTGGTCCGGCGAAGGGGAAGACGTGGGACGGGGCGGAGGAGGTCGCCGGCACCGGAGCTCGCGGCGGTTCCAGCGGGCGGCGGGCGGAGCGCGCCGGTGCAGGGCGCGGGGCGGCTCGGCGAGGCACTCGGGCGTGCGGGAGGCGGCGGTCGGCGGCCGCGGTGGAGAGGCGGCGTGACGCGGGCTCTCTCCACGGGTGGCGGCGGCGAACGGTTGGGCCGCGCGGGCCCGACCGGGCCGCGCGGGCCGGCGGCGGGGCTGGGGGAGAGAGAGGGTGGCGGTGGCTGACGTGGCGCAGCCGGATTCATCGGCGGCGGCGGCTGGACATGTCCGGGCGCAGTGGAGATTTCGTCCGGGCGCGAGGTAGAGGAGGCTAGGGTTTGTACCGCAAGTTTTTCGGGGAGGCCACATATTTATAGGTAGAGGGAGCTAGGAGAGTCCAAATGAGGTGCGGTTTGAGGCCACGCGATCGTGATCGAACGGCCTAGATGATGGAGGGGGTTTTGGTGGGTTTTGGGCCACTTTGGAAGGGTGTTGGGCTACAACACACATGAGGCCTTTTCGGTCCCTCGGTTAACCGTTGGAGTATCAAACGATGTGACACGAAACTTGACAGGCGGTCTACCGGTAGTAAACCAAGGCCACATGACAAGTCTCGGTCCGATCCGAAAATGTTTAACACCTGCACACAAAAAGAGGTAGAAAGGGACACCGGGTGACATAGGAGCGCCGGATTGAGAAACGGACAACGGGGAAAATGCTCGGATGCATGAGACGAACACGTATGCAAATGAAATGCACATGATGACATGATATGAAATGCATGACACGCAGGCACATGACAAGGCAACACAGTGAATAACTAGAGGACACCTGGCATATCGGTCTCGGGGCGTTACAACACTCCACCACTATGAGAGGATCTCGTCCCGAGATCTAGAATGGCACCGGAGGGCAAACGGAAGAGAAAGAGAAGAGGTAAAACTAAGTTGCTTCTTGGCCAAACGAGTGAAACCAAAGAGCCTTGAAAAGGTTAAGCCATTTCAAGAAAAGAATACAAAGGAGATGAACGAAGTTGAAAACACTCCGTTAGAAAAGAGGAACAAGGAAGAACAACTTCAGGCAGCACTCCGAAACTATTGAATGAATGGAACAAGGGGTAAGAAAGATCTCAGACAGCACTCCGGTTGAAAAGAGATGCAAGGCTTGAAGGCGAAAAGAACTTGAGCAAAAGGGCACCACACTCCGGTTAAATGGATAGGCATGAAAAGAACATGATCTTTGACAAAACGAGATGATGGGTTGAAAAGAGCAACATCACAATACCTCCAGAATAAAAGAATAGAAGATAGATAATTGAAATAGGAGAATGGAGAAGAAAATGCCAACTTCTGCCACAAAAGAGCTTGAAAAGGCATCTTTAGGGGAAGGGTCGAACGGAGTTGTTGGAAACCCAACAACGAAAAGATAGGCTTGAAGTGGGCTTATGGAAAACATCTCGAAATCTTGAGGTGAAATTCTGCCACTAACGAAAACAAGATTGGATTGATAAGAACAAGAAGACGAGGAACTTGTTCATCGGAAGGATGAAGAAGAACTTGGGTCCTTTAAGAGCACCATAAATAGCAACAATCCTTAGGGAAGGCTTTAGGTGAAATATAACCCAAGATAACTCCAATGAAGAGGTTGATGGATTTAAAATATCCCATTCTTAACAACATGTGAATCATGAAACATGAACTCAAATTATCAAGAATAACATAATACCACCTCCAATGATACGGACGGAAGAATTGCACTTCGGAATGCGAGATGAAGAATGCTTGAGCTCCTTAAATAGAATCTTGATGAACACTTCGAGAATGAATTAAATCCTTGATGAAACATTAAGTAGAACCTTCATGAAGAACTCCGGTAAACAAAAGAATAATCAAACGAAAGGAAAGAGAAGTTGAAAACACAAGGTGAATCCTTGCAAAGATTGGATGAAGCTTTGCGACGAGATAAAGTGGAAACTTGGAACTCCGGAAGGAAAGATAAACAAAAGGAATCAAGAATTTGATTAGCCTCCGGACTAAGGAGTTGAAAAAAAACTCGATGAAACAAGAATAAGAATTACATTATGCTTATCCTTCACCAATTAAATTGATGACAAGCAACGGATTTGGCACACTACTTATTCTCGTAGAAAGGATTAAGATAGATATTGCCCAACTAGGGAAGGTCTTCAACGATCCACCGGAAGGATTGAAACAACGAATAAATCTGTATGATAACGAAGGAGAAGAACTCTTGAACGAAGCACCGTATGAATTTAAAATGAACAAAGAAAAGATAAGGAAACACCGAAAATAATTAGAGAACGAATGAAGATACTTGACATAATTTAGATACCTGAGAACGAAGAGATCATGAACTGATAAGAGGATATATGAACGAAGCACCGGTAAGATTTGGAGAACGAGAGCTGAAAGCTGAGAATCAAAAAGTCTGGGATGATGGGCTCCAGATGATCAAACTGAAGAGTACTCCTGAAATGTTCCGGATGGGTAAAAAGAATTCTCAAAATCGAAAAACAATTTTTGAGAGGATGACATAATGTTAGAACCATGAATCTTTGCGAGAACGGATAAGATATGGAGGTAAAACTCTTCTTCGGTCTTCAAAATCCGAGAATGACGATGAGAGACACCACCATGAATTGTTGAGACACTCTGGAATAAAGAAGAATAGAAAAGTTGAACCAATGATGAAAAGAATTTGAAAGATCTTGGAGAAGACATTTGACTGATGATAATTCATTCTTACGTCAAACTTCAAAATGAATTTGAGAATAACTCTGGTAAAAAATTAGAAGAGTCAGGTAAGATCCTGGGAAAAGACTTGTGGGTTAGGGCCCACTCAAGAGAAACACCGTTGAAAAGATTTGAAGGAGAGATTGCACCGGTTGAACTAAATGGCTTGAATGAGATAATAACCTCGAAATAGGTTGAACTGATCTTGAATGAAAAGACGAGCCTTCTGAGACATCTTGAGCACTCCGGAACAATTGAATAGCAAGCGAGGAATGATTATGAGGTGCACTGGTGTGGGAAAATATTTGAAACGAGGAAAAGGGATATGATAAACACCAAAAGCTTGATTTGAATCCACCGGAGAAGAAAATGGGTGAAGAGTGACGAACTTGAAGCTCCATTAGAATCTTCATGAGAATCACCGGGTAAGAACATGAAGGAAAAGAATGGAGAGACTTCACATGAATAAAAGGATACTTGATTAAGAAATCCGAAACCTTGAAGAAAAAGGGTGGGTGGGCGGGAAAAACAAAGGCAACTTGAAACGGATGAAGCAAACAACGTTGAGAGAGCTTAGGTTGAATCTTGCGGATGTTGAAAATGGACGGATCCACTTGAAGAGAAGCATACCGGTTGAAAAGGATTGACAAGACAATCTCGATGATCAAGAAGGATTAGTATTCACATAGGAATATGAGAACACCGCTTAGGGAAGGTATGGAATCAACATTTGATATCAGGAAGCAATGTTTAGAGCATGATAACTACATGCTACAGGAACATATCATGGCAAAGCAAGGCATGGCACGAAGCTACTCAAAGCATAAAACAAAAGTCGCTTAGTGACCATGAGCCAAAAGGGATCAGAAAATACAATTGCAAGCATGTGAACATAGCAAAAACATAAACAGATTCAGACTTAGTGAAAAACTGGAGCATGGCAAAACAGATAACGAGTAGGCATGTTCACGAGCTCGATGCACTCACTACGAGGCATTGCATGACAAACTAAGCATACAACCAGTAGGAAGACATGGCATATAAGCTAGACATGGCAAGAACAACAACATAGCATGCACGGATCAACAACAACAAGCTTGGCAAAATTGCAAAACATGTTAACAATCTGCCAGCAACATTTTATAGCAAAAGTAGAGCTCGATTGAGTCAAGCCAGGGTGCTCCATAAATGCAAACAAAGACATGGATGGATAGAGCACAACAATATCTACAAAACATCCTTACTGATCATGCTCAAAAGAGGCACGGATCACTAGGAAACAACATGAACATATGGCATAAAACAATAACAGGACAAGGACTTAGAGAAATTCTAAGTCCCTGAAATCAGCATCATTGAGTAAGCTACTTTGCATGCTTGTGCTAATCACCACAAAGATTACAAAAATACATGGCATACACCCCTGTAAAGATGGCATGGCATACTTCAAAACACATGTAGAGCTCAGGATCATAGCATGCACATATTAATCATGGAAAAAATGACAAAAGTGCATTTGCTGAAACAGATCTGAAACTATCATCACATAGCCCTCTTCCAACAGCATTTCGGGCATCAAGATGAGCTCAAATGAGAATGATGCAATGAGATGAAATGATGTACTCCTCGAGACGAACATTTTGATATACTGCACGCATGAATCAGAGCCACGATGAGGAAGTTATGGCATGTCAAAGTATGCAAAAATCTAGGGTTTCGGGGGCGAAAAGTAAACCGAGATATGAACTAGATCTGGATCTGGTTGGGGCACACGTTTCGATGATGGCCGGACTTCTCTCGCCGGAGTTTGAGGAGGAGCTTCGGCTGGGCAGAGCTGGTCCGGCGAAGGGGAAGACGCGGGACGGGGCGGAGGAGGTCGCCGGCACCGAAGCTCGCGGCGGTTCCAGCGGGCGGCGGGCGGAGCGCGCCAGTGCAGGGCGCGGGGCGGCTCGGCGAGGCACTCGAGCGAGCGGGAGGCGGCGGTCGGCGGCCGTGGTGGAGAGCCGGCGCGACGCGGGCTCTCTCCATGGGAGGCGACGGCGAACGGTTGGGCCGCGCGGGCCCGATCCAGGCCGCGCGGGCCGGCGGTGGGGCTGGAGGAGAGAGAGGGCGGCGGTGGCTGACGTGGCGCAGCCGGATTTGTCGGTGCTGGCGGCTGGACATGTCCGGGCGCGGTGGAGATTTCGTCCGGGCGCGAGGTAGAGGAGGCTAGGGTTTGTACCGTGAGTGTTTCGGGGAAGGCCACCTATTTATAGGTAGAGGGAGCTAGGAGAGTCCAAATGAGGTGCGGTTTGCGGCCACGCGATCGTGATCGAATGGCCTAGATGATGGAGGGGGTTTTGGTGGGATTTGGGCCACTTTGGAAGGGTGTTGGGCTGCAACACACACAAGGCCTTTTCGGTCCCTCGGTTAACCGTTGGAGTATCAAACGAAGTCCAAATGACACGAAACTTGACAGGCGGTCTACCGGTAGTAAACCAAGGCCACATGACAAGTCTCGGTCCAATCCGAAAATGTTTAACACCCGCACACGAAAAGAGGTAGAAAGGGACACCGGGTGACATAGGAGCGCCGGATTGAGAAACGGACAACGGGGAAAATGCTTGGATGCATGAGACGAACACGTATGCAAATGAAATGCACATGATGACATGATATGAAATGCATGACACGCAGGCACATGACAAGGCAACACAGCGAGTAACTGGAGGACACCTGGCATATCGGTCTCGAGGCGTTACAACACTCCACCACTATGAGGGGATCTCGTCCCGAGATCTAGAATGGCACCGGAGGGCAAACGGAAGAGAAAGAGAAGAGGTAAAACTAAGTTGATTCTTGGACAAACGAGTGAAACCAAAGAGCCTTGAAAAGGTTAAGCCATTTCGAGAAAAGAATACAACGGAGATGAACGAAGTTGAAAACACTCCGTTAGAAAAGAGGAACAAGGAAGAACAACTTCGGGCAGCACTCCGAAACTATTGAATGAATGGAACAAGGAGTAAGAAAGATCTCAGACAGCACTTCGGTTGAAAAGAGATGCAAGGCTTGATAAGGAGAAAAGAACTTGAGCAAAAGGGCACCACACTCCGGTTAAATGGATAGGCATGAAAAGAACATGATCTTTGACAAAACGAGATGATGGGTTGAAAAGCGCAACATCACAATACCTCCAGAACAAAAGAATAGAAGATAGATAATTGAAATAGGAGAATGGAGAAGAAAATGCCAACTTCTGCCACAAAAGAGCTTGAAAAGGCATCTTTAGGGGAAGGGTCGAACGGAATTGTTGGAAACCCAACAACGAAAAGATAGGCTTGAAGTGGGCTTATGGAAAACATCTCAAAATCTTGAGGTGAAATTCGGCCACTAACGAAAACAAGATTGGATTGATAAGAACAAGAAGACGAGGAACTTGTTCATCGGAAGGATGAAGAAGAACTTGGGTCCTTTAAGAGCACCATAAATAGCAACAATCCTTAGGGAAGGCTTTAGGTGAAATATAACCCAAGATAACTCCAACGAAGAGGTTGATGGATTTAAAATATCCCATTCTTAACAACATGTGAATCCTGAAACATGAACTCAAATTATCAAGAATGACATTGTCGGTGTCAAAACCGGCGGATCTTGGGTAGGGGGTCCCGAACTGTGTGTCTAGGCCGGATGGTAACAGGAGGCAAGGAACACGATGTTTTACCCAGGTTCGGGCCCTCTTGATGGAGGTAAAACCCTACGTCCTGCTTGATTAATATTGATGATATGGGTAGTACAAGAGTAGATCTACCACGAGATCAAGGAGGCTAAACCCTAGAAGCTAGCCTATGGTATGATTGTTGTATGATGAAGTTGTCCTACGGACTAAAACCCTCCGGTTTATATAGACACCGGAGAGGGTTAGGGTTACACAAAGTCGGTTACAATGGTAGGAGATCTTGAATATCCGCATCACCAAGCTTGCCTTCCACGCCAAGGAAAGTCCCATCCGGACACGGGACGAAGTCTTCAATCTTGTATCTTCATAGTCTTGGAGTCCGGTTGATGGTATAGTCTGGCTACCCGAACACCCCCTAATCCAGGACTCCCTCAGTAGCCCCTGAACCAGGCTTCAATGACGACGAGTCCGGCGCGTAGATTGTCTTCGGCATTGCAAGGCGGGTTCCTCCTCCAAATTCTTCATAAAAGTTTGTAAACACCAAGAGTAGTGTCCGCTCTGCAAAATAAGTTTCCACGTATTGCCACAGAGAGAATAATATTAACACAAATCTAATCCGCTGATGTATTCCGCAGCGTGACATCACACTACGGCCAAGCCTTTATTCAAATCGTTTTCACTTTTCCACCTCAGCGTGTTTTGCGAGGCGGTTTCCTTGGCACGTCTTGTCAAAGCAGAGATCGTGTCCCCTTTATTTATGGGTTTCTCATCAATACGGACGTGGGTAACCCAATCGTACCCGTTAGCATGTCTTCTCGATTAAAGGCGAGTCCCAAATGGTTACGGGGAGGGCTCCTGGTATTCAACCTCTTATAAAGAGACCAAGGCCTTACTCCTTTTCTCCGATCTCAAAACAAGTTCGCCCGTCGCCTCGAGTTCCAACACCCTAGGCTCCAGATTCCAGGCGCTTCGTACCTTCGACAATGTCTGGTTCCGACCTTCAAGGCCGATGGATGCCCTCCTCCGTCACGGAGGAGGACGTGCTAAAGTTGAGAGAGACTAAGTTCTTGACCGCCTAAATTTTGCATAGGTTTCCTTCTCAAAGGCAGGCTATTCCCAATCCCCAGCCCGATGAGAGTGTAGTGTTCATGTCTCACTTCCTTCGGGGGTTAGGCTTCCCGATGGATCCCTTCGTGAGGGGGTTGATGTTCTATTATGGGCTGGAATTTAATGACTTAGCTCCGGAGTCCATCCTCCACATTTCCTCATTCATCGTTGTGTGCGAAGCGTTCCTCCGTGTTACTCCTCACTTCGGATTATGGCTCAAGACTTTTGGAGTGGAGCCGAAGATGATCGAGGGATGGCATGCAGAGTGCGGAGGCGTTGTCATAAGTAAGAATGCTGATGCTCCATGGCCCGAGGGCTCCTTTCAATAGGAGCTCGGCTTGTGGCAACAAGAGTGGTTCTATATCACCGCTCCCAGGAGCACCAAGTGGGTGGTGCTCCTGCCTTTCGCTCGGGTCCCCCACCATGGCTAGCGTCATGGGTCAAAAAAGGATTAGATTGGGGGTTATCCAAAGACGTGCCCTTGTTGCAGTGCCGCATTAGGGATCTCTTAGAAAGAGACCTCAACTTGGTCAAGGTGACGCAGGTCATGCTGATTCGCCGAACACTGCCCGGCAAACGTCGCTCCCTTCGTCTGTGGGAGTTTAATCCGGAGGGACCACGAGCTCTCCAGCATTTTATGGGCGCAACACCCGTGGAGATGTATAAAATGTTCTTCGGATCACAAGCAATGTGTCCGGATTTGACCGAGGACGCAGGTTTAAGCTGCAATCGCCCGGATACTCAAGTAAGTAACCTTGTGCCCGGACTCGCTATCCGTAAAATTGTCATAAATTCGCCCCTAAAAGAGCTGTCCTTCTAAACAGGAGTGGATAGCGAAGGCAAAGCTGATCAGGTATCCGGTTCCCCTTCCTGAGACCAGGCCGGATCCCGTGCTAGTTAGGACGTTGAAGATCGTGCCTTTGGAGGGAAGTGAGGGGGAGGACAAGGAAACTATGGCCTCCTCGAAGGAGGATGCTCCGAAGGGAAGAACCGACAATTCCTCTCCTAAGGGGAAGAAGAGGGCCGCCTCTGACGACCCGGAGACCATGGCCTCAAAGCAGGGGAAAAAGTCCTCGTCAGAGGGTCCGACGCTGGGGAGATCCTCGGCCGAACTACGCCCTCAAAGGGATCAGCCCTCCAGCGAGCCGTAAGTAGAGAAAGATTTTCCTTTAGAGGGATGAGAGAAATCCTTGCTTTTTATCTGAGAAGATTAACCGAAATTTTACTTTGTAGCTCGGACCTCAGCCCTTCTCAGCAGAGCTCGTCTTCGGGGGATCTTCTTCCGGAGATGATGGAGAGTGGAACGCCTCCCCCTGTCGTACCGCCTGGCGAGGCGGGCGACCCTAAGGTGTCGTCGCGGAGGGTTTCTCCGAATCCGGCAGGGGTGGAAGGTAGCCATATGTCCCCCCAAGGTTCTCCGCATCCGGCCTTCGATGGAGGTCATAGGACGAGTCCGGCACCGTCCGATGCACGGTCGGAGGAGCTGATGATTCTGCTGGGGCGAGCTTCTATCTCAGAGGAGCACCGTGCATTGATGGGTATGGTGATTGGAAGGATTTCGTCCGCGGAAAGCGGATTGCATGAGGCCATCAGAAGTTTGCTGACGGGTTTTGAGGTACGTTTGATAATGTACTTCTTTGTCAGTTGCGCATAAACAAGATGCGCCCTATGTACATAGTAGCCCCTGAGACTCTGTGCATTGTCAAAATTGATGGCGCGCAGAGGATCATAATCCGAGGTCTAAAATGTCGCCTTTGTATATAGGTGGCGAAGTGTCCGGAATCGAGCCGAACTGATGATTTTGCCGAACTAAAGCGGCAACTTGACGTGGCAGATGCCGACATCGCGCTCGTCAACGAGCGGCTTGATGAGGCTCAAGGTATGCAATTCCTCGGGTGGCATCTGGTAAGAGGAGCTTTATGCCAGTATTTTACAATGTGTGTGCTTGACGCAGATGGTGCGGCCGCCATGGAGAGTCTTCGGGCGGAACTTGCCCGAGCTAAGGAACAAGCCAGGAAAAGTGATGCGGCTGCTGAGAAGGCCCTTGAAGAGCTGAGAGCCGAACAGGCTGATCACTGCCGAAGCAAGAAGGAGATGGCCGTGATGGTTGTGAAGTTAAAAAGTGCTGCTGACCATTGCAAGTTTCTTGAGAAAGAAGACCGGGCGAGACAGACGGACTTAGAGAAGGCCGTTGCTGATGCCAAGGACGCTCGCTCTGCGATGAGAGCTGCGAAGGAGGAGCTGCGTCAGGCTGGACAGATTGCGGCTGGAAAGCCCTTTATGCTGCGGAGGAAGTTTTGCGATCCGAAGTTTGCTCCATTGGACCGGATGTGGAGTGCGGAGGACACCTATCTGGATTTGGCAGCGAGTGCTGCTGATGCGACTGAATACTTTCGAGATCAAGAAGATCGCGAAGTGGAAAGGCTTTTCTGGTCGCAGTTCCAGAATCCAGAGCGTCCACTGGCAGTGGACGATCATCTGGCTCAATGGGCCGAACTGAATAGATTGTCTGGACTCGCCATGAAGTACGTCATGGGTCATCTGTGGCCGGGGAGATCGGAGCCGAAGAGTTATTTCAGCTTGGTGCAGCAATTCCTTGATGCGGTGCCACGTATCAATGCGATGAAGAGGTCAGCATGCATAGAGGGCGCACGGATGGCTCTTTCCCGTGTCAAGACATACTGGGCAGAGATGGAGACCACGGTTGTTGCATCCCGAGATTCGGACAAAAGCCGAGTACCCTCCGAGCACTATTTTCAGGAAGTCCTTGAAGGCGCTCGTGTAATAGAGACGCAGTGCTCGAAGGATGCTATGTTCTGATAGCATATGTAATTATAAAGCAATATTTTGATGAATTGTAGTAGCCTTTTATACTTGTGCCTTCAAGTATTTGGAACACCTCCTGTGCGGCCGTTTTAAGATATATATACAAAATCTGAAAGATTGCAGTCATTGGCTTCAGCCCCCACGCACAAAGTGCGGGGGTGCTCGCAGAAGGCGCATTTTCACACTTAATCCAACGTCTTGGTCCTACAAAGGAGGTGATAGCGCAGCGAGCTAGGCAACCGGACTATAATGCTTTAACACTTTCACTTAGCCATAGGAGCTTGACAATGGGACTATTTAGGTAGCCCCTGGTGGCGACTGCGCTCGCCCGAATTCAGGGCGCGTATGTGCCTGGCCGGGAAACGGCCCTTCGTTAATGCGGAGGAATCCTACAGATTCCGGAGAGTCATCGAGTGGTTGACCAGTCTCACGCCATATCATGACAGTCGGTTTTCGGCTTTCTCTACTGAGGTGCTCACCTGGCCGAACCAGGGCACAATCGCAGTAGTTCTCCTGGTTCCGCCTTAGCCGATAGAGCGGAACGTAAGGCGGCCGAACACAGGAGCCGGGCAACCCAACATTTGACCAAAATCATGACTCGGAGCTGATGCATATAAGGCCAAACTCGCGACGCCGAACACTCCCTAAGGTATTCGGTCTTTATGAGAGCGGGCGAGGTAACGCTCTGAGGTATAAGCCCCTAGTGTCCAGGTACGCGCAAGAATTCTGACGTGGCCACATGCCAAGACGCCAGCCTCCTCCTTGGTCATAGAACCAGGGGATGTGTATCAACAAGAGACAGTAAAAAAGGTTTACGCAGGGTCTTAATCTGAAAAGAATCCTTGGAACGGGTCCCTACTGCACATCTGCGCCTGTGTCTCCGTTGTGCCGTATCCTGGACGGGCGCAGCACGACGTTCATCTGTAAAAAGAGAACAACTAAGTTGAAAAAGGGGTGTGTCGAACAAAAGTTATATGAAATAAACAAAGTGTAAAGTAAAATATGAAAAATTGAGCTTTATTGTCTCTTATTTTATACGTGTGAAGCCCCTAGTGCAGGGGTATATGGCCACTAAGCCTTTATCAATGATACTTTTGTGTCGGACTCGTCTATCCGTGTTCGTGGTCTTAATGACATGTTCCGATGTTCTGGCTGGTGAAGCCATTGTATTGTGGGGCTGTTAAAGCGGCCGCACAATCCTCCGCTTGGGGGAGGTGTTCTCACTGCTTCCCCTTTAAGGAGATGATGCTGCATGGACCGGGCATCTTAAGCGTAAGAGATGCATAATGCGGTATTGCGTTAAAGCGGGCGAAAGCTTCGCGTCCCAGTAGTGCTTGATAGCGACTTGAGAATGGGACGATGTGGAAAGTCAGCTTTTCGCGACGGAAGTTATCGGCAGAGCCGAAAATAACCTCGAGCCGGAGAAAACCCATGCAATGGGTGTCCGGACCTGGCGTTACTCCTTGAAAGGAGGTTTTGCTGTGGCGAATTCTTTTTGGGTCGATCCCCATGTGGCGGATTGAGTCCTGATATATCAGGTTGAGTCCGCTGCCACCGTCCATAAGGATATTTGAAAACTGGAGTCCGCCAATTATTGGATCGAGTACCAGGGCAGTCCAGCCTGGGTTCCTGACACTTCTAGAATAATCTAGATGATCGAAGATGATTGGTTTTGACAACCAGTGGCGGGATTCCTTTGGGATAGGCCGTGGGGCGCGTACCTTTATGGGCACCGCACGTTTTGTTATGTGGAGTAAGTTTACTGTTTTTACTTCTTGTGGGAAATTCTTTTGTTTCCTGGTACTCTGCTTTTGGGGTTCGTCCTCGTCTTCGCTTGGTGTGTCGAGCCCCTTGTGTTCGGCATTGAGTCTGCCGGATTGTTTGAAAACCCAACAATCTCTGTGGGTATGGTTAACAGGCTTTCCGGGAGTGCTATGTATTTGACATATCCTATCCAAGATTTTGTTTAGGTTGGATAGGTCGTCACTGTTATCTTGGAGGGGCGGCTTTTTCTGATTCTGTCGTGAGCTTTTGAATCCGGCGTTGACTGCCGTGCTCTTCGGACTTTTTTCCTTAGTCGGGCGACGGTCCTTATTGCGTCGCGGTTTTCCGTTTCCATCCCTAGTTTCGGATGTACTTGGGTCACTGGTGCTGCATCTTGCCAACCAGCTGTCCTCTCCTGCGCAAAAGCGGGTCATGAGGCTTGTTAGTGCGGCCATTGTTCTTGGCTTTTCTTGGCCGAGGTGTCTGGCGAGCCATTCGTCTCAGACATTATGCCTGAAAGCCGCTAAGGCTTCAGCGTCCGGACAATCGACTATCTGATTCTTTTTAGTAAGAAATCTATTCCAGAATTGCCGAGCTGACTCTCCGGGCTGTTGAGTTATGTGACTAAGATCATCTGCATCCGGAGGGCGGACATAGGTCCCTTGAAAATTTGCTCGGAAAGCGTCCTCGAGCTCTTCCCAACTTCCGATTATGTTTTCAGGAAGGCTTTTGAGCCAATGCTGGGCTGGCCCTTTAAGCTTGAGGGGTAAGTATTTTATGGCGTGGAGGTCATCTCCTCTAGCCATATGTATGTGGAGGATATAATCCTCGATCTAGACTCCAGGGTCTGTTGTTCCATCATATGCCTCTATGTTTACGGGTTTGAATCCCGCTGGTAATTCATAATCCAGGACCTCATCGGTGAAACATAGGGGGTGTGCGGCACCCCTGTATTTGGGTGTGCCGGATTCTGATAATGGCTTTATTGCATTGCTTACGAGAGCTTGCTTTCTTGGCCCGTAAATGGACCTAGCTGGGCCATGATGCGAATCCTTAAGTGGGTCGCATGTCGGCTTAAGTGCGGCGCTGCTTGCCGCTTTATGCTGGCCATGGGGTCGTCTATCCGACCGTGTGGCTTTCTCACTTTTGGAATGCGAGGGCTCTAAGGCCTCCTCGTCGAATTCAGGCAGTAGCTTTCTCTTCGGATAGCTTTTTCAGGCTGCGTGCGGTTGCAACGAGCCGTTTGTGGAGGTTCTTCTGCTTCGTGGGACTGTCCGGCGTAGGGTCGTCCGGAATGCCATTTTCGCCGGGGGAGGGATGTTCGGTTTCTCTATCCGGGTTGTCCTGTTGGGACGGTTGCTCTAAGGCATGCTCGTCGTCTACCGGCTCATCCTGCTCTATGGCTGGGTCTTTATCGAGGCGGGGCTTGGGTCGGCGTTTACGCCGACGCTTTGATTGTTTTTCGAGAGATCGATCCCTCTTTCCATCCCCGTTTTCCTCGTTGTTGCTTTCTTTAGGGGTATCCACCATGTACACATCGTGAGATGAGGTGGCTGTCCAATGCCCTATAGGCGTTGGTTCTTGGTTGTCTCCTGCATCGTCGTCCACACCGTCGATGTCTTCGGAGTCGAAGTCGAGCATGTCGGTTAAGTCGTCGACAGTGGCTACGAAGTGGGTGGTGGGTGGGTTTTGAATTTCTTCATCATCCGAATCCCATCCTTGCTGACTGTAGTCTGGCCAGGGCTCTCCTGATAAAGAGAGAGACTTTAGCGAATTTAGGATGTCGCCAAAGGGCGAGTGCTGAAAGATGTCTGCGGCGGTGAACTCCATTATCGGCGCCCAATCGGATTCGATCGTCAGGGGCGCGGGGGGCTCGGAGTTCGGAAAGGAATCCGGCTCCTCGGAGTCACGGGCCATGCGGAGTGCGGGGCTGGAGTTCGGCTCAATCGCCTCTGAGATCGCAGCCCTGAGGCAGCGTCCAACCGCTGATCCTCGATCGGCACAGTAGGCTCCGAATCAATGGTCGGAACCGATGCGTGTGCGGCCTCCAAGGCGTTGTTCGGCGGCAGAGCTATATCACGCCCATCGAGACAGTGCGGCGCGCTTGGCTGTGGCTCGAATCCGTCGAAGATCAAGTCCCCGCGGATGCCAGCCGTGTAGTTTAGGCTTCCAAACCTGACCAGATGGCCAGGGGCGTAACTTTCGATCTGCTCTAGGTGGCCAAGCGACTTGGCCCGCAATGCGAAGCCGCCGAAGATGAAGATCTGTCCGGGGAGAAAAGTCTCACCCTGGACTGCATCGTTGTTGATGATGGAAGGAGCCATCGGGCCTAAAGGCGACAACACAGAGGAACTCTCAATGAAAGCACCAATGTCGGTGTCAAAACCGGCGGATCTCGGGTAGGGGGTCCTGAACTGTGCATCTAGGCCGGGATGGTAACAGGAGGCAAGGAACACGATGTTTTACCCAGGTTCGGGCCCTCTTGATGGAGGTAAAACCCTACGTCCTGCTTGATTAATATTGATGATATGGGTAGTACAAGAGTAGATCTACCACGAGATCAAGGAGGCTAAACCCTAGAAGCTAGCCTATGGTATGATTGTTGTATGATGAAGTTGTCCTACAGACTAAAACCCTCCGGTTTATATAGACACCGGAGAGGGTTAGGGTTACACAAAGTCGGTTACAATGGTAGGAGATCTTGAATATCCGCATCGCCAAGCTTGCCTTCCACGCCAAGGAAAGTCCCATCCGGACACGGGACGAAGTCTTCAATCTTGTATCTTCATAGTCCTGGAGTCCGGCTGAAGGTATAGTCTGGCTACCCGAACACCCCCTAATCCAGGACTCCCTCAGACATAATACCACCTCCAATGATACGGACGAAAGAATTGCACTTCAGAATGCGAGATGAAGAATGCTTGAGCTCCTTAAATAGAATCTTGATGAACACTTCGAGAATGAATTAAATCCTTGATGAAACATCAAGTAGAACCTTCATGAAGAACTCCGGTAAACAAAAGAATGATCAAATGAAAGGAAAGAGAAGTTGAAAACACAAGGTGAATCCTTGCAAAGATTGGATGAAGCTTTGCGACGAGATAAAGTGGAAACTTGGAACTCCAGAAGGAAAGATAAACAAAAGGAATCAAGAATTTGATTAGCCTCCGGACTAAGGAGTTGAAAAAAACTCGATGAAACAAGAATAAGAATTACATTATGCTTATCCTTCACCAATTAAATTGATGACAAGCAACAGATTTGGCACAGTACTTATTCTCGTAGAAAGTATTAAGATAGATATTACGCAACTAGGGAAGGTCTTCAATGATCCACCGGAAGGATTGAAACAACGAATAAATATGTATGATAACGAAGGAGGAGAACTCTTGAACGAACCACCGTATGAATTTAAAATGAACGAAGAAAAGATAAGGAAACACCGGAAATAATTAGAGAACGAATGAAGATACTTGTCAGAATTTAGATACCTGAGAACGAAGAGATCTTGAACTGATAAGAGGATATATGAACGAAGCACCGGTAAGATTTGGAGAACGAGAGATGAAAGCTGAGAATGAAAAAGTCTGGGATGATGGGCCCCAGATGATCAAACTGAAGAGTACTCCTAAAATGCTCCGGATGGGTAAAAAGAATTCTCAAAATCGAAAAACAATTTTTGAGAGGATGACATAACGCTAGAACCACGAATCTTTGTGAGAACGGATAAGATATGGAGGTAAACCTCTTCTTTGGTCTTCAAAATCCGAGAATGACGACGAGAGACACCACCATGAATTGTCGAGACACTCCGGAATAAAGAAGAATAGAAAAGTTGAACCAATGATGAAAATAATTTGAAAGATCTTGGAGAAGACATTTGACTGATGATAATTCATTCTTACGTCAAACTTCGAAATGAATTTGAGAATAACTCCGGTAAAAAATTAGAAGAGTCAGGTAAGATCCTAGGAAAAGACCTGTGGGTTAGGGCCCACTCAAGAGAAACACCGTTGAAAAGATTTGAAGGAGAGATTGCACCGGTTGAACTAAATGGCTTGAATGAGATAATAACCTCAAAATAGGTTGAACTGATCTTGAATGAAAAGACGAGCCTTCTGAGATATCTTGAGCACTCCGGAACAATTGAATAGCAAGCAAGGAATTATTATGAGGTGTACTAGTGTGGGAAAATATTTGAAACGAGGAAAAGGGATATGATCAACACCAAAAGCTTGATTTGAATCCACCGGAGAAGAAAATGGGTGAAGAGTGACGAACTTGAAGCTCCGTTAGAATCTTCATGAGAATCACCGGGTAAGAACATGAAGGAAAAGAATGGAGAGACTTCACATGAATAAAAGGATACTTGATTAAGAAATCCGAAACCTTGAAGAAAAAGGGTGGGTGGGCAGGAAAAACAAAGGCAACTTGAAACGGATGAAGCAAACAACGTTGAAAGAGCTTAGATTGAATCTTGCGGATGTTGAAAATGGACGGATCCGCTTGAAGAGAAGCGCAGCGGTTGAAAAGGATTGACAAGACAATCTCGATGATCAAGAAGGATTAGTATTCACATAGGAATATGAGAACACCACTTAGGGAAGGTATGGAATCAACATTTGACTTCAAAGCAACTCGAATACCACAGCTAAAAACAACACAAAGGATTGACTTGCAGAATAAGCTGGAACAAACCTATGATAGAGATTTCGTTCGAAGTTTTCGTGGTGGGGCCTACACGGGATCGATCGTACAGCACCATCATGTACAAGGCAGTGCACATGACATACGAAGCGTCCCTGAGTCAGCATAGCCAAGGACTCTTTAAGATACAACGAGACTACTGTAAAACCAACCGTGAATAGGCGGACCACTAGACGTCGAACCCCAATTTCATAGCATACATCTGTTAGAAAGATATCCTAAGAGCTACTTGAATTCCCACTTATAAACTCCCAAAACTTTCCGGTTATGCAATCAGGTGTTGGGGATACAGGGGAAGCATAATATCTCACCCAAAACTAGCAAATCTTACATCCAGCTGTATCCATCCTTCAACACATAACCAAGAAACCTTCGAAAATCGTTTACCTCAACCTTCGAAAAGCATCCGTTATACGAGTTATGGCAATAGTCCCGAAATCCCGCCCCAGTACTGGGTGGTGTCGAGGTTATCTCACCAACAACTGCATAAAAGAGATTTTCGATGTCGGCGAAACTCAGGTATTCCAGAACCTCAACGATAAAATTGTGACGACAACACCTCGGAGCTCATCTCCCCGGGACACTGCCACAACCCCTAAATGTCAGGAGGCACCAAGAACAATGTTCTCGTCACAAAACCATCGAAACGATTCCAAGATACCCGCGTGATCCTAAATTTTTTTAGTGAAATTTGAGAAGAGAAGAGTCAAAACTCTACGTCAGGATGCCTCACCAGAGCGACGAAGGGACTGAGGAGTAAAAAGAATCCTACTCTCCGATATATATAATTCCTACAAGACTCAAAACATTTTTCTAGACTCAACAACGCCAACGATTCGATCATGCAGGGGGCTCCTAAGGTCGGGGAAGGCTCTGATTACCAACTTGTAACGCCCTCGATGCGGCTATATCTCCCACGTGTCGAAGCACGACTTAGAGGCATAACCGCATTCAAAGCAATGTCGCAAGTGAGGTAATCTTCACAAAAACCCATGTAATACATAAGGGAAAGAGATACATAGTTGGCTTACAATCGCCACTTCACACAATTACATGAATAAAGCATTACATCATCCAGATACACACGAGGTCCGACTACGGAACCAAAATAAAAGAAGACTACCCCAAATGCTACACAGATCCCCGATCGTCCCAACTAGACTCCACTACCGATCAACTGGAAACGGAACAACATAATTAACACGATCTTCATCGAGCTCCTCCTGAGCTCAGTTGCGTCATCTGCAGGGTATCGTTGACACCTGCAAACTGGTTTTGGAAGTATCTGTGAGTCACGGGGACTCAGCAATCTCACACCCTTGCGATCAAGACTATTTAAGCTTATGGGTAAGGTAAAGGTATGAGGTGGAGCTGCAGCAAGCGACTAGCATATATGGTGGCTAACCTTACGCAAATGAGAGCGAGAAGAGAAGGAAAAAGCACGGTCGAACAACTATGATCAAGAAGTGATCCTAGAACAACCTACGTCAAGCATTACTCCAACACCGTGTTCACTTCCCGGACCCCGCCGAGAAGAGACCATCATAGCTACACAAGAGATATTGTGATATCCCAACAAAATATCCATGTTGCAACGAGGAACGACTCCAATCTTCACCTGCAACTAACAACGCTATAAGAGGGGCTGAGCAAAGCGGTAACATAGCCAAACAACGGTTTGCTAGGACAAGGTGGGTTAGAGGCTTGGCTTAACAATATAGGAGGCATGATAAGCAAGTGGTAGGTATCGCAGCATAGGCATAGCAAAAGAGCGAGCAACTGGCAAGCAAAGATAGAAGTGATTTCAAGGGTATGGTCATCTTGCCTGAAATCCCGCAAGGAAGAAGAACGAGTCCATGAAGAAGACAAACAGACGTAGTCGAACGGGTCCTCACAAACGCGATGTTATCGGAACCAACCCGAAGAAGCAACACCGGAAAGAAGCACGCAACATAGTAAACAACCAACACATGAACATGGCATGATATGCGGGATGCGGGATGCGGTGCATAATGCATGACTTGGAAAGGAATGATTGAACCTGGCCTCAACTTGGAAATCCAAGAGTTCCACTGGAAAGGTGAGTTGATTTCGGTCGAAATCGATATAAAGATCACCGGACTCGGATGCACGGTTTGGAAATGGCAAGCAAAACAAATATGGCACCGGTCTGCGATAATCAGCAAGTGACCATCTAAATGCATCAAAATAAATATGCTACAGCACTCAAGCATGGCAACAAAATACATGGAAGGGATCCACTCATAATGCTTGACAAAAGATGAACACTGAGCTACGGCTAATTCACTCAATAGCAGGTTCAAACAAGCATGGCAAAAGTGCAAAAGATAACAGGTTTCAGACTTAGTGAAATTAACAGCATGTCAGGAATTTAACATCAGGAAGCAATGTTTAGAGCATGATAACTACATGCTACCGGAACATATCATGGTAAAGCAAGGCATGGCATGAAGCTACTCAAAGCATAAAACAAAAGTCCCTTAGTGACCATGAGCCAAAAGGGATCAGAAAATACAATTGCAAGCATGTGAACATAGCAAAAACATAAACAGATTCAGACTTAGTGAAAAACTAGAGCATGGCAAAACAGATAATGAGTAGGCATGTTCACGAGCTCGATGCACTCACTACGATGCATTGCATGACAAACTAAGCATACACCCAGCAGGAAGACATGGCATAGAAGCTAGACATGGCAAGAACAACAATATAGCATGCACGGATCAACAACAACAAGCTTGGCAAAATTGCAAAACATGCTAACAATCTGCGAGGAACATTTTATAGCAAAAGTAGAGCTCGATTGAGTCAAGCTAGGGAGCTCCATAAATGCAAACAAAGACATGGATGGATAGAGCACAACAATATCTACAAAACATCCTTACTGATCATGCTCAAAGGAGGCACGGATCACTAGGAAACAACATGAACATATGGCATAAAACAATAACAGGACAAGGACTTAGAGAAATTCTAAGTCCCTGAAATCAGCATCATTGAGTAAGCTACTTTGCATGCTTGTGCTAATCACCACAAAGATCACAAAAATACATGGCATACACCCTTATAAAGATGGCATGGCATACTTCAAAACACATGTAGAGCTCAGGATCATAGCATGCACACATTAATCATGGCAAAAATGATAAAAGTGCATTTGCTGAAACAGATCTGAAACTATCATCACATAGCCCTCTTCCAACAGCATTTAGGGCATCAAGATGAGCTCAAATGAGAATGATGCAATGATATGAAATGATGTACTATTCGAGACGAACATTTTGATATGCTACACGCACGAATCGAAGCCACGATGAGGAAGTTATGGCATGTCAAAGTATGCAAAAATCTAGGGTTTCGGGGGGGAGTCAACCGAGATATGAACTGGATCTGGATCTGGCCGGGGCACGCGTTTCGATGATGGCCGGACTTCTCTCGCCGGAGTTTGAGGAGGAGCTTCGGCCGGGCAAAGGTGCTCCGGCGAAGGGGAAGACGCGGGACGGGGCGGAGGAGGTCGCCGGCACCGGAGCTCGCGGCGGTTCCGGCGGGCGGCGGGCGGAGCGCACCGGTGCAGGGCGCGGGGCGGCTCGGCGAGGCACTCGAGTGTGCGGGGGGCGGCGGGAGGTGGCCGCGGCGGAGAGGCGGCGGGCGGCGGAGAGGCGGCGCGACGCGGGCTCTCTCCACGGGAGGCGGCGGCGAACGCGGGGACCGATCCGGGCCGCGCGGGCCGGCGGCGGGGCTGGAGGAGAGAGAGGGCGGCGGTGGCTGACGTGGCACAGCCGGATTCGTCGGCGGCGGCGGCTGGACATGTCCGGGCGCGGTGGAGATTTCGTCCGGGCGCGAGGTAGAGGAGGCTAGGGTTTGTACCGCGAGTTTTTCGGGGGAGGCCACATATTTATAGGTAGAGGGAGCTAGGAGAGTCCAAATGAGGTGCGGTTTGCGGCCACACGATCGTGATCGAACGGCCTAGATGATGGAGGGGGTTTTGGGCCACTTTGGAAGGGTGTTGGGCTGCAACACACACGAGGCCTTTTCGGTCCCTCGGTTAACCGTTGGAGTATCAAACGAAGTCCGAATGTCACGAAACTTGACAGGCGGTCTACCGGTAGTAAACCAAGGCCACATGACAAGTCTCGGTCCGATCCGAAAACGTTTAACACCCGCACATGAAAAGAGGTAGAAAGGGACACCGGGTGACATAGGAGCGCCGGATTGAGAAACGGACAACGGGGAAAATGCTCGGATGCATGAGTCGAACACGTATGCAAATGAAATGCACATGATGACATGATATGAAATGCATGACACGTAGGCACATGACAAGGCAACACAGCGAATAACTGGAGGACACCTGGCACATCGGGGCGTTACATCTAGGGTGCCCCCCTGCCCCCGTATATAAAGGAGCAAGGGGGGAGGTCGGTTGGCCCTTGTGGCGCGCCTGGAGAGGAGGAGTCCTCCTCCTAGTAGGAGTAGGACCCTCCTTTCCTAGTCCTACTAAGAGGGGGAAATGAAGGAGGAGAAGGGAGAAGGAAAGGGGGGCGCTGCCCCCCCTCCCCTAGTCCAATTAGGACTAGAGGGGGGCGTGGCCTGCCCTGGCCGGCCCTCTCTATCTCCACTAAGGCCCATGTGGCCCATATGTATGTAACATACCGAACGTTAAGCGTGCGGACCCTACAGGTTCGAGAACTATGTAGACATGACCGAGACTCATCTCCAGTCAATAACCAATAGCAGAACCTGGATGCTCATATTGGTTCCTACATATTCTATGAAGATCTTCATCGGTCAAACCACACAGCAACATACGTTGTTCCCTTTGTCATCGGTATGTTACTTGCCCGAGATTCGATCGTCGGTATCTCAATACCTAGTTCAATCTCGTTACCGGCAAATCTCTTTACTTGTTCCGTAATGCAACATCCCGTAACTAACTTATTAGTCACATTGCTTGCAAGGCTTATAGTGATGTGCATTACCGAGTGATGTGACAATCAATAGCAAAGTAAAGGATATCGCATGTGTTATAGAAGCTCCGCCACACATTAATCAAGAGGAGAAAGATGTATGTAACGTCAAGGCTTCTGTGCATGCAACTATACAAAGTCCATCTGTGTTTTACATCAGTTCTATTTGCATGGAGGTGCCACCAGCCGAGCCAAAGAAAAATACGGTGACGCCAAACTTCGGGACTCCTCCAAGATGGTAATCTAGAGCATGTAAGGAATATATCATTTAACTTTAATTGATTAGATGCTATGTGATCAATGTGGCCGGAATATTTAATTAGTTTCCTTGTACTAATTAGAGAGTCCTAGTACTAAAGACATTTTTGAAGTCTGTATGTGAGAGTCCCGTGCTTGCGTGCACTATAAAAGGACTGATAGGTTGATCGTGTAAGGAGAATTTTTTGAGTCGGAAAATATACACAAAAGGCATCATGTTGGATGCGCCAAAATAGCTGTGATTTGTTTGTTGATCCTTGAGGGTTTCAGGAGGTGCTACTGAAGGAAATATACCCTAGAGGCAATAATAAAGTTATTATTTATTTTCTTATATCATGATAAATGTTTATTATTCATGCTAGAATTGTATTAACCGGAAACATAATACATGTGTGAATACATAGACAAACAGAGTGTCACTAGTATGCCTCTACTTGAATAGCTCGTTAATCAAAGATGGTTATGTTTCCTAACCATGGACAAAGAGTTGTTATTTGATTAACGGGATCACATCATTAGGTGAATGATCTGATTGACATGACCCATTCCATTAGCTTAGCACCTTAGTATGTTGCTATTGCTTTCTTCATGACTTATACATGTTCCTATGACTATGAGATTATGCAACTCCCGTTTGCTACCAAACGTCACAACGTAACTGGGTGATTATAAAGGTGCTCTACAGGTGTCTCCAAAGGTACATGTTGGGTTGGCGTATTTCGAGATTAGGATTTGTCACTCCGATTGCCGGAGAGGTATCTCTGGGCCCTCTCGGTAATGCACATCACATAAGCCTTGCAAGCATTGCAACTAATGAGTTAGTTGTGAGATGATGTATTACGGAACGAGTAAAGAGACTTGCCGGTAACGAGATTGAACTAGGTATTGAAATACCGACGATCGAATCTCGGGCAAGTAACATACCGATGACAAAGGGAACAACGTATGTTGTTATGCGGTCTGACCGATAAAGATCTTCGTAGAATATGTAGGAAACAATATGAGCATCCAGGTTCAGCTATTGGTTATTGACCGGAGACATATCTCGGTCATGTCTACATTGTTCTCGAACTGTAGGGTCCGCACGCTTAACGTTACGATGACAGTTTCATTATGAGTTTATGTATTTTGATGTACTGAAGGTTGTTCGGAGTCCCGGATGTGATCATGGACATGACGAGGAGTCTCGAAATGGTCGAGACATAAAGATCGATATATTCGAATCCTATATTTGGATATCGGAATCGTTCCGGGTGAAATCGGGATTTTACCGGAGTACCGGGGGGTTACCGGAACCCCCCCGGGGGTTATTGGGCCTACATGGGCCCTAAGGAAGAAGAGGAAAGGAGGCAAGAGGTGGCCACGCGCCCCTCCCCTCCCTAGTCCGAATAGGACAAGGAGAGGGGGGCGGCGCCCCCCCTTTCCTTTCCCTCTTCCTCCTCTTTCCCACTTCTCCTTCTCCAACTAGGAAAGAAGGGAGTCCTACTCCCGGTGGGAGTAGGACTCCCCCTTGGCGCGCCCTCCTTGGCCGGCCGCCCCTCCCCTTGGCTCCTTTATATACGGGGGCAAGGGGGCACCCTAGAACACACAAGTTGATCTTCGTGATCGTTCCTTAGCCGTGTGCGGTGCCCCCCTCCACCATATTCCACCTCGGTCATATTGTAGAGGTGCTTAGGCGAAGCCCTGCGACGGTTGAACATCAAGATCGTCACCACGCCGTCGTGCTGATGGAACTCCTGCCCGAAGCTTTGCTGGATCGGAGCCCGGGGAGCGTCATCGAGCTGAACGTGTGCCAAGAACTCGGAGGTGCCGGAGTAACGGTGTTTGGATCGGTTGGACCAGGAAGACGTACGACTACTTCCTCTACGTTGCGTCAACGCTTCCGCTTCGGTCTACGAGGGTACGTAGACAACACTCTCCCCTCTCGTTGCTATGCATCACCATGATCTTGCGTGTGCATAGGAAATTTTTTGAAATTACTACGTTCCCCAACAGTGGTATCAGAGCCTAGGTTTTATGGTTTGATGTTATATGCACGAGTAGAACACAAGTGAGCTGTGGGCGATATAAGTCATACTGCTTACCAGCATGTCATACTTTGGTTCGGCGGTATTGTTGGATGAAGCGGCCCGGACCAAAATTACGCGTACGCTTACGCGAGACTGGTTCTACCACCGTGCTTTACACACAGGTGGCTGGCGGGAGTCAGTTTCTCCAACTTTAGTTGAACCGAGTATGGCTACGCCCGGTCCTTGCGAAGGTTAAAACAGCACCAACTTGACAAACTATCGTTGTGGTTTTGATGCGTAGGTAAGATTGGTTCTTGCTTAAGCCCGTAGCAGCCATGTAAAACTTGCAACAAACAAAGTAGAGGACGTCTAACTTGTTTTTGCAGGGCATGTTGTGATGTGATATGGTCAAGGCATGATGCTAAATTTTATTGTATGAGATGATCATGTTTTGTAACCAAGTTATCGGCAACTGGCAGGAGCCATATGGTTGTCGCTTTATTGTATGCAATGCAATCGCCCTGTAATGCTTTACTTTATCACTAAGCGGTAGCGATAGTCGTAGAAGCATAAGATTGGCGAGACGACAACGATGCTACGATGGAGATCAACTTGTCGCGTCGGTGACGATGGTGATCATGACGGTGCTTCGGAGATGGAGATCACAAGCACAAGATGATGATGGCCATATCATATCACTTATATTGATTGCATGTGATGTTTATCTTTTATGCATCTTATCTTGCTTTGATTGACGGTAGCATTATAAGATGATCTCTCACTAAATTTCAAGATAAAAAGTGTTCTCCCTGAGTATGCACCGTTGCCAAAGTTCGTCGTGCCTAGACACCACGTGATGATCGGGTGTGATAAGCTCTACGTCCATCTACAACGGGTGCAAGCCAGTTTTGCACACGCAGAATACTCAGGTTAAACTTGACGAGCCTAGCATATGCAGATATGGCCTCGGAACACTAAGACCGAAAGGTCGAGTGTGAATCATATAGTAGATATGATCAACATAGCGATGTTCACCATTGAAAACTACTCCATTTCACGTGATGATCGGTTATGATTTAGTTGATTTGGATCACGTGGTCACTTAGATGATTAGAGGGATGTCTATCTAAGTGGGAGTTCTTAAGTAATATGATTAATTGAACTTTAATTTATCATGAACTTAGTCCTGTTAGTATTAGCATATCTATGTTGTAGATCAATAGCTCGCGTTGTTGCTTTCATATGTTTATTTTTGATATGTTCCTAGAGAAAATTGTGTTGAAAGATGTTAGTGGCAATGATGCGGATTGGATCCGTGATCTGAGGTTTATCCTCATTGCTGCACAGAAGAATTATGTCCTTGATGCACCGCTAGGTGACAGACCTATTGCAGGAGCAGATGTAGACGTTATGAACGTTTGGCTAGCTCAATATGATGACTACTTGATAGTTTAGTGCACCATGCTTAACGGCTTAGAATCGGGACTTCAAAGACGTTTTGAACGTCATGGACCATATGAGATGTTCCAGGAGTTGAAGTTAATATTTCAAGCAAATACCCAAGTTGAGAGATATGAAGTCTCCAACAAGTTCTATAGCTAAAAGATGGAGGAGAATCGCTCAACTAGTGAGCATGTGCTCAGATTGTCTGGGTACTACAATTGCTTGAATCAAGTGGGAGTTAATCTTCCAGATAAAATAGTGATTGACATAATTCTCTAGTCACCATCACCAAGTTAGTAGAACTTCGTGATGAACTATGATATGCAAGGGATAACGGAAACGATTCCCAAGCTCTTCATAATGCTGAAATTGACGAAGGTAGAAATCGAGAAAAACATCAAGTGTTGATGGTTGACAAGATCACTAGTTTCAAGAAAAGGGCAAAGGGAAGAAAGGGGAACTTCAAGAAGAACGGCAAGCAAGTTGCTGCTGAAGTGAAAAACCCAAGTCTGGACCTAAGCCTGAAACTGAGTGCTTCTACTGCAAAGGGACTGGTCACTGGAAGCGGAACTATCCCAAGTGATTGGCGGATAAGAAGGATGGCATAGTGAACATAAGTATATTTGATATACATGTTATTGATGTGTACTTTACTAGTGTTTATAGCAACCCCTCAGTATTTGATACTAGTTCAGTTGCTAAGATTAGTAACTCGAAACGGGAGTTGCAGAATAAACAGAGACTAGTTAAGGGTGAAGTGACGATGTGTGTTGGAAGTGGTTCCAAGATTGATATGATCATAATCGCACACTCCCTATACTTTTGGGATTAGTGTTGAACCTAAATAAGTATTATTTGGTGTTTGCGTTGAGCATGAATATGATTTGATCATGTTTATTGCAATATAGTTATTCATTTAAGTAAGAGAATAAATTGTTGTTCTATTTACATGAATAAAACCTTATATGGTTACACACCCAATGAAAATGGTTCGTTGGATCTCGATCATAGTGATACACATATTCATAATATTGAAACCAAAAGATGCAAAGTTAATAATGATGGTGTAATTTATTTGTGGCACTGCCGTTTAGGTCATATTGGTGTAAAGCGCATGAAGAAAATCCATACTGATGGGCTTTTGGAATCACTTGATTATGAATCAGTTGATGCTTGCGAACCATGCCTCATGGGCAAGATGACTAAGACTCCGTCCTCCAGTACAATGGAGCGAGCAACAGATTTGTTGGAAATCATACATACTGATGTATGTGGTCCGATGAATATTGAGGCTCGTGGCAGGTATCATTATTTTCTGATCTTCACAGATGATTTGAGCAGATATGAGTATATCTACTTGATGAAACACAAGTCTGAAACATTTGAAAAGTTCAAAGAATTTCAAAGTGAAGTAGAGAATCATTGTAACAAAAATGGAAGTTTCTACGATATGATTGCAGAAGTAAAATATTTGAGTTACGAGTTTGGCCTTTAGTTAAAAACAATGTGAAATAGTTTCACTACTCACGCCACCTGGAACACCACAGCATAATGGTGTGTCCGAACGTCATAACCGTACTTTATTAGATATGGTGCGATCTATGACGTCTCGTACCGATCTACCAATATTGTTTTGGGGTTATGCATTAAAGACAGCTGCATTCACGTTTAAAAGGGCACCATCTAAGTCACCATCTAAGTCCGTTGAGACGACACAATCTGAACTGTGGTTTGGCAAGAAACCAAAGTTGTCGTTTCTTAAAGTTTGAGGTTGCAATGCTTATGTGAAAATGTTTCAACCTGATAAGCTCAAACCCAAATCGGAGAAGTGCGTCTTCATAGGATACGCAAAAGAAATTGTTGGGTACACCTTCTATCACAGATCCGAAGGCAAGATATTCTTTGCTGAGAATGGATGCTTTCTAGAGAAGGAGTTTCTCTCGAAAGAAGTGAGTGGGAGGAAAGTAGAACTTGATGAGGTAACTGTACCTGCTCCCTTATTGGAAAGTAGTTCGTCACAGAAATCTGTTCCTGTGACTACTAGACCGATTAGTGAGGAAGCTAATGATGATGATCATGTAACTTCAGATCAAGTTACTACCGAACCTCGTAGGTAAACCAGAGTGAGATCCGCACCAGAGTGGTACGGTAATCCAGTTCTGGAGGTCATGTTACTTGACCATGACGAGCCTACGAATTATGAGGAAGCGATGATGAGCCCAGATCCCGCGAAATGGCTTGAGGCCATGGAATCTGAGATGAGATCCATGTATGAGAACAAAGTATGGACTTTGATTGACTTGCCCAATGATCGGCGAGCCATTGAGATTAAATGGATCTTCAAGAAGAAGACTGACGCTGACGGTAATGTTACTCTCTACAAAGCTCGACTTGTTGCAAAAGGTTTTCGACAAGTTCAAGGGATTGACTACGATGAGACCTTCTCACCCGTAGCGATGCTTAAGTCTGTCCGAATCATGTTAGCAATTGCCGCATTTTATGATTATGAAATTTGGCAAATGGATGTCAAAACTGCATTCCTGAATGGATTTCTGGAAGAAGAGTTGTATATGATGCAACCAGAAGGTTTTGTCGATCCAAAGGGAGCTAACAAAGTGTGCAAGCTCCAGCAATCCATTTATGGACTGGTACAAGCCTCTCGGAGTTGGAATAAACGCTTTGATAGTATGATCAAAGCATATAGTTTTATACAGACTTGCGGTGAAGCCTGTATTTACAAGAAAGTGAGTGGGAGCACTACATCATTTCTGATAAGTATATGTGAATGACATATTGTTGATCGGAAATAATGTTGAATTATTCTGCAAAGCATAAAGGAGTATTTTGAAAGAAGTTTTTCAAAGAAAGACCTCGGTGAAGCTGCTTACATATTAAGCATCAAGATCTATAGAGATAGATCAAGACGCTTGATAAGTTTTTTCAATGAGTACATACCTTGACAATATTTTGAAGTAGTTCAAAAATGGAACAGTTAAAGAAAGAGTTCTTGGCTGTGTTACAAGGTGTGAAATTGAGTAAGACTCAAAGCCCGACCACGGCAGAAGATAGAAAGAGAATGAAAGTCATTCCCTATGCCTCAGCCATAGGTTCTATAAAGTATGCCATGCTGTGTACCACATCTATTGTATACCCTACACTGTGTTAAGCAAGGGAGTACAATAGTGATCTAAGAGTAGATTACTGGACAGCGGTCAAAATTATCCTTAGTGGAATAAGGAAATATTTCTCAATTATGGAGGTGACAAAAAGGTTCGTCGTAAAAAGTTACGTCGATGCAAGTTTTGGCACAGATCTGGATGACTCTAAGTCTCGATCTAGATACATATTGAAAGTGGGAGCAATTAGCTAGAGTAGCTCCATGCAGAGCATTGTAGACATAGAATTCGCAAAATACTTACGGATTTGTATGTGACAGACCCGTTGACTAATATTATCTCACAAGCAAAACATGATCACACCTTAGTACTCTTTGGGTGTTAATCACATAAATGATGTGAACTAGATTATTGACTCTAGTAAACCCTTTGGGTATAGGTCACATGACGATGTGAACTATGGGTGTTAATCACATGGTGATGTGAACTATTAGTGTTGAATCACATGGCGATGTGAACTAGATCATTGACTCTAGTGCAAGTGGGAGACTGAAGGAAATATGCCCTAGAGGCAATAATAAAGTTATTATTTATTTCCTTATATCATGATAAATGTTTATTATTCATGCTAGAATTGTATTAACCGGAAACATAATACATGTGTGAATACATAGACAAACAGAGTGTCACTAGTATGCCTCTACTTGACTAGCTCGTTAATCAAAGATTGTTATGTTTCCTAACCATGGACAAAGAGTTGTTATTTGATTAACGGGATCACATCATTAGGTGAATGATCTGATTGACATGACCCATTCCATTAGCTTAGCACCCGATCGTTTAGTATGTTGCTATTGCTTTCTTCATGACTTATACATGTTCCTATGACTATGAGATTATGCAACTCCCGTTTGCCGGAGGAACACTTTGTGTGCTACCAAACGTCACAACGTAACTGGATGATTATAAAGGTGCTCTACACGTGTCTCCAAAGGTACATGTTGGGTTGGCGTATTTCGAGATTAGGATTTGTCACTCCGATTGTCGGAGAGGTATCTCTGGGCCCTCTCATTAATGCACATCACATAATGAAAGCACAAGTGCTCCCTAGGTGGTTTTGATAATTGATGACAACATATCTCTTGTTGGACTAACATTTCTATCTAGCATGTTTCAGATAAGTTCAACAATGGAGTGGCATGGACTAAAGGTTGTGGGAACTCCTTCAAGATGCTAAGGACAAAGGATTGGCTAAAGCTTCAAGCTCAAGACTCTTCATTTTACATTTTAGTGATCCAAGATCACATTGAGTCCATAGGAAAAGCCAATACTATCAAGGAGGGATGAGGTGTTGCTTAATGAGCCTCTTGCTTCATGTGCTTAATGATATGCTCCAAAATCCTCAGCTACTTTCCCACTTCCACATATGACCTAAACCCAAAGCCAAACTCGGACCTACCGATTATTCCTATCCGGCGCCACCGAGTTTCACCTGTCATAGCCACTGCCAGAAACCCTAATCAGTTCGGTCTCACCGATGGGATCTCGGTCTCACCGAGATGGGCTTGCAAACTCTCTGTTACCTATTGCAATATTTTCGGTCCCACCGAAATATGCAATCGGCCCCACCGAGTTTGCTTGGCCAACTCTCTGTTTCACTTATTACCCAAATCGGTCCCACCGAGTTTGAGTAATCGGTCAAACCGAGTTTTGGATTTACCCTAACCCTAGCACATCGGTCCCACCGAGTTGATCCAGTCGGTCCCACCGAAAATCTTTAACGGTCACTAGGTTTCCTATTTCGGTCTGACCGAATTTGTTGATTCGGTCCCACCGAGATTGGTAAATCGTGTGTAACGGTTGGATTTTGTGTGGAGGCTATAGATACCCCTCCACCTCCTCTTCATTCGAAGAGAGAGCCATCAGACTAAGCCTACACTTCCAGCATCCTATTTCTGAGAGAGAACTACCTACTCATGTGTTGAGACCAAGATATTCCATTCCTACCATATGAATCTTGATCTCTAGCTTTCCCAAGTTGCTTTCCACTCAAACCTTCTTTCCACCAGATCCAAATCCTATGAGAGAGAGTTGAGTGTTGGGGAGACTATCATTTGAAGCACAAGAGCAAGGAGTTCATTACCTACACACCATTTGTTACTTCTTGGAGAGTGGTGTCTTCTAGATTGGCTAGGTGTTACTTGGGAGCCTCCGACAAGATTGTGGAGTTGAACCAAGAAGTTTGTAAGGGAAAGGAGATCGCCTACTTCGTGAAGATCTACCGCTAGTGAGGCAAGTCATTCATGGGCGATGGCCATGGTGGGATAGACAAGGTTGCTTCTTCGTGGACCCTTCGTGGGTGGTTGCTTCTTCGTGGACCCTTCGTGGGTGGAGCCCTCCGTGGACTCGCGCAACCATTACCCTTCGTGGGTGGAGCCCTCCGTGGACTCGCGCAACCATTACCCTTCGTGGGTTGAAGTCTCCATCAACGTGGATGTAGGATAGCACCACCTATCCGAACCACAGGAAAAACATCCGTGTCTCCAATTGCATTTGAATTCTCCAAATCCTTCCCCTTACATTCTTGCAAGTTGCATGCTTTACATTCCGCTACTCATATACTCTTTGCATGCTTGCTTGATATGTATTGTGTATGTTGAAATTGTGCCTAAAATTCCACTCAAACCAAAAAGGCCTAAAAAATTGCAACTTTAGCACTAAGTGTCTAATCACCCCCCCCCCCTCTAGCCACATCTACTTCTAGATCCTACAAGTGGTATCAGAGCTTTGGTCTCCATTGCCTTGGTTTAATCACCATTGGAGGAAGATGGATGTGTCTACCTTAGGGAGTCTTAGACATAGAGTGCCTATTCTTGATGGAGAGTATTTTCATGAGTGGAAAAATGAGATGCTTGTAATTTTCAATCAATATCATTTGAACAAGTATATTGCTAGCCCTTGTGCACCTCATATTGATCCTTTGCATCCTACCCTAGATGAAGATATTGACATGATTCGCAATCTTAGAACTATTGAGCTCATCATTAGAGGATTGCCCAAAAATTTGATTGCTAGTTTGCCTACTCTTAATTGTGCCTATACTATATGGAAATTTCTTGAGGAACGATTTCCCGATCATTCCTTGAAAACTTTGGATGAAATTCTCCATAAATCTATTGCCTTGAGTAAGATGAACTCTAGTGATCCTAGTTTTGGTAATTGTCTATTTGAACTTACCAATCTTAAGCATGCTAAAGGAGATGTTGGAATCATTAGTGATATCATATTCGAAGCTATAAGAATTCATAAAAGTGACCACTTTGATGATCATTTATCTAATGAATTACCCTCTCTAGGAAATGATGAGTCACAAGATCATGATGAACATGGATACTATGATGATGATGATAGTGACTTCGATCTTGATGATGCAATGAGACATTTTAGTCTTATGGCAAATCTTCGGGGATATGAGTCAGGAGGAAAGGAATGGGTTCTTGATAGTGGATGTACTGATCATATGACCGGAGATGAAGAGATGTTCCGTGAGCTTGCTGAAAATGACGGCCCTCGAAAATATGTCACCTTTGGTGATAATTCAAAGGGTAAAGTGGTTGGCCTTGGTAAGGTGGCCATCTCATATGATAGTTCCATTCAAAATGTCATGCTCGTTGAATCTCTTGGCTACAACTTACTTTCAGTATCTAGACTTGCTGATTTCGGTTTGAATGTCCTATTTACTGAGGTAGAGTGCCAAGTATTTCATCGAGACAATCATAAAATGGTCTTTACCGGTATGCGTAGAGGTGATCTCTACATTGTCGATTTCTCTAAAAAGGCACAACCTAAAACTTGCTTTATTGCTAAATCCTCAAAAGGTTGGTTGTGGCATAGACGACTAGGTCACGTTGGCATGAGAAACCTTGACAAGCTTATTAAAGGAAATCATATCCTTGGAGTTAACGATGTCATATTTGATAAGGATAGACTTTGCAGTGCTTGTCAAGCAGGTAAACAGGTTGGAGGAAGACATCCCGTGAAGAACATCATGACCACAAGGAGGCCACTCGAGCTACTTCATATGGATCTTTTTGGTCCCAACGCCTACAAGAGTCTCGGTGGAAATTCTTTTGGTCTAGTTATAGTTGATGATTTTTCAAGATTTACATGGGTGTTCTTTCTTAATGACAAGTCGCAGGTCCAGAAGATCTTCAGAAACTTCGCTAGGAAGGCCCAAAATCAGTTTGACGTGAAGATCAAGAAGGTTCAGAGTGACAACGGAACGGAGTTCAAGAACGCAAATGTGGACACCTTTCTTGACGAAGAAGGGATTTCACACGAGTTCTCGGCTACGTACACACCTCTACAAAATGGAGTTGTTGAGAGGAAGAACCGGACGCTCATCGAAATGGCAAGAACAATGCTTGATGAATACAAGACGCCGAAGCACTTTTGGGCAGAAGCGGTTGAGACAGCTTGTCACGCAACAAATCGCTTGTATCTTCACAAGCTACTCGACAAGACGGCATACGAGCTCCTCACCGGTAACAAACCCCAAGTTGGATACTTTCGAGTATTCGGCTCAAAGTGCTACATTCTTGATAAGCATCATCGTTCAAAGTTTGCTCCTAAATCTCATGAAGGTTTCCTACTTGGTTATGGCTCAAACTCTAACACTTACCGTGTCTACAACAATTTCACCCGAAAGGTTGAAGAGACGGTAGATGTGAAGTTTGATGAATCTAATGGCTCGCAAGTAGAGCAATTGCCAATTGATGTAGGAGACAAAGACCCTTCAGAAGCAATCCAAGAATTGTCCATTGGCAAAATTCGTCCAACGGAGGTGAAGGAGAGTACTTCATTCGTCCAAGTGGAAGCTTCTACTTCACGACAAAGTGAACCAAGAATTGACACGGAAGCATCCACAAGTGGGACACACCAAGATGAAGAAAACGAGGAAATACGTCAAGACGAACATCAACAACCTCCTTCTCCACCACGACAAGAGAACGACAACGTCAACAATGAAGAAGACCAAGAAGAAGATGAAGAAGATGTTCAACAAAGACCCAAGCAAAAGCTCTCACGAGTTCGAGCAAGAATTGCCAAAGATCATCCCGTCGAGCAAATCTTAAATGATATACAAATCGGGAGAATCACTCGCTCAAAGACTCGTTTAGCTAACTTTTTTGAAAACTATTCATTCATCTCTAGCATTGAACCTATGAAGGTTGAAGAAGCATTGGAAGATCCGGATTGGATAAACGCTATGCATGAAGAGCTACACAACTTTGAGAGAAACCAAGTTTGGACATTAGTTGAGAAGCCCGACAACAACCACAACATCATTGGTACCAAATGGGTGTTTCGCAACAAGCAAGATGAAGATGGACAAGTGGTACGCAACAAAGCACGTCTCGTTGCCCAAGGATACACACAAGTCGAAGGTATGGACTATGGTGAGACATATGCTCCCGTTGCTAGACTTGAGTCCATTCGCATCTTACTTGCCTATGCTAATCACCATAATATCACCTTGTACCAAATGGACATCAAAAGTGCTTTTCTAAATGGTGAAATAGAGGAGGAAGTTTATGTCAAACAACCTCCCGGTTTTATCAATCCTAAGAAACCAAATCATGTTTACAAACTTCACAAAGCTCTTTATGGTCTTAAACAAGCTCCTAGAGCATGGTATAAATGCTTGACCAAGTTCCTTACTACAAGTGGTTTTGAAATTGGTAAAATTGATTCTACTCTTTTTACTAAAAGGGTTAATGGAGAACTATTTGTATGCCAAATTTATGTTGATGATATCATATTTGGTTCAACTAACTCTCTCTTTAGTGAAAAGTTTGGAAAGCTAATGTCAGAGAAGTTTGAGATGTCTATGATGAGTGAACTCAAATTCTTTCTCGGTTTGCAAATCAAGCAAACTAAGGAAGGTACATTTGTATCTCAAACAAAGTACACCAAGGGCTTATTCAAGAAGTTCAATATGCAAGAATGCAAAGGTATGTCTACACCCATGCCTACTAGTGGACATAATGATTTAACCAAATATGGTGAACCGGTTGATCAAAAGGTTTATCGCTCTATGATTGGTTCATTGTTATACCTATGTGCTTCACGTCCCGATATTATGCTAAGTGTGTGCATGTGTGCACGATATCAAGCTGCTCCTAAAGAATGTCATCTTAAGGCCGTGAAAAGGATAGTGAGATACTTAATCCATACACCAAACTTTGGCATTTGGTATCCTAAGAGATCTTCTTTTGATCTCGTTGGCTATTCCGACTCGGATTATGCCGGAGACAAGGTTGATAGAAAGTCCACTTTGAGTACTTGTCAATTTCTTGGTAGATCTCTTGTGTCTTGGTCTTCCAAGAAACAAAACTCGGTATCCTTATCCACCGCCGAAGCGGAATACATTGCCGCTGGTTCATGTTGTGCTCAATTACTTTGGATGACCCAAACTCTTAAAGATTATGGGATCTATGTGAAACATGTTCCACTACTTTGTGACAATGAAAGTGCTATCAAAATTGGTCATAATCCTGTACAACATTCTCGAACTAAGCATATTGAAGTTCGTCATCATTTCATTCGAGATCATGTTGCTAAGGGTGACATTGATCTTAAGCATGTTCGCACCGATAAGCAATTAGCGGATATATTTACTAAACCTCTTGATGAGAAAGTGTTTTGCAGGTTGAGAGGAGAATTGAACATCATTGATGCTTCGAACTTGGAGTAGAAACTCCACTGGATACATGCAAGACATGAGCTTATGACTAATCCATGATATATCTCTTATGATAACTATCTTATGTCTTGGATATATTTGCACCTTGCATGTTGTCTAACCCATGTAGGTGCTTGGTTGAATGTAATTCCATGAGATTGCGACTCACTCACATCTTGAGCAATCTCTACATCACCAAGACTCTACACAATGGTGGTTGAAGACAAGGAAGCACAAAACCATTCAAACATATCCTTTGACAAATTCTATGTTGAGCTTCATGATTGTCATTTTTGGATACACAAGTGCTCTTCCTTGCAAGAACTAACCCATGTAGGTAGATGAACTCAAATTCCAAGTGGTGCTCCCAACTCTTGATGAGCTACATCAACCTTGAGCACCCACACAAGTTCAACTACATGAGCAAGAACCACACCACCACCCAAGGTATGTTATTCCATCTTAGAGAAGCTTTACTCCAAGACATGAGTCAAAGCAACTCAACAAGATGTGAATACATCAAGATGCTTAAACGAAAAATGGTAACCCAATTTTGAGCTTAAACAATGAGTATGACCTATGATCAAGTGTTCTCACTTGACTCCTAAGTCAATATACTCTAACATAGGTGACTATGTCACCGCCCAACTCTAGATGAAGTTCTCTTGTGTTCTTTTCTGTGTTATTGCATTTGTCTCATGCATGTTTATTTTCTTTCTCTTTTTCAAAAAAAAACTTCATCTAGATTTTTCAGTTTCTTCTCTTTTCTCTTTGTTTTTGTTCTGCATTTTCTGCATTCAATTCCTTGCAAATCCTTCAGGTAATTCATTGCAAATCTTTGTGAGATCCTACATGTCTAGTGAGCTGAGGTGACAAATGTTTTTCTCTGTGTAAACTCGGTTTCACCGACTTGTAATTTTCGGTCCAACCGAATCCTTTCGGTACCACCGAAACATTCCACTCGGTGCCACCGACTTCGCAACAAGAAAAACAATTTGCCACTTGTTCTATATTTCTTCTGATCCAGCTCTACTCAATGAATCTTGTCCTCTACAAGCATCACAGTTTTATCCATTGCTTTGTGCTGAGTCTCAAGGACCAAACCTATACGACGGATTCCAGAAAGCCCTTCTTGGAAATTGATGTCAAAGGGGGAGAGAGAGATCACATCAAAGCTTGTAGGAGAGAGAGATCACATCAAGGGAGAGAAAAAGTCTCAAGGACCAAACCTACAAGAGAGAAAGTATTAAGGGGGAGAAAGAGATTTCCAGGGGGAGAGAATACTCAAGGATCCCAGATGCTTGATGTTCAAGAGGCGAGATGTCACATGCCTTTTTGGGGGAAAGACATGTATTTGCATTAAGTTCTATCCATTTGTATCTTTCAGCTCTAATTTTCTGTTCCCTATCTTCTCCCAATATCCCATGTAAGATTCTGGGGGAGCAAGACACCTAAGGGAAAGAAATCAGTCAAATTCATTGCATATCTTTATTCTTGGGGACATGTTGAATCCAATGTGGTACCTTGTACTCACTCTCTACATGTCATCCCAGTCTTGGTATTCTTGTGGTTTCTTTTGTTTGCTCTGGCTAGTGGATGTACCTGTGTTATCTAACTTTGTTTGTGCAGGTTCATTCCATCCTAAGCCAACTCAAGACCACAAGGTAAGTATATGCATCAAAATCATGAGTATGAGGAGTTCTTGCTTATGTACATACTGTTTGCAAGAAGGACTCATGAGCATGAAGGTATTTTCCTTGATAATCTTTTGCTCTGATGCATATGGCCAAGATACATGTAACACATTGCCTACTCTATCATGGTTATGCTCTCACATGCCTCTATAATTCATATTTACATGAGTGCATACATGTAGGGGGAGCCTATGCTTGTTACATGTCCCTCCAAAGCTTTACTTGCTGTTCTTTATATCTTTATCTAAAGCTTTGATGTATGTCGCCATCAATTACCAAAAAGGGGGAGATTGAAAGCACAAGTGCTCCCTAGGTGGTTTTGATAATTGATGACAACATATCTCTTGTTGGACTAACATTTCTATCTAGCATGTTTCAGATAAGTTCAACAATGGAGTGGCATGGACTAAAGGTTGTGGGAACTCCTTCAAGATGCTAAGGACAAAGGATTGGCTAAAGCTTCAAGCTCAAGACTCTTCATTTTACATTTTAGTGATCCAAGATCACATTGAGTCCATAGGAAAAGCCAATACTATCAAGGAGGGATGAGGTGTTGCTTAATGAGCCTCTTGCTTCATGTGCTTAATGATATGCTCCAAAATCCTCAGCTACTTTCCCACTTCCACATATGACCTAAACCCAAAGCCAAACTTGGACCTACCGATTATTCCTATCCGGAGCCACCGAGTTTCACCTGTCATAGCCACTGCCAGAAACCCTAATCAGTTCGGTCTCACCGATGGGATCTCGGTCTCACCGAGATGGGCTTGCAAACTCTCTGTTACCTATTGCAATATTTTCGGTCCCACCGAGATATGCAATCGGCCCCACCGAGTTTGCTTGGCCAACTCTCTGTTTCACTTATTATCGAAATCGGTCCCACCGAGTTTGAGTAATCGGTCAAACCGAGTTTTGGATTTACCCTAACCCTAGCACATCGGTCCCACCGAGTTGATCCAGTCGGTCCCACCGAAAATCTCTAACGGTCACTAGGTTTCCTATTTCGGTCTGACCGAGTTTGTTGATTCGGTCCCACCGAGATTGGTAAATCATGTGTAACGGTTGGATTTTGTGTGGAGGCTATATATACCCCTCCACCTCCTCTTCATTCGAAGAGAGAGCCATCAGACTAAGCCTACACTTCCAGCATCCTATTTCTGAGAGAGAACTACCTACTCATGTGTTGAGGCCAAGATATTCCATTCCTACCATATGAATCTTGATCTCTAGCTTTCCCAAGTTGCTTTCCACTCAAACCTTCTTTCCACCAGATCCAAATCCTATGAGAGAGAGTTGAGTGTTGGGGAGACTATCATTTTAAGCACAAGAGCAAGGAGTTCATTACCTACACACCATTTGTTACTTCTTGGAGAGTGGTGTCTCCTAGATTGGCTAGGTGTTACTTGGGAGCCTCCGACAAGATTGTGGAGTTGAACCAAGAAGTTTGTAAGGGCAAGGAGATCGCCTACTTCGTGAAGATCTACCGCTAGTGAGTCAAGTCCTTCGTGGGCGATGGCCATGGTGGGATAGACAAGGTTGCTTCTTCGTGGACCCTTCGTGGGTGGTTGCTTCTTCGTGGACCCTTCGTGGGTGGAGCCCTCCGTGGACTTGCGCAACCATTACCCTTCGTGGGTGGAGCCCTCCGTGGACTCGCGCAACCGTTACCCTTCGTGGGTTGAAGTCTCCATCAACGTGGATGTAGGATAGCACCACCTATCCGAACCACGGGAAAAACATCCGTGTCTCCAATTGCGTTTGAATTCTCCAAACCCTTCCCCTTACATTCTTGCAAGTTGCATGCTTTCCATTCCGCTGCTCATATACTCTTTGCATGCTTGCTTGATATGTATTGTGTATGTTGAAATTGTGCCTAAAATTCCACTCAAACCAAAAAGGCCTAAAAAATGCAACTTTAGCACTAAGTGTCTAATCACCCCCCCCCTCTAGACACATCTACTTCTGGATCCTACACATAAGCCTTGCAAGCATTGCAACTAATGAGTTAGTTGTGAGATGAGTATTACGGAACGAGTAAAGGGACTTGCCAGTAACGAGATTGAACTAGGTATTGAAATACCGACGATTGAATCTCGGGCAAGTAACATACCGATGACAAAGGGAACAACGTATGTTGTTATGCGGTCTGACCGATAAAGATCTTCGTAGAATATGTAGGAACCAATATGAGCATCCAGGTTCCGCTATTGGTTATTGACCGGAGACGTATCTCGGTCATGTCTACATTGTTCTCGAACCATAGGGTCCGCACGCTTAACGTTACGATGACAGTTTCATTATGATTTTATGTATTTTGATGTACCGAAGGTTGTTCGGAGTCCCGGATGTGATCATGGACATGACGAGGAGTCTCGAAATGGTCGAGACATAAAGATCGATATATTGGAAGCCTATATTTGGATATCGGAATCGTTCCGGGTGAAATCAGGATTTTACCGGAGTACCGGGGGGTTACCGGAACCCCCCCCCCCGGGGGGGGGGGGGGTTATTGGGCCTACATGGGCCCTAAGGGAGAAGAGGAAAGGAGGCAAGAGGTGGCCGCGCGCCCCTCCCCTCCCTAGTCCGAATATGACAAGGAGAGGGGGGCGGCGCCCCCCCTTTCCTTTCCCTCTTCCTCCTCTTTCCCACTTCTCCTTCTCCAACTAGGAAAGAAGGGAGTCCTACTCCCGGTGGGAGTAGGACTCCCCCTTGGCGCGCCCTCCTTGGCCGGCCGCCCCTCCCCTTGGCTCCTTTATATACGGGGGCAAGGGGGCACCCTAGAACACACAAGTTGATCTTCGTGATCGTTCCTTTGCCGTGTGCGGTGCCCCCCTCCACCATATTCCACCTCGTTCATATTGTAGCGGTGCTTAGGCGAAGCCCTGCGACGGTTGAACATCAAGATCGTCACCATGCCGTCGTGCTGACGGAACTCCTCCCTGAAGCTTTGCCTGATCGGAGCCCGGGGAGCGACATCGAGCTGAACGTGTGCCAAGAACTCGGAGGTGCCAGAGTAATGGTGCTTGGATCGGTTGGACCAGGAAGACGTACGACTACTTCCTCTACGTTGTGTCAACGCTTCCGCTTCGGTCTACGAGGGTATGTAGACAACACTCTCCCCTCTCGTTGCTATGCATCACCATGATCTTGCATGTGCGTAGGAATTTTTTTGAAATTACTACGTTCCCCAACAGCTACACGGGGTGTGATTTGATCTTACTCTTGCGCAGATTTTGATCTTTGGTCTTCTCGCAAATCGCTTGATCCGAAGAGCTTCTTATTGCTTCTTTGTCTATTTCTATGATCACGACAATTGTTCGTTGCTGAATTTTGTGTACCGTGAAAGATTGGACCTACGAACGACTCGTCGTCTGGTTGGGTCTCATCACTGAGAGGGCCCAGAGATACCTCTCCGATACACAGAGTGCCAAATCCTAATCTCGGTCTATGCCAACTCAACAAACACCATCGGTGACACCTATAGAACATCTTTATAGTCACCCAGTTACGTTGTGACGTTTGATAGCACACTAAGTGTTCCTCCGGTATTCGGGAGTTGCATAATCTCATAGTCATAGGAACATGTATAAGTAATTAAAAAAGCAATAGCAATAAACTAAACGATCATTATGATAAGCTAACGGATGGGTCAAGTCAATCACATCATTCTCTAATGATGTGATCCCATTCATCAAATGACAACTATTGTCCATGGCTAGGAAACTTAACCATCTTTGATTAACGAGCTAGTCAAGTAGAGGCATAGTAGTAACACTTTGTTTGTCTATGTATTCACACATGTACTAAGTTTCCGGTTAATACAATTCTCTCATAAATAATAAACATTTATCATGATATAAGGAAATATAAATAACAACTTTATTATTGCCTCTAGGGCATATTTCCTTCAGTCTCCCACTTGCACTAGAGTCAATAATCTAGTTCACATCGTCATGTGATTTCACACCAATAGTTCACATCTTTATGTGATTAGTTCACATCTTCATGTGACTAATACCCAAAGGGTTTACTAGAGTCAATAATCTAGTTCACATCGCTATGTGATTAACACCCTAAGAGTGATCACATTTTGCTTGTGAGAGAAGTTAGTCTACGGGTCTGCAACATTCAGATTTGTATGTATTTTGCAAATTTCTATGTCTACAATACTCTGCATAGAGCTACTCTAGCTAATTGCTCCCACTTTCAATATGTATCTAGATTGAGACTTAGAGTCATCTAGATTGGTGTAAAAAGCTTGCATCGACATACCTCTTTATGACAAACCCTTTTATCACCTCCATAACTGAGAAACATTTCCTTAGTCCTCTAAGGATAATTTTGACCGCTGTCCAGTGATCCACTCCTGGATCACCATTGTACCCTCTTGCCAAACTCTTGGTGAGGTACACAATAGGTCTGGTACATAGCATAGCATACTTTATAGAACCTATGGCTGAGGCATAGGGAATGACTTTTCATTCTCTTTCTATTTTCTGCCGTGGTCGGGTTTTGAGTCTTTACTCAACTTCACACCTTGCAACACAGGCAAGAACTCCTTCTTTGATTGTTCCATTTTGAATTACTTCAAAATCTTATGAAGGTATGTACTCATTGAAAAATATATCAAGCGTCTTGATCTATCTCTATAGATCTTGATGCTCAATATGTAAGTAGCTTCAGCGAGGTCTTTCTTTGGAAAACTCCTTTCGGACACTCCTTTACACTTTCCAGAAAATTAGACATCATTTACGATCAACAATATGTCATTCACATATACTTATCAGAAAGTTTGTAGTGCTCCCACTCACTTTCTTGTAAATACAGGTTTCACCGCAAGTCTCTATAAAACCATCTGATTTGATCACTTTATCAAAGCATATATTCCAACTCCGAGATGCTTGCATCAGTCCATAGATGGATCACTGGAGTTTGCATACTTTGTTAGCACCTTTAGGATTGACAAAACCTTCTTGTTGCATCATATACAACTCTTCTTTAAGAAATCCATTAAGGAATGCAGTTTTGACATCCATTTGCCAGATTTCATAAAATGTGGCAATTGCTAACATGATTCGGACAAACTTAAGCATCGCTACGAGTGAGAAAATCTCATCATAGTCAACATCTTGAACTTGTCAAAAACCTTTTGCGACAATTCGAGCTTTGTAGATAGTAACACTACTATCAGCATCCATATTCCTCTTGAAAATCCATTTATTCTTAATGGCTCACCGATCATCGCGCAAGTCAATCAAAGTACATACTTTGTTCTAATACATGGATCCCATCTCAGATTTCATGGCTTCAAGCCATTTTGCGGAATCTGGGCTCATCATCGCTTCCTCATAGTTCGTAGGTTTGTCATGGTCAAGTAACATGACCTCCATAACAGGATTACCGTACCACTCTGGTGTGGAATGTATTCTGGTTGACCTACGAGGTTCGATAGTAACTTGATCTGAAGTTTCATGATCATCATCATTAACTTCCTCACTAATTGGTGTAGGAATCACTAGAACTGATTTCTGTGATGAAATACTTTCCAATTCGGGAGAAGGTACAATTACCTCATCAAGTTCTACATTCCTCCCACTCACTTCTTTCGAGAGAAACTTCCTCTCTAGAAAGGATCCATTCTTAGCAACGAATATCTTGCCTTCGGATCTGTGATAGAAGGTGTACCCAACAGTTTCCTTTGGGTATCCTATGAAGACACATTTCTCCGATTTGGGTTCGAGCTTATTAGGTTGAAACTTTTTCACATAAGCATCATAGCCCCAAACTTTAAGAAACGACAGCTTAGGTTTCTTGCTAAACCACAGTTCATATGGTGTCGTCTCAACGGATTTAGATGGTGCCCTTTTTAACGTGAACGCAGTTGTCTCTAATGCATAACCCCAAAACGATAGTGGTAAATCGGTAAGAGACATCATAGATCGTACCATATCTAATAAAGTACGGTTATGATGTTCAGACACACCATTATGCTGTGGTGTTCCAGGTGGCATGAGTTGCGAAACTATTCCACATTGTTTCAAATGAAGACCAAACTTGTAACTCAAATATTTCATCACCGTGATCAGATTGTAGAAACTTTATTTACTTGTTACGATGATTTTCCACTTCACTATGAAATTCTTTGAACTTTTCAAATGTTTCAGCCTTATGTTTCATCAAGTAGATATACCCATATCTTCTCAAATCATCTGTGAAGGTCAGAAAATAATGATACCCGCCGCGAGACTCAACACTCATTGGATCGCATAGATCACTATGTATTATTTCCAATAAGTCAGTTGTTCGCTCCATTGTTCCGGAGAACGGAGTCTTAGTCATCTTGCCCATGAGGCATGGTTCGCAAGTATCAAGTGATTCCAAAAGCCCATCAGTATGGAGTTTCTTCATGCGCTTTACACCAATATGACCTAAACGGCAGTGCCACAAATAAGTTGCACTATCATTATTAACTTTGCATCTTTCGGCTTCAATATTATGAATATGTGTATCACTACGATTGAGATTCAATAAACCATTTACTTTAAGTGTATGACCATAGAAGGTTTTATTCATGTAAACAGAACAACAATTATTCTTTGACTTAAATGAATAACCATATTGCAATAAACATGATCCAATCATATTATGCTCAACGGAAACACCAAATAACATTTATTTAGGTTCAACACTAATCCCGAAGGTAGAGGGAGTATGCGATGGTGATCTTATCAACCTTGGAATCTCTTCCAACACACATCGTCACTTTGCCCTCAACTAGTCTCTGTTTATTTTGTAACTCCTGTTTCGAGTTACTAATCTTAGCAACTGAATCGGTATCAAATACCTAGGGGTTAGTATGAACACTAGTAAAGTACACATCAATAATATGTATATCAAATATACCTTCGTTCACTTTGCCATCCTTCTTATCCGCCCAGTATTTGGGGTAGTTCCGCTTCTAGTGACCATTTCCTTTGCAGTAGAAGCACTTAGTTTCAGGCTTGGTCTAGCTTTGGGCTTCTTCATGGGAGTGGAAACTTGCTTGCCATTCTTCTTAAAGTTCCCTTTCTTCCCCTTGCCCTTGAATTTGAAACTAGTGGTCTTGTCAACCATCAACACTTGATGCTTCTCTTGATTTCTACCTTCGCCGATTTCAGCATCGCGAAGAGCTCGGGAATCGTTTTCGTCATCCCTTACATATTATAGTTCATCACGAAGTTCCAGTAACTTGGCCATAGTGACTAGAGAACTCTGTCAATCACTATCCTATCTGGAAGATTAACTCCCACTTGATTCAAGCGATTGTAGTACTCAGACATTCTGGGCACATGCTCACTGGTTGAGCTATTCTCCTCCATCTTGTAGGCAAAGTACTTGTCAGAGGTCTCATACCTCTCGACTCGGGCGTGAGTCTGGAATACCAATTTCAGCTCTTGGAACATCTCATATGCTCCGTGGCGTTCAAAACGTTTTTGAAGTCCCGGTTCTAAGCCGTAAAGTATGGTGCACTAAACTATCAAGTAGTCATCATACCGAGCTTGTCAAACGTTCATAATGTCTGCATTTGCTCCTGCAAAAGGTCCATCACCTAGCGGTGCATCAAGGACATAATTCTTCTGTGCAGCAATGAGGATAATCCTTAGATCACGGAGCTAGTCCGCAGCATTGCTACTAACATCTTTCAACATAGTTTTCTCTAGGAACATATCATAAATAAAACAAGGAAGCTATATGCGAGCAATTGATCTACAACATAGATATGCAAATACTATCAGGACTAAGTTCATGATAAATTAAAGTTCAGTTAATCATATTACTTAAGAACTCCCACTTAGATAGACATCCCTCTAATCATCTAAGTGATCATGTTATCCATATCAACTAAACCATGTCCGATCATCACGTGAGATGGATTAGCTTTCAATGGTGAACATCACTATGTTGATCATATCTACTATATGATTCATGCTCGAGCTTTCGGTCTCAGTGTTCCAGGCCATATCTGCATATGCTAGGCTCGTCAAGTTTAACCCGAGTATTCTGCGTGGGTAAAATTGGCTTGCACCTGTTGTATGTGAACGTAGAGCTTATCACACCTGATCATCACGTGGTGTCTCGGCACGACGAATTGTCGCAATAGTGCATACTCAGGGAGAACACTTATACCTTGAAATTTAGTGAGAGATCATCTTATAATGCTACCGATGTACTAAGAAAAATAAGAAGCATAAAAGATAAACATCACATGTAATCAAAATATGTGACATGAAATGGCCATCATCATTTTGTGCCTTTGATCTCCATCTCCAAAGTACCGTCATGATCTCCATCGTCACCGGCATGACACCATGATCTCCATCATATTGATCTTTATCAATGTGTCGTCACATGGTCATGTCGCCAACTATTGCTTTTACAATATTGCTATCGCATAGCGATAAAGTAAAGCAATTACATGGCGCTTGCATCTTATGCAATAATGAGACAACCATATGGCTCCTACCAGTTGCCGATAACTCTATTACAAAACATGATCATCTCATACAATAAAATTTAGTATCATGTCTTGACCATATCACATCAGAACATGCCCTGCAAAAACAAGTTAGAAGACCTCTACTCTGTTGTTGCAAGTTTTACATGGCTGCTACGGGCTGAGCAAGAACCGTTCTTACCTACGCATCAAAAACCATAACGCGGTATAGTGATTTCTTTTTGATCTTCAGAAAGAACCATGTTCATTGAATCCGATTCAACTAAAGTTGGAGAAACTGACACCCACTAGCCACCTGTGTGCGAAGCACGTCGGTAGAACCAGTCTCGCGTAAGCGTACGCGTAATGTTGGTCTGAGCCGCTTCATCCAACAATACCGCTGAATCAAGAATCAGCTAGTTACGGCAAGCAATATGTATATACCCACGCCCACAACTCCTTTGTGTTCTACTCGTGCATATAACATCTACGCATAGACCTGGCTCGGATGCCACTGTTGGGGAACATAGTAATTTCAAAAAAATTCCTACGGACACGCAAGATCTATCATGGTGATGCATAGCAACGAGAGGGGAAGAGTGTTGTCCACGTACCCTCGTAGAATGTAAGCGGAAGTGTTATGACAATGCGGTTGATGTAGTCGCACGTCTTCACGATCCGACCGATCCTAGTACCGAAAGTACGGCACCTCCGCGATCTGCACACGTTCGGCTCGGTGACGTCCCATGAACTCTCGATCGAGCTGAGTGTAGAGGGAGAGCTTCGTCAGCACGATGGCGTGATGATGGTGATGATGAAGCTACCGGCGCAGGGCTTCGCCTAAGCACTACGACGATATGACCGAGGTGGATTATGGTGGAGGGGGCACCGCACACAGCTAAGGGATCAATGATCAACTTGTGTGTTCTAGGGTGCCCCCCTGCCCCCGTATATAAAGGAGCAAGGGGGGAGGCCGGCCGGCCCTTGTGGCGCGCCTGGAGAGGAGTCCTCCTCCTAGTAGGAGTAGGACTCCCCTTTCCTAGTCCTACCAGGAGGGGGAAAGGAAGGAGGAGAAGGGAGAAGGAAAGGGGGCGCCCCCCCTTCCCTAGTCCAATTCAAACTAGAGAGGGAGGGGCGCGCGGCCTGCCCTGACCGGCCCTCTCTCTCCAGTAAGGCCCATGTGGCCCATTAGTTCCCCGGGGGGTTCCGGTAACCATCTCGCACTCCGGTTTTCTCCGAAATCACCTGGAACACTTCCAGTGTCCGAATATAGCCGTCCAATATATCAATCTTTATGTCTCGACCATTTCGAGACTCCTCGTCATGTCTGTGATCATATTTGGGACTCTGAACTACCTTCGGTACATCAAAACACATAAACTCATAATACCGATCGTCACCAAATGTTAAGCATGCGGACCCTACGGGAACATGACCGAGACTCATCTCCGGTCAATAACCAATAGCAGAACTTGGATGCTCATATTGGTTCCTACATATTCTACGAAGATCTTCATGGGTCAAACCGCACAAGAACATACGTTGTTCCTTTTGTCATCGGTATGTTACTTGCCCGAGATTCGATCGTCAGTATCTCAATACCTAGTTCAATCTCGTTACCGGTAAGTCTCTTTACTCATTCCGTAATGCAACATCCCGTAACTTAATCATTAGTCACATTGCTTGCAAGGCTTATAGTGATGTGCATTATCAAGAGGGCCCAGAGATACATCTCCGATACACGGAGTGACAAGTCCTAATCTCGATCTATGCCAACTCAACAAACACCATCCGAGACACCAGTAGAGCATCTTTATAGTCACCCAGTTACGTTGTGACGTTTGATAGAACACTAAGTGTTCCTCCGGTATTCGGGAGTTGCATAATCTCATAGTCATAGGAACATGTATAAGTAATGAAAAAAGCAATAACAATAAACTAAATGATCATATTATGCTAAGCTAATGGATGGGTCAAGTCAATCACATCATTCTCTAATGATGTGATCCCATTCATCAAATGACAACTATTGTCCATGGCTAGGAAACTTAACCATCTTTGATTAATGAGCTAGTCAAGTAGAGGCATACTAGTGACACTCTGTTTGTCTATGTATTCACACATGTACTAAGTTTTCCGTTAATACAATTATAGCATGAATAATAAACATTTATCATGATATAAGGAAATATAAATAACAACTTTATTATTGCCTCTAGGGCATATTTCCTTCAAGCACAACCCACCAGGACGCGCCTGGGGGCCCACGCGCGCCCAGGTGGATTGTGGCCACCTCGGTGGCCTCCCGCACCGCCTCTTTGCTCTATAAATACCCCAATATTATAGGAACCCTAGGGGAGTCGACGAAAATCAATTTCAACCGCCGTAAGTTCTAGAACCACCAGATCCACTCTAGACACCATCACGGAGGGGGTTCATAATCCTCATTGGTGCCTCCTCGATGATGCGTGAGTAGTTCATTGTAGACCTACGGGACCGTAGTTAATAGCTAGATGGCTTCATCTCTCTCTTTTGATTCTCAATACAATGGTCTCTTGGAGATCTATTTGATGTAACTCTTTTTGCGGTGTGTTTGTTGGGATCCGATGAACTTTGAGTTTATGATCAAATCTATGTTTTTATCCATGAAAGTTATTTGAGTCTTCTGATCTCTTATATGCATGATTGCTTATAGCCTCGTATTTCTTCTCCGATATTTGGGTTTTGTTTGGCCTACTTGATCTATTTATCTTGCAATGGGAAGAGGTGCTTTGTGATGGGTTCAATCTTACGGTGCTTGATCCCAGTGACTGAAGGGGAACCGACACGTATGTATCGTTGCTATTAAGGATAACAAGATGGGGTATATTTCTACATAAATAGATCTTGTCTACATCATGTCATCGTTCTTATTGCATTACTCCGTTTTTCCATGAACTTAATACACTAGATGCATGCTGATAGCGGTCGATGTGTGGAGTAATAGTAGTAGATGCAGGCAGGAGTCGGTCTACTAATCTTGGACATGATGCCTATATAATGATCATTGCATGGATATCGTCATGATTATTTCAAGTTCTATCAATTGCCCAACAGTAATTTGTTTACCCACCGTATGCTATTTTTCTCGAGAGAAGCCACTAGTGAAATCTACGGGCCCCGGGTCTCTTCTTTATTATAATTGTCTTTGTGGTCTATTTTTATTTGCTTTTATTTTCAGATCTATTAAACAAAAAATATAAAAATACCTTGCTGCAAATTTTATTTATTTTATCTCGTGTTCCCGTGATATCAATTTATCCAAACTACTACAATTTTATCTATCTTTTAACCCATGAGGGATTGACAACCCCTCTCTTACATCGGGTTGCAAGTATTTGTTCTTTGTGTTCAGGAGCTGTTTACGTGGTGTTGCGTGGTTCTCCTACTAGGGTTTGAGAGGAGATGGTGCTAGTGAAGATGTTGATGGAGATTGACCCCCTCTTGATGAGAGGATCGATGGTCATGACGATGGCGATGATTTCCCCTTCCCGGAGGGAAGTTTTCCCTGCAGAACAGCTCCGCCGGAGCCCTAGATTGGTTCTGCCCAGGTTCCGCCTCGATACGGTGTCGCTTCGTCCCGAAAGCTTCTTTTTGATTTTTTTTCTAGGGTAAAAGACACCATATAGCCAAAGATGGGCACTGGAGGACTGCCAGGGAGCCCACAAGGTCGGGGGCATCCGGGGGGTAGGGTGCGCCCTCCACCCTTGTGGCTGGATGGTGGCCTCCCTCTAGTACTTTCTTCACCCAATATTTTTTATTTATTCCAAAAATATCCTCCGTTAAGTTTCGGGACTTTTGGAGTTGTGCAGAATATGTCTCTAATATTTGCTCCTTTTCTAGCCCAGAATTCCAGCTGCCGGCATTCTCCCTCTTCATGTAAACCTTGTAAATAAAGAGAGAATAGGCATAAGTACTGTGATATAATGTGTAATAACAGCCCATGATGCATTAAATATCAATATGAAAGCATGATGCAAAATGGACGTATCAATCTTCTCTGAATTCTTATATGCATGATTTGATATCTTTGTATTTCTCTTCAAACTATCGATTTGGTTTGGCCAACTAGATTGGTTTTTCTTGCAATGGGAGAAGTGCTTAGCTTTGGGTTCAATTTTGCGGTGTCATCACCCAGTGACAAAGTAGGGGTAGTGAGACACGTATTGTATTGTTGCCATTGAGGATAAAAAGACGGGGTTTACATCATATTGCTTGAGTTTATTCCTCTACATCATGTCATCTTACTTAAAGCGTTACTCTGTTCTTTATGAACTTAATACTCTAGATGCAGGCAGGAGTAGGTCGATGTGTGGAGTAATGGTAGTAGATGCAGGTAGGAGTCGGTCTACTTGACACGGACATGATGCCTATATTACATAATCATTGCCTTGGATATCGCCATAACTTTGCGCTTTTCTATCAAATGCTCGACAGTAATTTGTTCACCCACCGTATTATTTGCCTTCATGAGAGAAGCCTCTAGTGAAACCTATGGCCCCCGGGTCTACTTTCCATCATATTAGTTTCCGATTTACTATTCTTGCAATCTTTTATTTTAAGATCTATAAACCAAAAATCCAAAAATATTTTATTTTTTGTTTAGTTTTATTTATCTCTATCAGATTTCACCTTTGCAAGTGACCATGAAGGGATTGACAACCCCTTTATCGCGTTGGGTGCAAGTGTTTGATTGTGTGTGCAGGTATTGGTGGTTTGCGCGTTCTTCTACTGGATTGATACCTTGGTTCTTAACTGAGGGAAATACTTATCTCTACTGTGTTGCATCACCCTTTCCTCTTCAAGGGAAAAACCAACGTAAGCTCAAGAAGTAGCAACCATAAACCCAAAATTCATCGGATCCCAACAAATACACTGCAAAAAAGTCATTACATCAAGTAGATCTCTGAAAGGATCGAGAAGAGGTGTCTAGAGGGGGGTGATTAGACACTAATTGCCAAAAGTTGCAGTTTTTAATATTCTTAAGTTTAAGTGGAGTTTAAGAACAAGTTTAAAAACACAATACATATCAAGCAAGCATGCAATGAGTATATGAGCAGCGGGAAGTAAAGCATGCAACTTGCAAGAATGTAAGGAGAAGGGTTTGGAGTATTCAAACGCAATTGGAGACACCGATGTTTTTGTCGTGGTTCTGATAGGTGGTGCTATCGTACATCCATGTTGATGGAGACTTCAACCCACGGAGGGTAACGGTTGCGCGAGTCCACAGAGGGCTCCACCCACGAAGGGTCCACGAAGAAGCAACCTTGTCTATTCCATCACGGCCATCGCCCACGAAGGACTTGCCTCACTAGCGGTAGATCTTCATGAAGTAGGCGATCTCCTTGCCCTTACAAACTCCTTGGTTCAACTCCACAACTTGTCCGAGGCTCCCAAGTGACACCTAGCCAATCTAGGAGACACCACTCTCCAATAAGTAACAAATGGTGTGTTGATGATGAACTCCTTGCTCTTGTGCTTCAAATGATAGTCTCCCCAACACTCAACTCTCTCTCACATGATTTGGATTTGGTGGAAAGAAGATTTGAGTGGAAAGCAACTTGGAGAAGGCTAGAGATCAAGATTCATATGGTTGGAATGGAATATCTTGACCTCAACACAAGTGTAGGTGGTTCTCTCTCAGAAAATGTGTATTGGAAGTGTAGGTATGTTCTGATGGCTCTCTCCACGAATGAAGAGTGGGTGGAGGGGTATATATAGCCTCCACACAAAATCTAACTGTTACACTCAATTTACCAATCTCGGTGAGACCGAAGGGAAAAACTCGGTCGGACCGATTTAGTAAACCTAGTGACCATTAGGGTTTTCGGTGGGACCGACTAGTTCAACTCGGTGGAACCGATGTGCTAGGGTTAGGGTAAAACCAAAACTCGGTTTGACTGATTACTCAAACTCGGTGGGACCGATTTGGGTAATAAGCGAAACAGAGAGTTGGCCAAGCAAACTCGGTGGGGCCGATTGCATATCTCGGTGGGACCGAAAATATTGCAACAGGTAACAGAGAGTTTGCAAGCCCATCTCGGTGAGACCGAGATCCCATCGGTGAGACCGAACTGATTAGGGTTTCTGGCAGTGGCTATGTTAACTGAACTCGGTGGCTCCGGATAGAAAGAATCAGTGGGGCCGAGTTTGACTTTTGGTTTAGGTCATATGTGGATGTGGGAAGGTAGTTGAGGGTTTTGGAGCATATCACTAAGCACTTTGAGCAAGCAAGACATTAAGCAACACCTCATCCCCTCTTGATAGTATTGGCTTTTCCTATAGACTCAATGTGATCTTGGATCACTAAAATAGAAAATGTAGAGTCTTGATCTTGAACCTTGAGCCAATCCTTTGTCCTTAGCATCTTGAAGGGGTTCCACATCCTCTAGTCCATGCCACTCCATTTTTGAACTTATCTGAAACATACTAGGTAAAAGTGTTAGTCCAACAAGAGATATGTTGACATTAATTACCAAAACCACCCAGGGAGCACTTGTGCTTTCAATCTCCCCCCTTTTTGGTAATTGATGACAACATACATCAAAGCTTTAGATAAAGATATAGAGAATAGCAAGTAAAGCTTTGGAAAGACATGTAACATGCATAGGCTCCCCCTACATGTATGCAATCATGTGAATATTGAATATAGGAGCATGTGAATGCGTAAACATGACAGAGTAAGCAATGTGTTACATGTATCTTGGCTATATGCATCAGAGCAAATGATGTGAATGTGAGAAATGTACCTTCATGCTCATGAGTCCTTCTTGCAAACAGTATGTACATTAGCAAGAACTTCTCATTCACATGACTGTGATGCATATACTTACCTTGTGGTCTTGAGTTGGCTTAGGATGGGATGAACCTGCGCAAACAAGGTTAAATAACACAGATACACCTACTGACAAGAGCAAACAAGAGAAACCACAAGAGAACCAAGACTGGGATGACATGTAGAGTGAGTACTAAGTACCACATTGGATATAGACATGCCCCCAAAGGTAAAGATATGCAATAAAATCAGAGATTTCCTTCCCTTAGATGTCTTGCTCCCCCTAAATCTGCATGGGATATTGGGAGAAGATAGGGAACAGAAAATCAGAGCAACAAAAAAGAAACAACAGAGCTTGAGCTAAAGCAAGCAACCAAACACGTCTTTCCCCTCTTAAAGACATGTGACATCTCTCCTCTTGAACACCAAGCATCTGGGGTCTTTGATGATATTACTTTCTCCTAGTGGAGAAACTCTCTCCCCCTGAGTATTCTCTCTTTCTCCCCCTATAGGAAGGATTAAGCTTTGATTTGATCTCTCTCTTAAGCTTTGATGTTATCTCTCTCTCCACCTTTGACATCAATTTCCAAGAAGGGCTCTTCTGGACATGTGATACAAATGGGTTGGTCCTCGAGTCACAGAGCAAAGCAGCATGTCTAATATGATGCTGGTGGAGGACAAGAATCATTGAGTGGAGCTGGAGCAAACAGAAATCAGGAATAAGTGGCAAGTTGGTTTTCCTGTGATGGAATCGGTGACTCCGAGTTGTGTGCTTCGGTTGCATCAAATAATTTTGGTTGGGCCGAAGAGAACAAACCGGTGTGACCGAGTTCATTAGAGTGAAACCACTTGTCACCTCAGCTCATTAGACAAGTAAGATCTCACAAGGATATGCAAGGAATTTACTGAAAGATTTGCAATGAATTTGATGCAGAAAATGCAGAACAAAAAGGAAAGAAAAGAAACTAAAAGTTCTAGATGAAGTTTTTGAAAGGGGAAACAAATATGCAAATGCAAAAGCACGGAGAAACACTAGAGAACTTCACCTAGAAATGGTCGGTGACAAAGTCACCTATGTTAGAGTATATTGACTTAGGAGTCAAGTGAGAGCACTTGATCATAGGTCATACTCATCGTTTAAGCTCAAAATGGGGTTACCATTTTTCGTTTAAGCCTTTTGATGTATTCACATCTTGTCAAGTTGCTTTAACTCATGACTTGGAGTAAAGCTTCTCTAAGATGGAATAACATACCTTGGGTGGTGATGTTGATCTTGATCATGTAGTTGAACTTGTGTGGGTTGCTCAAGGTTGATGTAGTTCATCAGGAGTTGGGAACACCACTTGGAGTTTGAGTTCATCTACCTACATGGGTTAGCTTTGCAAAGAAGAGCACTTGTGTATCCAAAATGACAATCATGAAACTCAACATAGAATTTGCTAAAGGATATGTTTGAATGGTTTCGTGCTTCCTTGTCTTCAATCACCATTGTGTAGAGACTTGGTGATGTAGAAATTGCTCAAGATATGAGTGTGTGGCAATCTCATAGATTTAGATTCAACCAAGTACCTACACGGGTTAGATAACATGCACGGTACAAATATATCCAAGATATATGAATAGCATCATAAGAGAAATATCGAGGATTAGTCATAAGCTCATGCCCCGCATGTATCAAATGGAGTTCCTACTCCAAGTTTGAAGCATCAATGATGTTCAATTCACCTCTCAACCTGCAAAACACTTTCTCATCAAGTGGTTTAGTGAATATATCCGCCAATTGCTTATCGATGCGAACGTGCTTAAGGTTAATGTCCCCTTTTGCAACATGATCTCGAATGAAATGATGACGAACTTCAATATGCTTAGTTCCAGAATGTTGCACGGGATTGTGAGCAATCTTAATAGCACTTTCATTGTCACATAGCAATGGAACATGTTTCACATATATCCCATAATCTTTAAGAGTTTGGGTCATCCAAAGCAATTGAGCACAACATGAACCAGCGGCAATGTATTCCGCTTCGGCGGTGGATAAGGATACCGAGTTTTGTTTCTTGGAAGACCAAGACACAAGAGATCTACCAAGGAATTGACAAGTACCCGAAGTGGATTTTCTATCAACCTTGTCTCTGGCATAGTCCGAATCGGAGTAGCCAACAAGATCAAAAGAGGACCTCTTAGGATACCAAATGCCAAAATTTGGTGTATGGATTAGGTATCTCACTATCCTTTTCACAGCCTTAAGATGACATTCTTTAGGAGCAGCTTGATATCGTGCACACATGCACACACTTAGCATAATATCGGGACAAGAGGCACATAGATATAACAATGAACCAATCATAGAGCGATAAACCTTTTGATCAACCGGTTCACCATCTTTGGTCAAATCAAGATGTCCACTAGTAGGCATGGTGTAGTCATACCTTTGCATTCTTGCATATTGAACTTCTTGAATAAGTCATTAGTGTACTTCGTTTGAGATACAAAGGTACCTTCCTTAGTTTGCTTGATTTGCAAACCGAGAAAGAATTTGAGTTCACTCATCATAGACATCTCAAACTTCTCCGACATTAGCTTTCCAAACTTCTCACTAAAATGAGGGTTAGTTGAACCAAATATGATATCATCAACATAAATTTGGCACACAAATAGTTCTCCATTAACCCTTTTAGTAAAAAGAGTAGAATCAATTTTACCAATTTCAAAGCCTTTTTCAAAAAGGAACTTGTTCAAGCATTTATACCATGCTCTAGGAGCTTGTTTAAGACCATAAAGGGCTTTGTGAAGTTTGTAAACATGATTAGGTTTCTTAGGATTGACAAAGCCGGGAGGTTGCTTAATATAAACTTTCTCTTCGATTTTGCCATTTAAAAAAGCACTTTTAATGTCCATTTGGTACAAGATGATATCATGGTGATTAGCATAAGCAAGTAAGATGCGAATGGACTCAAGTCTAGCAACTGGAGCATATGTCTCACCATAGTCCATATCTTCAACTTGTGTGTAGCCTTGGGCGACAAGACGTGCTTTGTTGCAAACCACTTGTCCATCTTCATCTTGCTTGTTGCGAAACACCCATTTGGTACCAATGATGTTGTGGTTGTTGTCGGGCTTCTCGACCAATGTCCACACTTGATTTCTCTCAAAGTTGTGTAGCTCTTCATGCATAGCGTTTATCCAATCCGGATCCTCCAATGCTTCTTCAACCTTCATAGGTTCAATGCTAGAGATGAATGAGTAGTGTTCACAAAAGTTAGCTAAACGAGTTTTAGAGCGAGTGATTCTCCCGGTTTGGATATCATTGTAGATTTGCTCGACGGGATGATCTTTGGCAATTCTTGCTCGAACTCGTGAAAGCTTTTGCTTGGGTCGGGGTGGAACATCCTCTTCATCTTATTCTTCTTCTTGGCCTTCTTCATTGTTGACATTGTCGTTCTCTTGTCGTGGTGGAGAAGGAGGTTGTTGATGTTCATCTTGGTGCGCTCCCTCGTTTTCTTCATCTTGACGTGTCCCACTTGTGGATGCTTCTGTATCAACTCTTGGTTCACCTTGTCGTGAGGTAGAAGCTTCCACTTGGACGGACGAGGTACTCTCCTTCACTTCCGTTGGACGAATCTTGCCAATGGACAAGTCTTGAATTGCTTCCGAAGGGTCTTTGTCTCCTACATCAATTGGCAATTGCTCTACTTGCGAGCCGTTAGATTCATCAAACTTCACATCTACCGTCTCTTCAACCTTTCAGGTGAAATTGTTGTAGACACGGTAAGTGTGAGAGTTTGAGCCATAACCAAGTAGGAAACCTTCATGAGATTTAGGAGCAAATTTAGAACGACGATGCTTATCAAGAATGTAGCACTTTGAGCTGAATACTCGAAAGTATCCAACTTGGGGTTTGTTACCGGTGAGGAGCTCGTATGTCGTCTTGCCGAGTAGCTTGTGAAGATACAAGCGATTTGTTGCATGACAAGCTGTCTCAACCGCTTCCGCCCAAAAGTGCTTTGGCGTTTTGTACTCATCAAGCATCGTTCTTGCCATCTCGATAAGAGTCCGGTTCTTCCTTTCAACAACTCCATTTTGTTGAGGTGTGTACGTAGTCAAGAACTCGTGTGAAATCCCTTCTTCGTCAAGAAAGGTGTCCACATTTGCGTTCTTGAACTCCGTTCCGTTGTCACTCCGAACCTTCTTGATCTTCACGTCAAACTGATTTTGGGCCTTCCTAGCGAAGTTTTTGAAGATCTTTTGGACCTGCGATTTGTCATCAAGAAAGAACACCCATGTAAATCTTGAAAAATCATCAACTATGACTAGACCAAATGAGTTACCACCGAGACTCTTGTAGGCATTTGGACCAAAGAGATCCATGTGAAGTAGCTCGAGTGGTCTTCTTGTGGTCATGATGTTCTTCGCGCGGTGACTTCCTCCAACTTGTTTCCCTGCTTGACAAGCACTACAAAGTCTATCCTTGTCAAATATGACATCTTTTATTCCAAGTATATGATCACCTTTAATAAGCTTATCAAGATTTCGCATACCAACATGACCTAGTCTTCTATGCCACAACCAGCCTTTAGAAGATTTGGCAATTAAGCAAGTTTTAGGTTGAGCCTTTTTAGTGAAATCAACAATGTAAAGATCTCCTCTACGTATACCGGTAAAGACCATTTTATGATTATCTCTACGAAACACTTGGCAGTCTACTTCAGTAAATAGGACATTGAAACCGAAATCAGCAAGTCTAGATATTGAAAGTAAGTTGTAGCCAAGAGATTCAACAAGCATGACATTTTGTATGGAGCTATCATGTGAGATGGCCACCTTACCAAGGCCAACCACCTTACCCTTTGAATTATCACCAAAAGTGACATACTTTCGAGGGCCGTTATTTTCAGCAAGCTCACGGAACATGTCTTTATCTCCGGTCATATGATCAGTACATCCACTATCAAGGACCCATTCCTTTCCTCCAGCCATGTAGCCGCGAAGATTTGCCATAAGACCAAAGTGTCTCATCGCATCATCGAGATCATAGTCACTATCATCATCATCATCATCATCCTCATCCGAGTATTCATGTTCAACATCATCTTGTGATTGATCAATTCCTAGAGAGGGCAATTCATTAGATAAATGATCATTTCTATAGTTATCTTTATGAATTCTAATAGCTCTGGAAATGATATTGCTAATGATTCCAACATGTCCTTTGGCACTCGTAAGATTAGTAAGCTCAAATAAGCAATCACCAAATTTGGGATCATTGGAACTCATCTTAATCAAAGCAATAGACTTATGGAGGATTTCATCTAGATCTTTCAAGGAGTAATTAGGAGAGTTCCTCAAGAAATTTCCATATGGTGTAGGCACACTTAAGAGTCGGCAAACATCCAATCAAGTTTCTAGGCAAGCCTCTAGTGATAAGATTAACAGTTCTAAGATTGCGAATCATGTCAATATCTTCATCTAGGGTAGGGTGCAAAGGATCAACATGAGGTGCACAAGAGCTAGTAATGTACTTGTTCAAATGATATTCATTGAAAATCTCAAGCATTTCATTTTTCCACTCATGAAAATACTCTCCATCAAGAATAGGCACTCTATGTCTAAGACTCCCCAAAGTAGACACATCCATCTTCCTCCAATGGTGTTTAAACCAAGGCAATGGAGACCAAAGCTCTGATATCAATTGAAAGGATCGAGAAGAGGTGTCTAGAGGGGGGGTGATTGGACACTAATTGCCAAAAGTTGCAGTTTTTTAATATTCTTAAGTTTAAGTGGAGTTTAAGAACAACTTTAACAAACACAATACATATCAAGCAAGCATGCAATGAGTATATGAGCAGCGGGAAGTAAAGCATGAAACTTGCAAGAATGTAAGGAGAAGGGTTTGGAGTATTCAAACGCAATTGGAGACACGGATGTTTTTGTCGTGGTTCCGATAGGTGGTGCTATCGTACATCCACGTTGATGGAGACTTCAACCCACGGAGGGTAACGGTTGCGCGAGTCCACGGAGGGCTCCACCCACGAAGGGTCCACGAAGAAGCAACCTTGTCTATTCCATCACGGTCGTCGCCCACGAAGGACTTGCCTCACTAGCGGTAGATCTTCGTGAAGTAGGCGATCTCCTTGCCCTTACAAACTCCTTGGTTCAACTCCACAATCTTGTCCGAGGCTCCCAAGTGACACCTAGCCAATCTAGGAGACACCACTCTCCAAGAAGTAACAAATGGTGTGTTGATGATGAACTCCTTGCTCTTGTGCTTCAAATGATAGTCTCCCCAAACACTCAACTCTCTCTCACAGGATTTGGATTTGGTGGAAAGAAGATTTGAGTGGAAAGCAACTTGGGAAGGCTAGAGATCAAGATTCATATGGTTGGAATGGAATATCTTGACCTCAACACAAGTGTAGGTGGTTCTCTCTCAGAAAATGTGTATTGGAAGTGTAGGTATGTTCTGATGGCTCTCTCCACGAATGAAGAGTGGGTGGAGGGGTATATATAGCCTCCACACGAAATCTAACCGTTAAACTCAATTTACCAATCTCGGTGAGACCGAATGGAAAAACTCGGTCGGACCGATTTAGTAAACCTAGTGACCGTTAAGGTTTTCGGTGGGACCGACTAGTTCAACTCGGTGGAACCGATGTGCTAGGGTTAGGGTAAAACCAAAACTCAGTTTGACCGATTTACTCAAACTTGGTGGGACCGATTTGGGTAATAAGCGAAACAGAGAGTTGGCCAAGCAAACTCGGTGGGGCCGATTGCATATCTCGGTGGGACCGAAAATATTGCAACAGGTAACAGAGAGTTTGCAAGCCCATCTCGGTGAGACCGAGATCCCATCGGTGAGAACGAACTGATTAGGGTTTCTGGCAGTGGCTATGTTAACTGAACTCGGTGGCTCCGGATAGAAAGAATCGGTGGGGCCGAGTTTGACTTTTGGTTTAGGTCATATGTGGATGTGGGAAGGTAGTTGAGGGTTTTGGAGCATATCACTAAGCACTTTGAGCAAGCAAGCCATTAAGCAACACCTCATCCCCTCTTGATAGTATTGGCTTTTCCTATAGACTCAATGTGATCTTGGATCACTAAAATAGAAAATGTAGAGTCTTGATCTTGAACCTTGAGCCAATCCTTTGTCCTTAGCATCTTGAAGGGGTTCCACATCCTCTAGTCCATGCCACTCCATTTTTGAACTTATCTGAAACATACTAGGTAAAAGTGTTAGTCCAACAAGAGATATGTTGACATTAATTACCAAAACCACCCAAGGAGCACTTGTGCTTTCAATCTCCAAAAATATCGAGGAGTACATTGTATTGAAGATCATAAAGGGAGAAGAAGTCATCTAGCTACTAGCTACGAACCCGTAGGTCTATGGTAAACTACTCACGCATTATCGAAGGGGCAACAAGGATGATGAAGATCCCCTCTGTGATTGTTGCCCCCTCCGGCAAAGTGCCAGAAAAGGCCTCTAAATTGGATCTCGTGCTTCTGGAATTTGCGGTGGCTGGAAAAGTGTTTCGTCACCTCCCCTAGGGTTTTGAGGATTTTAGAGTATTTATAGAAGTGGAGGTAGGTCAGGAAGCTTCCCGTGGGCTCCACTACCCACCAAGGCGCGCCTGGGCCCCCTGGCGTGCCCTGGTGCCTAGTGGGCCCCGCGGGCCTCCTCCAGTGTGCTCCTTTGGCTCCCCGGGTGTCTTCTGAGCAGAAAAAAAATCTCAAAAAAGTTTCGTGGTATTTGGACTTCATTTGGTATTGATATTCCGCAAAGTAAAAAACAAGCAATAAACAACAACTGTCACTGGGACTATGTCAATAGGTTAGTCCCAAAAAATGATATAAAGTTGCTAGTAAATGTATATAAAACATGCAAGATTGATAATATAACAACATGAAACAATAAAACATTATAGATACGTTGGGGACATATCATATGTATCGTTGTTGGATCTCGTTCATGTGCGTCGCCAATGTGCTCGACTTGCTTTTTTGGGCTTCTAAGATAAGATGTCCGCTGCCCGGCTTATTATAGAAGCCTAACCGAAAGTATTTTTTAAAAGCCTCCTAATCAAATTTTAATTATTAGGCTTCTACAAAAATAAAATTGGTTGTACTTCATAATTAGCTGGGTATGGGGCAGCATATTCTACAAGACAGTAAGAAAAAACTAGTCCTGAGTAAACTAGAAGTATCATGACGTTTCACACAGAAAAAAGGCACGCGAGCCAAATTCGATGAAGTGATTAGTTAGACAACCTTACCTTAGGGCTTCTTCAACGCCAATCTCAAAACACACACTATTTGTTCGTGAACTGATCCACGGACAAGGATGAAGGAGCCGGTCATCTAGCCTTGTCCTCTAAATTTTGAAATTGTAATTAATTGATACACAACTACAATTTATTCACCACCCATATGCTATATTTTCTGCAGAGATGCCACTAATGAAGTTGCGGATCCTTTACTATTTTGATGTCGATCAGAATATATCTCTGTTCTTTACATTCTCAAGCGTTTTCTGTAATATGTTAAAATTATCAATTCCAACAACACTACAAGACAATCCTTGTAACTAGCAAGCTAGTGGGATCGACAAGCTCACTGGTTTAGTTGGGGACAAGAAGAAGTATTGTAATTGGGGACAAGCCAGATAAAAGCGTGTTTTTGGAGCAACAATGTTTTTTTATAATTTTTTTCCAAATGATAAGAAAGATCGGTGAAAAACGGAAAGCCAAAAAACAAAAAAAATCTAGAAAAGCCGAAAACGCATGCGGAAAAATAAAAGAAAAGAAACTAGAGAAAGCGTGCAGAGCGCGACATGTGGCGGCAGCTGATAGCGCGCTCTCAACCACCCCAGTTGACCCTAGGGTCCCGAATTAGCACTCGTTAGTTAGTTGCTCCACTATGTCTCGCGTTCAGCCAGTTGAGCTTCTGACACGCTGACGCGCGAGCATATGGGCCGGCCCAGTTCGCGACAGTATACTGCCAAAATATTCTTTTTTGTGTTACTAAAAAAATCTTCTTCTTTTTTCACGTTTGTATTTCCTCTTTGGATTCCATTTCTTAATTTTGTTTACACTTTCAAATATTCTAAACATATATATTACGTAATGTTTAAAAGATGTTGAATGTGTGTACAAAAACGTTGATCATGTACTAAAAAATGATGAAATATTTTGATCATGTAAATAAATATATTAATCAAGCATTTCAAAAAATGTTGAACAAGTATTTAAAAAATGTTAACCAAGCATTGAGAAATGTTAAATATGTAGAGAGAAAAAGTTGACCATGCATTAAAAAATAATAAATTTATTTGATTACTGTATATAAAAATAATAACCAAGCATTTGAAAAAAATGTTGAACATGATCTTGCACTGGAAAACATATTGGTAAAGCATTTGAAAAATGTTAAATGTGCATAGAAAAAATTTGAACATGTATTAGAAAAATGGTAATCTTGTATTTGAAAATTGTTAATCAATCATTTGAAAATATCTAATGTGCGTATAAGAAAAATGTTGATTATGCATTTGGAAAGTGTTGAAAATATGTTGACTATGTATTAAAAAATGTTTAAAGTGTATCAGAATTTTTTTTGAACATGTATTAGAAAAATGTCGACGACATATACAAGAAATGTAGAATGAAAAAAGAAACAATGAAAAAAACTAAAAAATGTAAAAACTGAAGAATAGGAGAAGAAAAATGGAAAGAAACGAAAAACGATAAAAACCACGAAAAAACAAAGAGCAACAAAAATTAAAAACAAAGTATAGTGACAAAAAAATAAAACCGTTGAAAAATAAGAAAACCAAAGATACGAAAAAAGACAAAAATAAAAGAGAAATTAAAAACTCCGGTCTTTTACCTCAAGTAGCGCGTGCCTCCTATTTAAACACAAAGTGAACGATGGGCAGCGGCTAGCGGTTCTACGCGCTATCTAAACGCTCGTGTTGAATCCCCTCACGCCTTTAATTTATTCTTACTTTTTCTGTTTCACTATACGCTAGTGGTCGGCCCGAGAGAACCTCCGGTCTTGCTGAATGCAAGATATAGCGCTCGCCTAAGATGGGGAAAGACCCAACATGTACAAATGGGCTGGTATACTGGCTCAGGGCTGCAGGCCCGTTTCCCTATATTGTTGATTCGGTTTGGCAATTCTCGTATACATCACCAAATTGCTCATGTATCCCTAAAAAGAATTGCTCATGTGCCCTCAAAAGGAGAAAACACTCATCCCTGAAAGAACGATATATTTATGGGGTCTCGCCTTCTCGAAATCACTAGTTAAGGAGTACTCGTTGCAAAGATCACTCTCACCTTTTCTGGTTGTGACAAGTGACGCGCTGCATGTCGCCATTTGTCGTAATCTGAGAGTTTTCTCTTTTTTCGTAAATTCGTTTATTCAAATTGTTTTATCTTTTTAACCGTGCGTCCAAATCTCGAACCGTTTTCATCGTTGGATTCATCGCGTCGAGATCTTCAAAATTAGATCCCATGTTGATAAGTTTTGACGAACCTTTTTTATGAAAAAAATGAACGAAAAAACCAGACCGGGAGCACGGGTTTTTTCCTTTTCTGAAAGAGGCACGCCCGTGCCTCTCACGAAACCACAACCGTGCTTCTCGTGGAAGCAAAACCGTACCTCTCGTGGAAGCAAAATCGTGCCTCTCGTGAAAGGAAAAAAAACAAAAAATGCGTTTTTTTTCGTTTCCGAGAAGGCATGGCCGTGCCTCTCGCGAAAGCAAAACCGTGCCTCTCGTGAAAGGCAAAAAAACAAAAAACACGTTTTTTCCGTTTCCGAGAGACACGGTCATGCCTCTCGTGAAAGTAGAACCGTGCCTCTCGCGAAAGAAAAAAGTTAGAAAACATATTTTTTTTCGTTTTAGAGAGGCACGACTGTGACTCTCGCGAAAGCACAACCACGCCTCTCTCAAAAGCAAAACCGTGCCTTTCACGAAAGGGAAAAAAACAGAAAATGCATTTTTTTGGTTCCGAGAGGCACGGCCGTGACTCTTGCGAAAAAAAATGTGTTTTTTCGCAAAAAAAATATCGCAAATTTTTTGATCCAAAAGTTCAGGAACACCGGTGGAAAATCGACACGTCGAAAAAACTAAAAAAAACATTTAAAAAGCCGAAAATGCGTGTGAAAAAATAAAAAATAAATAAAATCTGGAGGAAGCATCTAGAGTGTGACAGGTGGCGGGCGGCTGGGAGCGCGCCGTGTGATGCTGATCGCTACGGGGCTCCTGAAGAAGCACTCATTAATTAGTTGCTCTTATGCCTTGTGCGCCAGTACGCCAGTCGGTGCTCACATGAATGGAAGTTGGGTCGGCCCATTATACACGAGCGCTTGCTGGTTGACTGGTGATTCCTATTTGACGCTCGCGTGCGTCAAGGAGACGTGGCTTCGCTGAAGCGCGGGAGTGATGGGCCGGCCCACTTCGCGAGTTAATGCAGTCCCAAGCAAACCGGTTTTGGGAACCTTCTAGAAGGTTCCCTAAACAGGTGTCTTCCTTTTTTTTCCTCTTTGCCGGTTTTCTGTTTTTTTCTGTTCCTTTATTCTCGTTTTCCATTTTTTTATTCTGTTTCTTTTTCTTGTTTACTTATCTTCTTATTTTATCCTTTTTCGTTATAATGTTCGTCATTTGTTTTCAAAAAACTTTAAAATTCGTATTTTCTTAATGATTTCGTAAAAAAATCATGGTTTTTAAATTTTGTTCAAAACTCAAAAAAAATCAGCGTACATTACAGAAATGTTTAATGTATATTTTAAATTTTAAATTTTGTTCGGCGTATATCACAAAAATGTTCAGTATGTATTTAAAATTGTTCAGCACACAATACAAAAATGTTCAATGTATATTTAAAAAATTGTTCATCTTTTTGGAATTTTGTATTTTTGTTCAACTTTTCAAGAATTATTCACGTTTGAAAAGTTTGTTAGAATTTCAAAAATTGTTCATTGTTTTAAAGAGGGTTTCTCATTTGTCAAATTTTGTTCAGAATTTTCAAACTTTTGTCCTCGGTTTTCTTGAATTGTTCATAAAATTTCAACAGTTGTCGTGTACTTTAAGCTCTTGCGCTGCTTGTAAATTGTTAGAACTTATCAGCTCGACTGGTTTGGTTATAAAATTCCTGAGTGGCACGTCGCGTGTTCGAGCTCTCAACAGTTGTCATGGTCGTGGCCCATCTGCATCTACCTTCAGCGAAAGCTCCTCTGCTTGACGCTAACAGCGTCTCTCCAGTTGACTAGTCTAAACAAAGTTGCTGGTTGACCTTTGACCACGACCATGGATCACTGCCCCGGTTATTGACTGTTAACTTTTATATAAAAGTTTAGACAAATTCATAAATTCATGGAAAAAATTCATAAATTCAAAAAACATAAAGTTTAAAAATGTCCGGATATTTGGAAAAGTTCGTCATTATTGATGAAAATTTCACAAATTTGAAAAAATCTCACGAATTTTTAAAATTTTTATGGATTTAGAAAAAGTTTGTCGATTTTCAAACCAAATTCATAGTTTTTGAAAAAGATATAACAAATTTACAAAAACTTCATCGATTTTGAAAAAAAAATCATCAATTTTGAAACAAAAAGTTCTCGGATTTGAAAAAAAACATGGATTTTGAAAAAAAAAGTTCACATCTTTGGAAAAAATCACTGATTTTGAAAGAAAGTTCACGCATTTGGAAAAGAGTTAAAAGAAAAAAAAAAGAAATGAAAGAAAAAGAAAAAACCAAATGAAGACCATTCAAAAGACCATGAAAGAAACCCAGGAATAATCTTTTAGAAGCTTGCCAAAACAGTTTGGAAGCTTAGAGAATCTCCACCAAATCTGCTGTGTCATTCCCGAAAAAAATGCAAACAGCGTCGCGCAGGTCGTTTGCTTGGGATGAGCCCAAGTGAAGGAGGGGTTGTGCACGGGTTTTAGTTTGTAGCGTAACCGGCGTCCGAAGCGCTGAATAGGAAATGCCTATATATGTTAATGTTGTTTTGTCATACATGAGTTGGGCTTGTGCCGGGAGTTATTTACTGAAAACCACCATACTTGGGGCTAGGATAACAACTTGATACCACATTTGAGCCAGGGCACAAAAAATCATCAATTTTGTGCCTAACCAGTAACACGGAGCACTGATGGTCTCATAAGCTCGCGAAAACAGTTCTTCTGACATCTTGGGCCCACATTTCGGGCTGACGTGGCGAAGACCAAAACTTTGACCGACTGATGTGGCAAATGCTATGCGGGCCCCGCCTGTCAATGAGTAAAATGGTCATCTTCTTTACATCTATTTCTATGGGGCATTTCATCAAACAGCTTTCCGGCGGCCAGCGGGGAGCTAATTCTTGCAGGCATGCCCATGAACTTGGAGCAGATGGACCACTCGATGCGGCGAGCCCGCCCACGAGCTGGCAGCACTCGCTCCCGAGCTATGTGCCAGCCTGCCTATTCATGGACTAAGCACAGCCAACATGTCCACCTCCCGACCACGAATGCACGCGCCAGTGAGGCGGCGGCAGCCGGAGCACAAGGCAGCGAGCGGTGCCCAGGGGAGGACGCGCGGAGGAGCTAGGTGACCTTGAGCCGACCACGCGCGCGGTACTCGCCCTGCACCGCGCCTACCACGCGTCCATGGCCTCCCCGTCGTAGATGGCCGCCAGGATGCCAATGGCGCACTCGTGGCCACGGCCGGACAAGCCCTCCATGGCACACGCCCGCACGGGCACAGCCGGAGCCTTCCTGGGCAACGCCGAGGCGTCGCCGGCCGCCGTGCACAGCAATTCCAGCGCCGCCAGCGCGTGCTCCTCCGTGGACGTCGGGGCCATCCTTCCTGCGCCGCACCTAGTCGCCGGGGACAAGCGTGCTGCTCCCCATGATGGCCCCAGCCGCTGCACGTGGACGCCAAAGCCGAGGAAGAACGGCGCGGCCGACGGCTGCTCGGGAACGGGTCCGGCGAAGGGAGGCGGGGATCTGGTGGTCGATTAAGAGGGGAAGGAGGCGGCCGACGGGATCTGGTGACCAGAGGCAGTAGTGGGGACGCGCCGCGCGGCTCCCTCGCTGGATCAGGCGACAGGGCGGAGAGGAAGGGGAAGTTAGCCCTCCGGCCTCCACTACCCAGCGGCGGCGTACGGTGAAAGAGAGAGACTAGGAGGAAGAAGAAAAAAGATGGGAGGCTGACAGGTTGGACCCATGTCCAGCTTGGCATATTTGTCTACGTATGCATGCCAACTCAGCCTGACTGGTGGACCCAACCTGTCAAGTTCGCTGTTTATGTGAGCTCAGCTGATCATTAGTGCTCCGCGTTACTTGTTAGGCACAAAGTTGGTGGTTTTTTGTGCCCTGACTCAAATGTGGTATCAAGTTGTTACCCTAGCCTTAAGTGTGGTGGTTTTGAGTAAATAACTCTTGTGCCGGAGATACGCCACATTTCGCTGAAAAACAGCACACATACTGATGCTGCAACAAAAGTTCAGATGGATGCCCCGTTGATGGATCCATGTCAAAGAATTTTGCCACGATCAACTACAGAATTGTGTTTTTTCTTTAAGAAAAAAGTATAACAACTGCAGAATCATGGTTCAGGCAGGCAACTTCTTCTGGACGGCATGCACACGGATGGCAGGCAATTCTGACCCCTCCTCCTATCCTACTTCATCGTCTTGGTCTCCTCTTGTTCCTCCTGTCGCTGCTTCTCGCAGTCCAGACCGGGCTCGCCGGCCTGCTCCTCGCCGCTCGCCGCTGCTCCTGCGTTGTTGTACTCCTGGTCCTTGTCCTTGCCCCAGAGCAGCATGTAGAGGCCCAGGATGACCACCACTCCCCCGATTATGCTGCAGGCCAGGCATGCCGGTTAATTAACAAGCAACAGTAATTATTAATTAAGCCGGTGAGACAGACACACGTAGTTGGTGCACGCACGCAGGAGAGCGCGGGCAGTCATGCCAATGTTGTGTCCAGGTTGCCATGCCATGCCGGAACGGAGCACCGATTTAGTTGAGGAGCAGCGAGCGAGCATGCACCGCACGCATGTACAGATGTACTACGTACGTACCTTCCGACGTATAGGTTCTCGCCGAAGATGAAGTAGGCGAGGATGGCCACCATGATGGTGGACACCGGGTTGAACATGGTGACGAACACGGGCCCCTTCTTCTCCGTGCACCACAGCTGCGCGAACACCGTGAACCCGCTGCACGCGAGCCCCTGCGAGTTCGTGCACGCACGCAGTTCATGAGCATGCGCTGGCTACATGCATGGCGAGTGGCATGGACGGGGGAGAAAGACAGACGGTGATCTGAGACAAGAGCAGGCACGTACGGAGTAGATGATGCACCAGAAGTTGAGGCCGAAGCCGACGAGCCAGTCCCGCCTCTCGTGCTGCAGCAGCACCGCGAAGGCCGCCGACTGGGCGCCGCCCACGGTGGCCATCCACGCCGTCAGCGACAGCTCCGCCGGGTAGCGCTTCACGGACGTGGCCTGCATGATGTACCAGACGGACCAGCACACGCAGCTGGCGACGGCAAGGAGGGACCCCTTGAGCCAGGCGTCGTGCGGGGCGTCGCCGCCGGCGCCGGGGATGCGCACGGGCGCCCTCCAGGGGCTCGCGATGGCCGCGCCCTTGTAGAGCGTCATGGTGGTGACCCCCGCGAAGGACACCGCGGTGCCGGCCACCTTGGCGAGCCCCCGCGCGCTGCGCAGGTCCACGATCTCCATCCGGAGCGCGATGGCGATGACGAAGGTGATGGAGGCGACGGTGTTGACCATGGAGGTGACGAAGGTCGGGGACGTGTACTTGAGGCTCGCGAAGTACATGTTCAGGGTCAAGCTCACCCTGCAACAATTCCACTTATTTTTCTCAGGATGAAACCTACATATTACATATATATGAACTGTTTTTCTCAGTCATCCTTGGTACTTCTTACCCCAGAAGCGAGAGCACGAAGATCTCCAGGAACAGCATCCAGGTCATCTTGGGCCTGAGCTTCCTGGCGCCCAAAAATGAAGACAGATTCATCATCACATCGCCAAATTAAGTTTGAATCTCGTGGTGTAATTGATGAAGGCAAGATCGAGCTTATTACGCACTTCTCGTGGTAGTAGGCGAAGGGCCAGAGGAGGAGGGCGACGAGGAGGTGGCGGTAGGTGACGTAGACGTAGGGGTTGAGGCCGCGGTTGAAGGCGGCCTCGGTGACGAAGTACATGAGGGTGTAGCAGAGCTGCACCATGATCATCATGTTGTGCGGCGCGTACCTCCTCCACAGCCCTCCCAGCCCCATCGTCTCACCTCCTCCAGCCATGCCCAAGCCTATAGCCCGAGCTGATCAGGTTTCACTCCAGAAGAACTGATCGAGTCGAAGAAGAACGCCAAGTGCAGGTCGAGCCTGTCTTTATAAAGGCGGTGGTGCCGTGGGATATATAGCTGCGGTGATGGTGATGAAGTGGCTAGCACCTGATGCATGGGGATGTCACTGTGATACAGTGCACTCGTACATATCCTTATGAGACAGCTCCACCTGAGGCAGCAGTGGGCGCGTGGAATTTTACATGCACTAGGCGGCTCTGAATCCACACAGGTGTATCGTGTATGTAGGGCGTGGATGGATGTTGCTTACGGTGCCCCTGCTAGATCTGCACTAAGAACAGTGGCAGTACCGATGCTGTCGGTTTTGGTCAGATCTTTGGTTAGTGCCGAAAAGAGGAGAATGGTTAGAGGTGCTGATAGATGGAATCAGAATTAAGTGATGCGCCTGCTCACTAGTGTAGATTTTCTTGTCTCAGAACACAACACAAGCACAACAAAACAGTAGTAGTAGGATGTTTATTTATTTTGAAAAGTAGGATAACCCGCGGTTTTCATGCCTCGCGACAGTAACTTCATCGGACAGCCACTAACTTTATGATAAAGACAAACTAAACAAAACAGTAGTACGGTACTATGTAACATGCCAATCATTAGAGATGTCAGTGTATGTGGAGAGAGTTGTCAACCTACCATCGGTGATACATTTCCCGCACACCGGATGAAAAGGACCCATGCATGATCGAGGCCAGCCCGAAGTTCTCCGCCTTGTCTGTTCAGGTGTCACGAAAACATGATCGTCCTGAGATCATGGCAGCCCCTTTCCCTCTCTCTTTCCGAGGAGAGCACCATATGCTGATCTCAAATGGCTGCTGGAGAACATAATTTAACTAGTGGACAGGAGAATCCCGCAAGTGCCTAATGACCCCAAAAGTACAAAAAAAGACTAAACTGTAGTAAAGCTAAAACACTAAATAGCAGGGCCAAAAAAGGAAAAAAGGGAAATCCTTTCGTGTCAAATGCTCACCGGTGCATGACGAATGGCAAATCAGGTGCATAAAGCTCGAGCCCCGTGTAATCTAGTACTCCCTCTTTTTCCAAATGTAAGACGTCTTTTTGACACTAGAAAAAGAGGCGGTATCATTTTTCAATTGATTACTACAAAACACCCGGAGTGAGCTTCAATGGGACACCCACTACTCGAACCCCATTATGCTAACCTTATCTTGCTCTCTCTAGTCACTACTCACTTTCCACCCTCTCTTTCCATTGCAGGAAGGGATTCTGTAATCGATCACGACTAATCAAAGCCACATCAGTTAGCTCCCCCTCAATTGGATCGTCAGAGCTAGAAATGCAATTGATTGTTGGCATAGCTTTTGTGTGAGTGCAGACGCACCATGTGTGGTGGGGAAGATGCTACTACCTAGTAGTGGTGGGTTAGTTGGATGTGGCATCCAGGTAGACTCCCTCACCTCGTTAAAACCAATCCTCAGGCAGATGAATCTGTTCCTCCCGGCACTTATTTGGTCCTGAACAACGGGGATATATCATACAGTTGTTGCACAACGTTTTGTTTTGTGATGCATAGGCCGTTGGGGCTAATGGATCGATTCATTTGGTTCTGGAATATGTATAATGGCATCCATGCTCGTTATCCGTCATGAAATCAGCATTGTGCGAAAAAGATGCGGCGTCCATGGAAATTGCAGTAGAGAAACGTAAGGATCAGATGCGTGACGTGGGCAACATGAATACTATGTGATCTCCTAATATTTCAAACGGGCACGCAGCTAGCGGCCTGCACACGCTTTTGGCCGGCCACAGATTTTCCTCAGGATTCAAAAAGGTGGCTAGTCCCCTGCAATTGTTTAGATTTTGATTATTTTGAGGGCCCACTGCATGCATACTTTCGTCGGATATTGGGTGCTTCACCCACCCTAACTTTCATGTTTTTTCATTCGACTTCCAAATTTAAATCTATTTTATCTTTTGGATTGAAAGTTTATTTTATGTTTAATTTATATATTTGTGTTCTTTGCGACGAGGTCTTTGAAGCAAGATCACTATTCTATCGGTTTCGGTGGTTTTGAAAAACTAAGTTTGAAGTATTAACTTCAACAAATATCTATTGGTTGTGATCTATAGCGATAAACAGAGGGGTTCACATGACTACCAACCAAATATACGTTTTCTTGTGAGAATTTTAAGCTTGCCCTTCTTTTCCACGCATACCATATGTCAAACAATGGAGCCTTTACAATTATTATTTTGACTATTGTTGGAGTCTGTGGAGATTTTTCTTGTGCTCTTACATAAGTGTGCGAAATTCAAGGTTTTTCTCTCATAAGAATGGGAATGAGAGGTTTTTTTTTATTGAAATGAGAATGACATGTGCAGACATGAGTGGAAGGATGAGAATGACATGTTTTTTTAATGAAATGAGAGTCGGATGTGTAAACATGAGCGGAAGGTTTTAGTAGTTGTTTTAAGTACATATCAATTTTCTTCATATAATCTAATGGTTGACATGGTTCCATTTCAAATATATTAGTATACTCACATGTACGCATGCATAAATTAATGTATACATTATGCATAGCACGTTTTCCCCTGCGACGTCCTAGCCTTGCAGGAGATGTGCAGCCTGACTTGTCTCACATCTGGATTGAAGATACCATTGACCAGCTTTGGATTTGCAATCCACCTTCGTCTACGACACAGTCTCCAACAATACACACTCCCATCAAGCGGATCCCTCACTAAATCTGAGCCGATAATTATAAACCGAACAATCAAAATAATTTGATGATGTGGATTAGTGTGAGGCCTCGAAAACAACCCTATATTTTGCCTTTAGTATATAATGTGGTTCATGTGGCACAATCTTCATTTCCTCCTATGAGTTTGATCTAAACTATTGATTTTATTTATAGAATTACGGGTCCACAAATGTACGGCAGATGATTGTTTATTTGTGAGATTTTCTAGCATACCTTGTCATTATGTTCTTACATAAGGGTGCAGAATTTAAGATTTTCTCTCATGAGAATGGTAATGAGCCTTTTTTTAATGAGACTGTGAACATGCGAGAAAGGTTTTAGTAGTCATTTTAGATTCATATCTCTACTCCTAATGGAGCAGTTGGTAGTCTCGCTTCTAGGGTTTTTTTCGTCCCACCACTTTCGTCCGGTTTTTTTCGTAGGTTAACCGTCGTAGATTTTTTTCGTCGCCTCCCCCACTTCATCGGTTTATTTTCACTTCACCCTCTCACACAACGAAAAAAACTGAACGGATCAGAACTTTCCATACTGACGCAAATTATTTAGTAATGTCTTTATGTAAAAGAATCAATCACAATCAATCTCTAAAGATCAAATCTAAAGTAATTAATCTTCATAACGTTTGTTTCCTTCCGAATCACGTCCATAATTTTCCTTCCTTGTTTGGGCAGAAACTGTTTGGTAACCGAATCACGTCCGGTTTTTTTCGTAGGTTAACCGTCGTAGATTTTTTTCGTCGCCTCCCCCACTTCATCGGTTTATTTTCACTTCACCCTCTCACACAACGAAAAAAACTGAACGGATCAGAACTTTCCATACTAACGCAAATTATTTAGTAATGTCTTTATGTAAAAGAATCAATCACAATCAATCTCTAAAGATCAAATCTAAATTAATTAATCTTCATAACGTTTGTTTCCTTCCGAATCACGTTCATAACTTTCCTTCCTTGTTTGGGCAGAAACTGTTTGGTAACCGAATCACGTCCGTGTTTTTTTCATAGGTTAACCGTCGTAGATTTTTTTCGTCACCTCCCCCACTTCATCGGTTTATTTTCACTTCACCCTCTCACACAACGAAAAAAACTGAACGGATCAGAACTTTCCATACTGACGCAAATTATTTAGTAATGCCTTTATGTAAAAGAATCAATCACAATCAATCTCTAAAGATCAAATCTAAATTAATTAATCTTCATAACGTTCGTTTCCTTCCGAATCACGTCCATAACTTTCCTTCCTTGTTTGGGCAGAAACTGTTTGGTAGCAGAGATTAGGAAGCTTCCTATGAGTGTAGTAATAGGAAGTATTCTTTTTCTTGATGATTCGTTTCCATGCATGATGATAGTAAATTAGGCCAACATTCACCACTATTTATCAATGTCATCAATCGTATCCATTCCTATCAGTTTTAAGTGAATCTGCTCGCTATGTCTTTTTTAAGGGGATCCGCTCGCTAAGTCGTCGTCGCACGTTATTTTCACAAGCAATTCCCCTAAAAAAACGTGGGTATTGGTAGTTGAACGCCCGCTAGGTTTTCCGCATGTCCCATCCTCGCGCTGTGCGGCCGCCACCCGCCGAATTTCCAGCCGCCCGAGCCCGTTAACTTCGCCAGCCATCGGGTCGACTGCCCCCGCCCCAAACCCCCATCCCCGAGCACTAGCTATCGCCGCGTTGCCGCCCCAAGCTCCACGCCACCGGAACAAATCAAGCGCCGTCCTGACACCGCTGTCGTCGGCCCAGCACCTCCAGCCTTGCATGGACAGCTTCAATGTGCAGTCTCCCTTGCTGTCTCACCTTCTGCCAGTGCATGCAGCGGCGGGGTTGGACGCGTGCGTGCTTGCTAGCTTGCTCTCCGTGCGTACGTACTTGCTCTGCGTGCGTCGCATCGGCCAATGCGCATGATGCGTGTGTGCCTGCTTTTCTGTATGTGTATGCCAGCGTGATGCGTGTGTGCGTTGTTGTGTGTGTATGATATAGATGGCCCGAGTGTGTGCATGCTGTGCTCTGCTCTCTGTTGATCTATGTGTTGGTGCTCCTGCTATATGTTCATGCCATACAAATGAAATTTCTGTTAATCTTCTGACATGTTGAGTTGGTTCTCTCTGTCTTCTGAGGGGATGAATGCAAAGCAGTCTATTAAGCCAGGCACTATTGCTGAGCTAAATTGACAAAAAAATATTGGTAGCCATAGTTGTAGTTTAAATAGTAGCGAGTTGTCTGGTATGTATAAAGAGCCCGTTGCAACTGAGCCCGTTGCTAAATTGACAAAAAAGGTCGCCAGTGTCACTTGATATGTATGAGAATATTAAATGTATTATTAACATGATTAATATTGAACTCTTAAAGTTAATGTGGCCCCGTTGCAACGCACGGGTGTTCTTCTAGTCAATATATAAGTTGTCTTTTGATATATTAGTACACTCACATGTACCACAAACCAGCTTTTATATATTATGTCGAGCACGTTTTGCCATGCAATGTCCTAGTCTTGCAATAGACGTGCATTTTCATGTGTGTCACATCCGGGTTGAACATACTACAGATCAACTTTGAATTTGTAATCCACCTCCTTATACGACACAATCTCCCATCAGACGGGATTACATGCTTATACAAGTGCGGATCTCTCACTAAATCCGAGGCTTTAATTATAGATTGAAAAAACAAAATAGTTTTGATGACGTGAATCAATGTGAGGCCTTGAAAAGGACCTTGTATCGTGTTTTTCGTATATGATGTGGATCATGTGATGCAGTCCATTTCTTCCTATGAGTTTGATCTAACTGTTAGTTTTATTTTTAGAATTAAGGGTCCTGGCGATATATGTTCAGATGTTTTGCTTATTTGTGGGATTTTCTAGAACATTTTTTTATTTTTCTTCATATTGTGCTTTTAGTATATAATAGATAGATACATATATTGCTATACTAATTTATTGGTTATGTGCACCAGAACTGACTATGAGAAATTTGCCAATCCACATATGGTGTGTGAACGAGAAAAGTTGTGTACCATGGCTAGTAGCTAGGTATGGGTAGGGAGGCATAAAGTACATGTGATGAGCTACAACAATGGTTGTAGAGCCTAGCATAGCTAGGTTAAGAGATAGTTGAGCATGCCATGACATTGCTAAGATTTCATAAAGACCCTTGTGGCATTGTCCTGTAAATGGGTCCTTCGTTTAAGTGTGAGAATTTTAAGCATACCCATCTTCTTCTTCATATATACCATATGCCAAACAATGGAATTGTTATGATTAATTGTTTTTGGCTAATCTTGCAGTTTACGGATATTTTTCTTGCACTCTTACATAAGCGTGCGGAATTCAAGGTTTTTCTTTCATAGAAATGACAATGAGACTTTTTTTTATTGAAATGAGAATAACATGTGCAAACATGAGTGAAGAATGAGAATAGTACGTTTTTAAGGAAATGAGAATGAGACGAGTAGACATGAGTGGAAGGTTTTAGTGGATGTCTTAAAGTTCATATCAATTTTCTCTATATACTCTAATTGATGACATGGTTGTCTTTCGATATACTACTACACTCATAGGTTTGTATGCATAAACCAGTGTATACATTACGCCTATTACGTTTTCCCTACCATGTCCTAGCCTTACAAGAGAAGTCACATCCCTATTGAAGATACTATCGGTCAACTTTAGATTTGCAATGTACTTCCATATACGACACAATCTCCGACAATATGGACTTTCATCAAATGAATAAATTGCATTCTTACGTGAGCATGCGGAATGCAAGTTTTTTCTCTCGGAGAATGAGATTTTTTTAATGAAATGAGATCGAGATGCGGACATCAGAGGAAGAATGAGATTTTCTTTAATGAGATGAGAACGAGACATGTGCACATGAGACAAAGGTTTTAGTAGTCTCCTAAGTTCATTCCCCAATGATTTCTTTAAATACTCTAATTGATGTCATGGTTGTCTTTGACATATTAGAACACTCATATGGATGTATGCATACATCAATTTATGTATTATGCCTAGCATGTTTTCCCCGCCACGCCCTAGCCTTGCAAGAGACGTGCATCCTTACGCGTGTCACATCCCAATTGATGATACTAACAGTCAGCTTTGGATTTGCAATCTACCTTTGTTTTCAACACAATCTCCAATAATATTGACTCCCATCAAATGGGATTACATGCTTATATACGTACGTGTCTATCATTAAATCCGAGCCGTGAATAATAGATCAAAAAATCAGAATAATTTTGATGGTGTGGATTAATGCGAGGCCCAAAATAGAACCATGTATTATGCTTTAAAAGTATGTGATAAATAGATAGGTAGAATTTTCAGTCGACTGTTTTTTATTGCTCGGGCAAATTACGTGACCGTTGGAATCATAGTATGTTTTCATGACGGCGGGGCATCTTTTTCTTGTTTTTGTATAAGCCTTTCTCTCGGATGTGTGTCTGTTCGTCCCCGTCCGAGCCAGCTCATGGTCCTGAACAGAGAGAATATATCACACAATTGTTTCATAGCGTTTTTATTCTGTGCAACCTAGGCCACGGCAGTACGCATGCCTACGGTTTTGACCAAATTTTGGCAAAAATTGCCCCCCAAAAAACGAACTATAGCGAAATTTTGCATAGCTTCTTTAAGCTGAAAAGATTTTTTTTTTTTTGAGAAGCTTTAAGCTGAAAAGCTTGCCGGAGAGGAACGCAAGCATGTGGATGGAGTCACGCAGTGGCCTGCTAACCCGAGGCCAGTGGGCCATCCGACCCGGAAAGGAGAGATGCCTCGGCGGCTCGGCGCTCCCCCTTCGGCCCTACCCAACCGTGCTCAAGCCCAACGGACCGGGAGAGCCGAGCGCTGCACCTCCGTGTAGGATCGCTGCTCACTCGGACTTCCCGCCGGCGCCGCCGCACCGGCCGCGCGACGTTTCCCGGCTTAAACCCTCCTCCTCCTCGCCACCTCGCCGCCGCTAAACCCGGCGGAGATGCAGCGCCTCCACAGATCCCTCCTCCTCGCCGCCCGCTCCAGCCCCCTCGCCCGCCACCGACCCCCACTCCCTGTCCCTCTCCATCCCCTTTTCCCTCTCCACCGCCCCCCGCCTCCCCGCACCCTCCCCTTCTCCACCGCAGCCCTACCCACGCCCCCTCCCCGCGATGGGGCGCCGACCGCCCAGCCCACCGCCGACGCCCTCGCCTCCCTCGAGGCCGCCGAGCGCCAGGAGTCCTCGGGCGACCACCAGAAGGCCCTCGACCTCGCCCTCAAGGCGCTCGGGCCCCTGCAGCAGGCCCACGGCGGCTGGTCGCTCCCCGTCGCGCGCGCGCTCCGCCTCGCGGGCGCCGCGACCTGCCGCCTCGGCTCCCTCGCCGACAGCCTCGACTCCCTGGAGGCCGCCGCCGAGATCGTCGATCCCCTGCAGGGCGGGGGCGCCGAGGCCGCCACCGTCGCCGCCGCCGTGCACGACCAGCTCGCGCGCACCAAGACGGCCATCGGCCGCCGGTGGGAAGCCGTGGCCAGCTTCCAGCGCGCGCTGGAGCTCAAGTGCCGGTTCCTGGGTGCAGGGAGCGCGGAGCTGGGCGATGCTTACAGGGACGCCGCCGAGGCCTACGCGGGGGTGCTGTGCTTTGATAAGGCGCTGCCGTTGTGTCTGAAGGCGTTGGAGATTGCGGAGAAGCGGTCCGGTGAGGGCTCCGCCGAGGCGGCCAAGGTCCGGCGGGTCCTCGTGGTTGCTTATACCGGGCTGGGTCGCAACGAGGAGGCGTTGGAGCAGAATGAGCTTGTTAGGATGGAGTATGAGAGGTTGGGGCTGGATGCAGAGCTTTCTCTGATTGAAATCGACGGGGCCAGCCTGCGCATTCTGTTGGGGAGAACAGAGGACGCGATGAATGAACTTAAGAAGGTGATGAAGCGGGCTAACAAGGAAAGCGAGGAGCGTGCACTAGCATTTGTCGCGATGGCGAAGATTTTGTGCTCTGAGGAGAGGTCCAGCGACTCGAGGCGGTGCTTGGAGATTGCTCGTGAGACTCTTGATGCAAAGCGTTCCGTAAACACTGAGCGGGTCGCTGGGGCATACACCGAGATATCAATGTTGTACGAGTCAATGAATGAATTCGAGATGTCTTTGTGTTTGATGAAGAAAACACTTGCATTTCTCGAGGGTGCCTCAGGGATGCAGCACATTCAGGGGAGCATCTCTGCAAGGATGGGTTTTCTCCTCCTGCTGACAAAACGAATTGATGAGTCTGTTCCTTTTCTGGAGAAAGCTATTGAGAAGCTGAAGAACTGCTTTGGACCAATGCATTTTGGGTTAGGATTTGCTTACAAGCATCTGGGCGAGGCTTATATTGAAATGGGCCAACCGGAATCATCTATTAAATTCTTTGGTCTTGCAAGTGACATAATTAATGCTGCATTTGGGCCGAAACATGAGGATTCCATTGAGATCCTTCAGTGCACTGCAAATGCGTATGGACTGATGGGGAGGTAATTTATTTTGCCCTGTTCATACTTTACTAGTCTTTACTATTATTTAAAATAAAGATGCTGCTATCCTTTAGAGTTACCTGTAGGCTATTAAGTTATCCAGAGTTTATCTATGGAACTGAAGGCAGCATGCAAAATGTCTCAGTTGAAGTACTATACTCCCGCTCTGCCGTCTCGTAGAAACTGACTGAGCGATTCTGAGATAGCGTCAGAAATATCGTCAACATTCAATATGTGTTATGTTGTGCAGCACATTCAATAGTATTTCATTTGGTTTTCCTGTCTTAAGTAATTGAGCAACTATATGGTGTAGTGCCAGTTATGATTAGTAGGTCATTATGCAACCACTGCTGCAGTTGTTGTTTGCATAGAAGAGTCTCCGGAAGTCCTGCTGTTGGTGCTTGCAAAATAATAATAATAAACTTTGCTTGCAGACTTTTTGTTTCCATATCATTCTGGTGGTAGCATAGATGAAATATAGGAAAAAAAATGTTTAGTTGTTTCCTAATACAGCAAGGGACAGCTCTACATTGAGATAGAAAATAACTGTATACAATTAGAAGTGAAATCCTGCTTACATCACAGTTTAACCTTATAAACCCAAAAGTGTAAACTTAAGCTTGGCCAAGCAGGGATGTAGTGCTAATCTGTTACTCCCTCCGTCCCATAATATAAGAGCGTTTTTGACACTACACTAATGTAAAAAACGCTCTTATATTATGGGACGGAGGGAGTACTTAGTAAGGGCAGAAAAGGTACGGGTCGTGTCAGCTTAAGAATTGGAACATATCCTATCATAATTATAATTGGTCTTTCTTGAGCACACTCCATGCCTACCTGCAGATATGGATGGATTTCCCATTAATTAGCAAATATATAACTCTTGTATGAAAAACTGAAGGTCCCATGTTTGGTGCTTTATGCCTTTATGAGTAATGAATGAATGCGAAACTATATTCAAGTTGAACTATCTGTAGTTGATGTTTGTTCTGTTGGTTTGTGTGATGCTGTCAGCATTTTACCGAATTGAACCCCTCTCCCCCCTAGTTTGGGGGCATGTACATAGTAAAAAGCAGATGCTACATTAATTAGTGTATGCATTGTTGAGCAGTCAGTTATTTGATTGCTGACTTCAATTTATGTTTTGTGGGTTAGATCTGTTATGGAACAACTGGATGCAATTTTCTGACCATGTTCTAACGATTTATAGTAAAGTACTTGTATATGTTGTGGATACCCCTGTCGCTATTTTACATTCGATACTGCTTCTTATTGCAGCTACAAGAATGCCATGGATTTTCAACAACGAGTTATAGATGCTTATGAAAGCTGTGGCCCTGGTTCAGACTATGAGATAAGAGAAGCTCATAGGCTTCTAGAGCAGATAAGGAAGAAGGCAGAAGGATCACCTTCTGCAGTATTTCCTGCAAACACATTGCCCGTGCTTCCTGAAAACTGATAATAGCGCCTCTCCTGGCATCTGTTAGATGAAGATGACTCAGTGGTAAATTAAGATTTCATCAGCGACCCTCTCAGGTCTTTTAACTACTACTTTGGCGCCCAATGTCATTAGATGTGATCACGTCATGTGTTCTATTTGGGGAGACAGAGCATGCAGATTACCCACCTTCAAGATTATAGGTATCATGTATGATTGTATACAGTTTTCATCAATATTACTTGAAGAATGTTTCCATATATTTTCTGATTTCATGGGGATCTTGTCAAAGAATTATATCTGGTTGGGCTGGTTGAATCAGCTACCATCAACTGATTTGCCGAACAAGTAACATAAAAAAGAGTGTCTCGTGAAAGCGGCAGATAAACATAAGTCATGGGCATGGTTGGGTGCTGTGGCTTATACCTTTCACATTTGCCCTGTGAATTTTCTGTCGTTTTAAGCATACCTGCCCAGTTCCAAATGGCAATACAACTATTGCCTGTCGGAGAACGGTTGTAGTATTAGTTTGTGCATCAGATATCTTGATACACTGTGCCCAGCAATCTACAATTTTTGTTCATGTAATATCCCTTGGGAAAGTGAGGACTGTCGCATTACACGCATGTTTGATTCCTGTGGTGGTTCACTATTTGCTACTGAGCGTTGAGTTTCAGTTTTGTCCATATAATCTGGAAAAACTGACATTTTTGTCCTCTGAATGCTGAGTTACATGTTCAGGAGTAGATGGAAATGACAAAGCAATGTCCTATAAACGGTCCCTGCACCAACTGTGCTGGCAATGTTTCTAATAGTCCTAGTTTGGTAGGTAAATGCATTTTTGCCTTTCACTCATATGTACATGTGTGAGGCCCGTATTATAATTTTGATTGTCCTCAGCTGAAGCTCTTATGTGGTACTCAAAATTCACCGGCGTAGCTTGTATTTTATAGAAGATTTTTATTTATTTCTGTTATTTGAACATTCCGTGAAGATAGCTGCTATGCTTGAAACAAGAAAGGGTGTTTCTATGAAACTTGGTAGATCTTGATGACTTTTGCAGGCAGTGCATTGGAGATCTGGGTCGCTGCACGCACCTTGGCGCTTTGCAAACCGATACTGTACTACCTACCTGGTGGCGTATTCGTCATTGGGCTTTCAGTTTAATGAAATTGATGGCAACTGGAATACTGGATGTATGTGCAAGTTGGAGATGTGAGGTGGGACTGCCGACAGGTTTGCAGTGACCCACCTTACTGTGATCATGATCTTTCCGCAATTCGGTTATCCTGGCAGCAGCAATGATATCTTCTCCTTGGGAATGCCAAATGAGTGCACAATCCTTGCAATGGTGGGACTGGGCAAAGGACCAAGGTAGGAGCAGAAAGAATCCCATTAATCCCCAGCATGTGCATCCACTAAGGTTTGAGCTATGTGATTGCTGGTAGCAACATGCTGGTAATCAATCAGCCTTGGCTCCGGAGGGAAACCTCCGGTCAGCTGGATCGGGCGATGGAGGCGTCTTTCTCCTCTTTGGAGGCATCGTCGGGGAGCTGGCTACGACTGGGAGACCGGTGGATGGCGACATCTTCGTCGCGTGGTTTGCCGAGGTGGGGTGCTGGTTTCTGTGTTGGCAACGATGATGGCATGGAGAGGAGTTCGGGTTGCGGCGTGGACTTCGGTAGTCGGTTCTTCCTAGCGTGTCTGAGGTGCCCTTCCGTTGATTGCTTGGTTGCTTTGAAGTAGGAGCTGTGGTGGTGCGAGTCCAGGTGGCGACGATGGCAGACACTTTGTGGTCGTTTGTGAAGGGCATGGTCGGCGCAAGTCCTGCATATTTTCCTTGTGATGCTCATCGTCAAAGTCGGAGTTGTCACTTGCTTGTGTGTGTGGCCATCCGTTGGCATGTGTCGTTGGGGGTTTTGATGTAGTTTGCGGGTTGCCTCCGATGATGAAGCTCTATGATGAAGTCGGAGTCGCCTGTTCGAGGCAATCGGTGATGACATTGACACTTGCGACTCATTCGTGGATGTCTTTTTCTTCTCTGCAGCTCCGGGTTCCATGTCAACGGCCAAGTTGGCCTGTGGTGCCCATGTCATATGGGTTGGGTTGTGTCGGTTTTAGCCCGCTTTTTCGTCAATTAACCGGGCAATTCTCTTCTTCTTAATCAATGAAAATGACAAATCTTTCGCCTCGTTTCAAAAATAATAATAATAAATGACACGTTGGACACATCTGGGATGGATTGGCGGCAGACAGGCAGGTGACCAGCCAGAAGTGTTGGTTATCCCGGCCGGGAATCTGCCTCGCACTGGCGTGTTCCTCCTGTTGGTGAGCTCAGCGGCGCTGCATGCATGCATGTATCCCGACTCCCTCCGTATGCAACAGGGATGGATGGTACGGCGCGCTGGTTGTTAGTTAATGGCGCGAGCCTGCTGAGGCATCTCCGGTTGACCGTTCTCCGGCTCCGGCCGGCCGACCGGCCAGAATTATAACATCGGTCATCCCCAGAGACCACTGCAGGTGCCGCAGCAGCCGTGGTAGTGTAGTACGTGGTCTCGCCATTCCGTCCGGTGGTCACCCGCTGACGTCCCCGCCCCCATCACGCTGTTGCCTCAACAGTTCCGTTCGCCCAGAGACAGCAGAAATCGCACACGCAGCTTGCCCTCTCTAGTCTCTCCCTCTGTCGTCTTCCACACACACGTCGGCCGGCATTGATCATGAGTGAGACTGGACTCCGGCATGATTGCGGCGGCCGTCCTTGTGGTCTATCTCTATCAGCCGCCCGGCGATGGCACTGAGCGTGCTCAGGCAGGCAGCCGTCCGTCGCAGTGCCTTGCTCAGCGCAAGCAAGAACGGCAGGGAGTTCTTGCCGGGCGAAGCAGCGAGCGCGCGCGTGGCGGTGACCGTTCATGCTCGTGCATGCGGCGCAGCGATGCCCGCCACCACCTTCTTCCGGTGAGCGGGGCCTTGGATTGCGTGCACGCACGCGCTATGTGGCACACTAGCTGTGAGTGACACTGTTACTTACGGATAGACAAGGGGCTTGCTTCTTGTGTCTCTGGCAGGCACGCCAGCTGACCGACCAGTTGTTCTGTTCCCATGCACACGAACAGTCTCTCCATGCTGCTGCTGTTTGGGCTTCAACTCTCGGGGTCGGCGCGTGGCAATGGCGTTGGTCCCCGTTGCCGTTGCACCTTCAACGTTACCTTCTTTCTTCCAACGTTTTCAGGCAACCACAACAACAACACTGCTGTTTGCGAGAAAAGAGATTCTACCATGCACGGGAGATCCCGTGCATGGCTCAGCCGTCCATTCTCTTGAAGATGGATCCATGCATGCTGGTCCACACACATTAATGAGTCACAAATTAAGCCATACCTTAATGAGTCATAAATTAAGCCATACCTTTTTTCGGTTAAATTATGGCATACATTGACCACTAGCAACCTCTGTTCTATATCCCCCCTGACACAATAGTACCTCACCCATCCATACATTTTCATATGATTTCCAAGCTTCAATATATTTTATTTTTTGAATCACAATTCCAATTTATTATTCATTTAAATATTTGATTTCCTTGCGATTAGGACTTTGAAACAAGACCACTTCTAAATATATTTTCACAAGTTCTAAATTCGTATTTTGAAACATGATGAAACTGTATGAACATAATGATGCAATCTAGAACACGATAAAACCTAATAAAAATTCATGAGAACGAATGCCTATTAAGTTGAGGCTCAGCCACTACTTTCCCTATTAAGTGTATTGACACGGAACGAAACATTATGATACAATTTCGAACAAATGAACCACAGTGAAATAGTGTGATTGTTCTTTCTTGAAACATAATAAAACATTTGAATTAATTAGTACCTTTATAGTGTAAAGCATGTGTTTGTGGAAGGAGAGAATAGATGAATATTTGCACTGTGCAAGTTCCATAATCACGCACGTAACTGTAACATTTTTTTTGGAGAAATAACTGTAACATTTCTGACACAACACTAAATGATTATGAGAGCATGGAGGTAAAAAGAAATATCATAGTGGACAAAGTGGCAGGGTTCCCATAAAAGCATAAACAGCTCAGCTATGCATGCAGGGTACCTTCCGTGCATGGTAGAAAAGCCGGTCTCTGCTGTTCGCCCTTGGTTCCAGTCAGCCTGTCCTTTTTCTAGTACAAAGACATACTCTCTTCGTTCGAAAATACTTGTCGAAGAAATACATCCACTACATACAGCGCCGTCGTACCACCATCAGATGCTGGGCTACCCTTGTCGGAGTAAATAGCCATGGGTAGCCTAGCCGGCTTCCCCTGGCCCTTCTAAAAAAGTTACGAGCCCGTCCGGCTCTTAAGAACCCAAGACATGGGGCCGCCTTCCCCTCGCTGGCTGTCATCCAAGCCGGTTTTCGGAAGACGGCCCGACTTTAGCCCTCATGAAAAAAGCCGCGGGAGGGCCGACGCCGGGAAGCGGGCCGTGAGAAGGCCGACTCCAAGAAGCCGGCTCCCATAAAGCGGTCGAGACCATACCCTCAAAGTTTGCACCCACCTAACGGCGGTGCGACGGGGCGTGGCTACAGTGAAGCCTGCCACCCCGAATCCGGAGCACGCCTGGCACAGTGCGCCGTACGGAGTGGCCATGACCCGTCTGGCGCGACACTGTTGCCATGTTGACCCTGATGTCACCCACGACTGGCCGCCAGCGCGGCCCACAGGCGGTGGGCCCCTTCGGGCAAAGAGACACCCGAAGGCGGCCACGCCTCCCCCCAGTCGGCCCAAGACAGAACTGGCCCCCCGCAGTCGGCTTGCCACCTCCCTCGAAGGAGACGCCCCATCAAGGAGATAAGACGCGGTGAGGCTACAGCGATCGCCCGATGGGCGGCGGCACTGTAGCCGCGCCTACCACGACGAAGCCCACGTCGCCAAGATAGAATAACAGTAACCAGCCGCCGACCAGACCCTGGACAGTGGGGCCTGCCTGTCGACCAAGGGGCCGGCAGCCGACGGGACCCACCAGTCGGCGGGCCCCACCAGCCAGCGCAGAAGCCGGCGAGCGCAGTCACAGACGGCTGGGCCCCGCGCCCAGTCGGATTACCATTGTACCCCGGGGGGTAGGCCTATATAAACCCCCCGGGGCACCCATGCAAAGGGTTGGACCCCCTGCTAGTCCTAGACACCATACAAGGAGAAGAAGCAGGCTAGCCGTGCCCTTCTTCCTCCTCCCACCGAACAGCTCAAGGAGCATTGTGTAGCTACTTGTCCATCTAGTGATCATGCGGAGACCCCGCAGAGCAGCAGTAGGGGTGTTATCTCCACGGAGAGCCCCGAAGCTGGATAAGATCCGCCGGCGTGCATGTCTTCGCCTTATCCCGTTTTCAGGCACCGGCGATGTCTTACTGGCTCCCACAATGATAAGCCACCCGTTGGCATATGTCGCACCTACCACCCGACATTTGGCGCCCACCGTGGGGCCAGGTGCACCGTCGTCCGGAGACCTGTTCTGGACGGGAACCCTCTTCCTCCCCCGCGAGCGTAGCCAGCCCGGCACGCCCGATGGCGCTTGCCACGACGCGCTGCAAGGCGTCACCAACGCCTGCGCAGCGAGCAGCCTCGCTGATCTCCTCGAGAAGACCCTCATCTCCGACGAGCTCGCCTCCGACGCGGGCACCGACCACCTCGCCAACCTTCTCGGCCAGCTCCATGTCTCCAGCGAGCCCGCTGTGGATCTGGAGTCGGTTGGCTCCACCGATCCGATGCATGTCGACTCCGACACGGCCTCCTACGACGCCTTCCCCACCAATGTCACGATCTACAACGACCCGCTTCCCCGAGCCGGTGGCTACGACGCCGTCACCACCGAAGTGATGGTTGTCGGCCGCGGAGGCCCGGCCGACGAGAGCGCCCACGACGCCCCGCACACGGCGGCCCACGACTTGTCCACCCCCCTCCCGGCTAATGCCGACGACGAAGCACTGGAGGCACGCCGCCTCGCCCTCCTCGCAGAGGGCCGGCAGCTGGCTTCCGTAAGACGCCTCGCTGAGGCCTACTAGCGCGAAGCTGACCGCGCCGCCTTCGGCACGCCGGCCCCGGGCGGGCCAAGCCGGGCCGGCCTTGTCAAGGAACGCGGCGCCGTCATCGCCGACACGCTAGGTGTCGACCGCCCGGTCTATGCCACTCCGCTCGAGAACTTGCGTGCCGCCCAGGCGACCGTAGACGAGTTGGACGGCTTGGAGGCCGAAGACCTCCCCCACATGACCCGGCGCATCCAGCAATTGATTGATGCAGCCGCGCAGCGACATGAAGCCGACGCCCGCGCGGAAAGCCCTCCCCCGCGCCGAGATCACGGCGCGACGTCCCGGACACCGACTACGAGCAACACCCGCGCGCGGCGCGAGAAAGAGCCGGCTGCCAGCCGCAGCCGGACCCGAATCTCCATCGAGCGAGACGCGGACGGCCATCCCCGAGCCATGGAATGGCGGGGCAACCCGCCTCCGCCTCCACCCCGTGGAGAGAGATATCCCGCCCCGCCGCCAGTGGCGCACCCGACTCTCAGCGGCCGACTGGGTCGCCGCGAGGGAGTCGGCGAGAATGACGCCCGCCACCGAATCGACCGCCTGGCGCGATCCCTGGCACTGGAAGAAGAAGACGATGTCGGCCCGCCTTGTTTCGGCCCCCGCATCCGCGACGAGCCTTTCCCCAAAGGGTTCTCACTTCCAAGAGACACTCCCATGTACAACGGCTCCGTGAAGCCGGAAGATTGGTTGATCGACTACTCCATGGCGGTTAGCATAGCCAACGGCAACCGGCGCATTGCCGTGAAGTACGTGCCCCTCATGCTGCAAGGCACGGCGCGGACCTGGCTCAACAGCCTCAAGCCGCGCAGCATCAACAGCTGGCTGGACTTCACAGAAGCTTTCATCCGCAACTTCACCAGCACCTACAAGCGGACTCCCAAGCCCAGGCAGCTCTCCTTGTGCGTACAAGGCCCCGCCGAGTCCACTCGCGACTACCTCACACGTTGGGCCGAGCTCCGCAATTCTTGCGAGGGGGTGCACGAGGTGCAAGCCATCAAATACTTCACAGCCGGATGCCGAGAAGGCACCCTCCTCAAGCACAAGCTCCTCTGCGACGAGCCGACTACCCTCGACGAGCTTCTGGACATAGCGGACAAGTACGCCACCGCCGACTCCTCGATGAAGACCGAGCTTCGGGTAGACGCGTCCGGGAAAGTACTTAACCCGGCGCCCAAGACACCGGCTGGGGATTCCGGCCGACGCCCACACTCGAACGACCACAAGCACAAGGGCCCCGCGCCGCCTCCCGCCAGCCGGCAGGTGGCCACAGTTGAAGACGTGCCGCCTGAAGGGCGACTCGCACCCAAGAAGCCCAAGGGCGGCAGGCCGGCTTGGCAGCCGGCCTTCTCCTACGAGCAAACTCTCGACACCCCCTGCAAGTTCCACAGCAGCGCGAAGCCGTCCAACCACACAACCCGAAAGTGCCATTGGCTCACACGAATCTCTAAAGGCGAGGGGCTCGTGCCGCCTCCGCCTGCCGGCCCGCCGCCTCCGGCCGCTCGGCCCGCAGTCGGAGCCGTGCACAACGAATTCCCCGACGAGCAAGCAACCTACATCGTCTTTACAAGCCAGCCCGAAGACCGGCGCAGCAAACGCCGAGAGCACCAGGAAGTCAGCGTGGTCGCTGCCAACCCCGCCGGACACATGCATTGGTCAGAAAAGCCCATCAGCTGGAGCCGGGCCGACCATCCAGAGGTGATGCCGTCTCCCGGCTCTTATGCGTTGGTCCTGGAAGCCACCCTCGCGACGGACAGGCGCGCCGACCGCTTCTCCCGTGTGTTGATAGACGGCGGGAGTAGCATCAACATCCTGTACCGTGACACCCTGGAGAAGCTAAATGTCAAGACGAAGCAGCTCATGCCGACTCGGACAGTGTTTCATGGCATCATACCCGGCCTGTCCTGCGCCCCCATTGGCAAGATCAAGATTGATGTACTTTTTGGGGACAAGGAGCATTTCCGCCGGGAAGCGATCTGGTTTGAAGTGGTGGACCTGGAGAGCCCTTACCATGCATTGCTTGGCCGACCTGCCTTGGCCAAATTCATGGCAGTTCCCCACTATGCATACCTCAAGATGAAGATACCAAGCACCAAAGGCGTCATCACCATAGCCGGCGATTACAAGAAGTCCTCCGAGTGCGCAGCAGCCAGCAGCCGGCTGGCCGAGTCCCTTGTGATTGCCGAAGAAAAGAAGATGTTGGACCGAGTCGTGGCCATAGCCGGCAAGCAGTCGGCCGTGTCCCCCGACCCCAAGGAGCATGATGCTCAAGGATCTTTCCAGCCGGCCAAGGAGACAAAGAAGATACCTCTTGACCCAGAGCACCCAGAGAGGTTTGCCGTCATCGGGGCAAGCCTGAACAGCAAATAGGAAGGCGAACTCGCCGATTTCCTCTGTGAGAATCGGGACATCTTTGCGTGGTCCCCCAAGGACATGCCGGGTGTTCCGAGGAAATTCGCCGAGCACAAACTACACGTTCGAGAAGACGCAAAGCCAGTCGAACAACCCCTCCGCCGACTGTCGGAGGAGAAACGCAGGATTGTAGGGGAGGAGATAGCCCGGCTCCTGGCAGCCGACTTTATTATGAAAGTTTTCTTTCCAAAGTGGCTCGCCAATCCCGTCCTCGTGCTAAAGAAGAACAACAAGTGGCGCATGTGCATAGACTACACAAGCCTCAACAAGGCCTGCCCCAAAGATCCCTTTGCCCTGCCAAGGATTGACCAAGTGATAGACTCCACAGCCGGATGCGAGCTGTTGAGCTTCTTGGATGCTTACTCAGGATATCACCAGATAAAGTTGGATCCGGACGACCGCCTGAAGACCGCCTTCATCACGCCATTTGGAGCCTTCTGCTACCTGACTATGACATTCGGCTTGAGAAATGCCGGTGCTACTTTTTAGCGTTGCATGCAGAAGTGCCTCCTCAAGCAACTCGGCAGAAACGCTCACGTATACGTGGACGACATTGTGGTGAAGACGGAGAAGCGCGGCACCTTGCTGGGAGACCTAAAGGAAACGTTTGAGAACCTACGCCGGTTCCAAATCAAGCTCAACCCCGAGAAATGCGTGTTCGGAGTGCCAGCCGGCCAGCTCCTAGGCTTCCTGGTCTCCGAACGCGGCATCGAATGCAACCCGGTGAAGATCAAGGCCATCGAGAGAATGGCGATCCCCACCAAGCTTCGAGACATTCAAAAGTTCACCGGGTGCTTGGCCTCCTTGAACCGATTCATCAGCCGGCTCGGAGAGAAAGCTCTCCCCCTCTACCGCCTCATGAAGAAGAGCACTCACTTCGAGTGGAACGACCAGGCCGACCAAGCTTTTCACGAGCTGAAGAAGATGCTGGCCACGCCGCCCGTTCTGGCGGCGCCGACTGAGAAAGAGCCCATGCTCCTCTACATCGCCGCAACCAGCCGGGTGGTCAGCACCATCATCGTAGTCCAATGCCCAGAAGAAGGCCGAGCCTAGCCGGTCCAAAGGCCGGTGTATTATTTGAGCGAGGTGCTATCCGCCTCAAAGCAGAACTACCCGCACTACCAGAAGATGTGTTACGGCGTGTACTTCACCGCCAAGAAGCTGAAGCCCTACTTTCAAGAGCATCCCGTCACGGTCGTATGCACCGCCCCGCTGGCCGAGATCATAGGCAGCTGGGACGCATCCGGCCGGGTGGCGAAATGGGCCATTGAGCTGGCCCCTTACACGATCTTCTACCAGCCCCGCACCACCATCAAGTCCCAAGCACTGGCCGACTTCCTCGTCGACTGGGCCGAGACCCAGTACCTGCCGCCGGCTCCCGACTCCACCCATTGGCGCATGCACTTCGACGGGTCCAAGATGCGCACCGGCTTGGGAGCCGGCATCGTCCTTACCTCTCCCAAAGGCGACAAGCTCAGATACACGCTAAAGATCCACTTTGCCGCCTCCAACAACGTGGCCGAGTACGAGGCGCTCATACACAGGCTCCGGCTTGCCAAAGAACTCGGCATTCGCCGGATCCTATGTTATGGCGACTCGGACCTGGTGGTCCAGCAATCATCCGGCAACTGGGACGCCAAGGACGCAAATATGGCGAGCTACCGCTTCCTGGTCCAACAACTCAGCGGATACTTTGAAGGATGCGAGTTCCTCCATGTACCGCGAGCCGACAACGAGCCAGCCGATGCCCTGGCTCGAGTAGGCTCTACTCGGCAAGCAATACCAACCGGCGTCGCTCTACAACGCCTCCTCAAGCTATCTATCAAGCCGTCTCCAGAGTCCGACTCCATCTTCGTGCCGCCTGACCCCGATGCGGCCGGGTCTGGCTCGAAGAACCAAGCAGGCGACCCCGAGACTTCCGTAGCCGGCCTGGGGACTTCGGCAACCGGCTCGGGGACTGCCACACCCGGCTCGGGGACTGCGGTAGCCGGCCCGGGGACTGCACCAGCACAACAGCCGGCGGCCGACTCCAGCATTTCACCACCCAGCCTGCCCACCCTGGTGGCAGTAGCCACATTGGCAATAGAAGAAGTCACACCTCCGTCATGGGCTCAGTCCATCCTCAACTTCCTAGTAAACCAAGATCTGCCGGTTGACGAAACAGAGGCAAGACAAGTCCAACGTCGAGCCGGAGCATACACAATCGTCAACAGAGAACTAGTCAAGCGCAGTGCCACTGGAATCCTCCAACGGTGCGTCGAGCAAGAGAAGGGCATTGCAATCCTCAGAGACATTCACCAAGGAGAATGCGGCCACCATGCGGCCTCAAGATCACTCGTCGCCAAAGCTTTCTGCCATGGTTTCTTCTGGCCGACTGCTTTGGATGACGCCAAAGAATTAGTTAAATATTGCAAGGGGTGCCAACTCTTCAGCTCCAAGCAACACATGCCGGCTTCGGCACTCAAGACCATTCCCCTCACCTGGCCCTTCGCCGTTTGGGGATTGGACATGGTGGGCCCATTCAAGACGGCGCGCGGCGGCATGACGCATCTGCTCGTCGCCGTGGACAAATTCACCAAGTGGATTGAAGCAAAGCCGATCAAGAAGCTGAATGGGCCGACTGCTGTGACGTTCATCGCAGACATAACAACTCGGTACGGCGTGCCACACAGCATCATCACCGACAATGGCACGAATTTTGCCAAAGGAGCCTTGGCACGTTTCTGCGCAGCCCAAGGTATCCGGCTGGACTTAGCATCCGTCGCCCACCCGCAGTCAAACGGTCAGGTCGAGCGAGCCAACGGCCTCATCCTCTCCGGCATCAAGCCTCGACTGGTCGTACCTCTGGAGCGTTCGGCCGGCTGTTGGCTCGATGAGCTGTCGGTTGTCCTCTGGAGTCTGCGCACTACACCAAACAAGTCAATCGGCTTCACCCCTTTCTTCCTTGTGTATGGTGCCGAGGCAGTCATCCCAACTGACATCGAGTTCGACTCGCCTCGGGTAACCATGTACACAGAAGCGGAGGCCAAGGAAGTACGAGAAGACGGCGTCGACCTGCTGGAAGAAAGCCGGCTGTTAGCCCTCAGCCGGTCTGCCATCTACCAGCAGGGTTTGCGCCGCTACCACAGCCGGAAGGTCAGGCCAAGATCTTTCCAAGAGGGTGATCTTGTGCTCCGGCTGATCCAGCGAACAGCCGGCCAGCACAAGCGCTCGGCCCCTTGGAAAGGCTCCTTCGTCATCAGCAGAGCTCTAGGCAACGACTCCTACTACCTGATCGACGCACAGAAGCCGAAGGCACGCAAGAGAGACAACTCCGGCAAGGAGTCGGAACGACCATGGAACGCCAACCTCCTTTGAAGATTTTACAGTTGAAATACAGTATGTATCACGCTAACTTTTGTATTAAGTACGAGACAATAGGCCTCCCGAGGAGGGCTCGGGGACCGCCATCTCTTATCTATAAATGAAAAGTATCATGCTTATGACCTTGTCATTTCATTTACTTGTTCTGTCCGGCACCGGGTTCGACTAGTCGGCTCGGGGACTGGCCGACTGGAGTTATATTAGAAGTCCTACCCGCAGTCAGATAAGTAGTGTGCCGGCTCCCAAGCCTTCTCTTGCCAAAAGTCGCAGTTCGAAGAACCGGCTGTCCGGCTGGCAAGAGTTAAAGGCAGGAACGGGCGCCCACATGAAAAACGGCTAGGGACTAACGGACTAATATAACAAAAGCCGTTTTTTCTCCCACCGCCGACTGGCTACCAGAGTAGCCGGCCGGCCGGTTTCCATTCACTTCACTTCAATCCAAGAAAGCTCAAGTACTTGCCTCCCCAAAGAGGGAAGGCGGCAAAGGAAAAGGCCTAAGGATAAAAAGCATACGCGAATGGAAACCAAACATGCACATAACAATATTTACATAAAAGACCTCCGAGAGGCCAGCATTCAACATAGTTTGGATACACCCCCAGTGGGTGGAACTGCGAAAACTTAATGAAGATTGTTCAAAGGACAACAAGCAGGAAAAGTAAAGACGGCAGGTCAAGCTGGCGGAGCGACCGACGAGCCGGGCTGGTTGGCGGAGACGGTTGTGCCGGCTGAAGGAGCGGCCGGCTGGCGAACCTCGGCTTGGTCACCGCCTCCCGCAGAGGGCGCGCTTCCACGCGCCTCGTTGCTGGAGGCACGGTCGGCCTGGGATCGGCCGGTTGTTCCACCAGTCGGCTCGCCGTCTTCGCCGCCCTCCTCTTCGTCATCCTCGCCCTCGTCGCTGGAGGCGATCTCCTCTGCCGAGTCCTCGCCCACCGCCGGGTTCAGCCCGAACCACTCCTCCGGCTGGGCAACACCGTCATCATCGATTTCGGGTGCGAAAACGCTGATGTCGGTGCACTCGGCGATCATCGAAGCCCGCTGGGCGATAGCCGGCCTCACCTCTTCCAGCTCCGCGTCGGCCTCCATCCGCCAAGTGTGCAGCTGGTCCAGGCTCAGCCCTGGATACCAAGCCCGAACGAACTCCAACGCCCGCCCGGCTCCGAGGCGGGCTGCCGACGCCTTCCAAGCCTCGAAACGACCAACTGCGACCTCCATCCAGTCGGCAGTCCGGCTTGGGGTGCGGGGGATCGTCTCGCCGGGCCAGAGGGCGGCCAACACTTGCGCCCCGGCGCGTTGGAGCCGGCGAAGCATCCGATGAGCCGGCTGCAACCGCGCCTGGACAGCCAAGAGCTGCTCCTCAAGCGTCCGGTTCGCATCCGGCGCGATGTTGGCCCCCGCCTGATGGCGCGCCTCGCGATGGGCTTCGATGCTTTGGGCGGCGAAGGCGGAGTAGCCGGGGAAGTAGTCCGCATAAAAAAGATAAGCACGAGCACAAGTTAAGCCAAAGACCAGGCGGCAAGAGGCAGGAGAGGAGCGAGGAAGGCGGCTTACCGTCGATCAAGTCCTCGATGCGGCCGAAGCCTTCATCCAGTGCTCGTCGGGTCTCAGCCCAGCTCGCCGCCTCGGTCTCAAACTCTGCCTTCAGGGCGGCCTCGCTATTCTGCGCCTTCTGCAGGGCCGCCTTGTGGCTCTTCTCTTGGTCGGCCAGCTTCTTGGCCAGGCGATCACGCTCCTGGACCAAGGCAGCGTACTCGGCATCCTTGGTATGAAGGGCGGCTTTTGCTTCGCCGAGCTCCTTCCTCAAGTCGGCGTTGGCCCCTGAAGACAAAGAAAAAGAAAAACCCATAAGGAAAAAGTCGTCAAGAAAGATCCGACCCGACTGCTCAACAGTCGGCCCGAATCTTGGGGACTACACCCAGTGGGTGCGCTGACGCGCCCCCACAGGAGACAAACAAGATCAAGTACTTACTTCGGCTGTCGGCCAGGTCGTCGGTCCTCCGGCTCAACTCCCGAGCCTGGGAGTTGAAGGCGGCAGCACGGGAATTGTGATATTCCTGGAAGTTCAGACAAGAAGCAAAAATAAGGTAGCCGTCAAGAAAGATCCGACCCGACTGCGCAGCAGTCGGCCCGAATCTCGGGGACTACACCCAGTGGGTGCGCTGACGCGCCCACACGGAAGAAATCAAGAGGGCAAAGCGGCCAAGAATAAAGGACTCACCCGGATGGCGGCTCGCGTCGACAGGTATTCCTGGGTGAACTGTTGCAGCAGGGCGGCCTGAGCTTGAATCCGGCCCCGAACCCCTTGAGCCGCCACATTCAGCTCGCCAGTCCCCCCGCTGGGAGTCCACTCGAACGTGGCAGTGCTGGCCGCCTCCAGATCTTCCGCCGACTGGCCTGCGCCCGCGACTCGGCGTGACTCCGGCGGAGCAGCGCCTCCCCCTACGCGCCGGCCCGTCACCGGCTGCACCTCGAGGCCGGCTCTGTCCTCTGGCTCACCCCCGGCCGGCTCCTCTGGCGCCGCTGACGATTGGCCGCCTTGGCCCGCTCTGGTTGGCGCAGCTGGCGGCGCTCTCCTCGAGAATGCCACGGGGTCCTCCCCCCTCTCCATCAGCGGCGGGTCATGGACGATCTCCTCCGCCAAGGGCAATGGGGTGTCGGGGGCCACGGCTCGGAGGGGAATGGCGAGCAGCGGAGGCTGGTTGCGCGAACCCCCCACCTCCGTCTCCGCGGTCGCCGCCTCCGCCTGGGCCTTGGCTGCCGCGTCGGCCTGCTCCCTCGCCTCCTGGGCCGCCGCTTTCTCCGCCGCCTCGCGCTCCCCCCGCGCTTCACGGGCGTTCCGCTCTGTGGCCTCCCTGAGGTCGGCGCGGGGGTCCACGCGGCGGGAGCTTGAAGAACCTCCAGTCGGCCCAACTACGGAGCCGCCCGGACCACGCTCGAGGGAAAGCGGCGCCCTGTTCAGCAAGCGGAAAAAGTTAAGAAGAATTTTCGAACAAGAGAGAACGATGAAAAGCATGCGACAGGGCAACTGACGACTTACGCTAAGACCGCTTGAGGCTGCTTCACCGCCTTGCGGAAGCGGGCCGCTTTCGCAGACGCCTCATCTCGCTTGGTCGCCGCGGTGGAGGCTTTGGACTTCTTCGGCCGATTGCCGAAGAGGCCTGAAGCGGCCCGACGCTTCTGCGCGCCACCGCCGGCAGCCGGCGCGATGGACGAGCCCGCGCCCTGATGGTCGGCCGCCGGCTGGCGACGCGGGGCGACTTCAGCTTCAGCATCATCCGGCCAGTCCTCGAAGCTCGCGGTGAGCCTTGAGCCCCCGGGCTCGGCGTCGTCCCCCACGACGGCGTCCTCCATGGCGGCCGCCCCCAAATCCGGATCGTCGACGTCGTCCGCCGTGCGGTCGGGGGCATACTGGCGTTCTATCCCCGCTGCCCCGGTTGTCGGCGGGAGAAGGGGGTTTTGCTAAGAAGAACCGACTGATCAGAAGCCGGCCATCATAAAGCCGGCAACCAACGAAAAGAAGAAAGAAAGGAAAGCTTGCCACGGGCGGAGTGTTGGCGCGAGAATACGGCGCCTTGCCGTATCGCCAGTCCTCGGCGAGCTTGCAGTTGGAGATATAGTTTACCATATACCATACCTCCGCATGAGGCATCTCCCTGGTGCTCAGCCGGCTTGGGTCGAAGCGGCCGCTCATCTGGCACATCATGTGGGGCCGGCTTTGGAGAGGATATATCCGACGCTCCACGAAGGCGGCCACCAAGTCGGCCCCGTTCAGGTTTTCCGACTGGATCATCACCCGAAACCGGGAGACAGCGGCGTTCCCGGCCTGAGACAGTGACCGGGACCGGAAATTCCATGAAGGCTGCCTCCCAGCCGGCGCGCCGGCTACATAAGCCGGCAGGTTGACGTGGTCTCCTTGCTCGGCGACGTTCTTCACGTAGAAGTATGACTTCTGCCAGATCTTCACCGACTGGATCAGGGGGATGGGAGGGAACGGGTTGTTCTCGCCCGCCCTCCTCATGGCGATGAAGGCCCCGCAGGGGGCGGGCACACCTGCGACGACGGTGCCGAGTTTGCTCTGAAAGAACTCCCGCCAGAGCTCCAGCGTGGGGAGCAGCCCCAAGAAACCTTCGTAGAGGGAGACAAAGGCCGACAGCAGCATCACCGCATTGGGCGTGAGGTGATGTGGCTGAAGGTTGTAGAACTCGAGGAAGGAGCGCAGCAATCCGCTCGCTGGAAGGCCGAAGCCGCGCAGGAAGTGCGAGCGGAAGACGACCCGCTCGCCCTCCTCCGACGCCGGCGAGACCTCCGTCTCTGGCGCCAGGAGGACCCGCACGAGGTTGGCGTCGGGCAGGCGCCGAGTCTGGCGGAGGAACTCGACATGGTCCTCATGGACGTTGGAGCCGTCCCACGAGCTCGACAGCGCCATGGGAGCAAGACGATGTGGAGGCGCGGCGGCGCTGAGACGGGAGGCTGCGGCGGAAGCGAGAAGAAGAAACGAGGACGATAAGGGGCGGAGCGAGAGAGAGCGTGCGAACCTCTGCCGCTCCCCCTCCTCCCCCTACTTATAGGCTCGCGTGGCGGAGCCGAGGAGGCACGGCGTGGGGAAACGTGGGGATCGATCGTGCCCACTCCCCCACGTCCCGCGCTTATTGTGTCTTAACGGCGAAATCAAACCGCCGCGGGAAGGCGAGCGGTCCATGTGGGCCGCGGAAGATCCGCGCTCGGACCAAGGCCTGCGAGTGGCGGGCCCAGGCCTACGGCGGCGTCCCGTCGCGTGCGTGCGCTGGCAGGATCTCGCTGCCACGTGGCCGCGGGAGGGCCCGCGGTCAGCACGCAGGTCGGCCCCTTTTCCGCCTACAAGATGCGGAACTCTCTAAAGTCGGCATACACCCGCAAAGCCGGCTCTTCAGGATGGGAAGCTGACCAAACTTCTCGTCCCTTTGTCCGCCTCGGAGCTCGATCAGCTTCGGGGACTACTGTCGGAGTAAATAGCCATGGGTAGCCTAGCCGGCTTCCCCTGGCCCTTCTGAAAAAGTTACGAGCCCGTCCGGCTCTCAAGAACCCAAGACATGGGGCCGCCTTCCCCTCGCTGGCTGTCATCCAAGCCGGCTTTCGGAAGGCGGCCCGACTTTAGCCCTCATGAAGAAAGCCGCGGGAGGGCCGACTTCGAGAAGCCGGCCGTGAGAAGGCCGACTCCAAGATGCCGGCTCCCATAAAGCGGTCGAGACCGTACCCTCAAAGTTTGCACCCACCTAACGGCGGTGCGACGGGGCGTGGCTACAGTGAAGCCTGCCACCCCCGAATCCCGGAGCACGCCTGGCACAGTGCGCCGTACGGAGTGGCCATGACCCGTCCGGCGCGGCACTGTTGCCATGTTGACCCTGATGTCACCCACGACTGGCCGCCAGCGCGGCCCACAGGCGGTGGGCCCCTTCGGGCAGAGAGACACCCGAAGGCGGCCACGCCTCCCCCAGTCGGCCCAAGACAGAGCCGGCTCCCCGCAGTCGGCTTGCCACCTCCCTCGAAGGAGACGCCCCATTAAGGAGACAAGACGCGGTGAGGCTACAGCGATCGCCCGACGGGCGGCGGCACTGTAGCCGCGCCTACCACGACGAAGCCCACGTCGCCAAGATAGAGTAACAGTAACCAGCCGCCGACCAGACCCTGGACAGTGGGGCCTACCTGTCGACCAAGGGGCCGGCAGCCGGCGGGACCCACTAGTCGGCGGGCCCCACCAGCCAGCGCAGAAGCCGGCGAGCGCAGTCACAGACGGCTGGGCCCCGCGCCCAGTCGGATTACCATTGTACCCCGGGGGGTAGGCCTATATAAACCCCCCGGGGCACCCATGCAAAGGGTTGGACCCCCTGCTAGTCCTAGACACCATACAAGGAGAAGAAGCAGGCTAGCTGTGCCCTTCTTCCTCCTCCCACCGAACAGCTCAAGGAGCATTGTGTAGCTACTTGTCCATCTAGTGATCATGCGGAGACCCTGCAGAGCAGCAGTAGGGGTGTTATCTCCACGGAGAGCCCCGAAGCTGGGTAAGATCCGCCGGCGTGCATGTCTTCGCCTTATCCCGTTTCCAGGCACCGGCGATGTCTTACTGGCTCCCACAATTATAAGCCACCCATTGGCATATGTCGCACCTACCACCCGACAACCCTAGATAGCTGGGCCAACAATGTGGTACCCGAATACTGCACGAGATTGCAATATGTCCACCCGCCGCTCCATCCCAGCCAACACTACAGCACTCCCTCCGTCTCAAAATGTCAGACCATGTCAAAAAATGTCTTACATTTTGGAACGGATGGAGTAGTGGTAGTATGCATCCTCTAGTCCATAGTCTCTACCCGAGCAAAATAGAAAGAAAGAAAATACTAGGATTGCAGCTTCAGAGCAGGGCATTTTTCCCATAAGCTCGCATTCAGGGGCTTGGCTGGTAGTGAATGGCACTGTAAAATCATATGTGTTCACTACCAGTCAGTCATGCTACATACAGCACAGTAGCAGCAGTTGTTGGCTTGTGAAGGTCTCACCCTCCAGCAGCGATCGACCAAGACTGAGGTCCTTCTCATGGCCGGTGGTCAATGTCGTCGTCCTGGCGCTTGGGCGTTGGCAGTCATCAAACAGTTAAACCTCCATGGCAGCAGGAGGGCCTCCGCATGCCGCCGAGAGGAGGACCCGTGATAAGCTGACACATGAGCTACAGGGAGTGCCCTGTGCGTTCCAGTGGCAATCTCGAGCTTGATCCTTTCTTTGCCGAGTTGCCAGAAAATCCACTGCCAAATTAAACGGCTCACTGCATGCGGATAAAACTGCACCGGCCATCTTGCCAATGCGCCCCCCTAGTCCATGGGTGTCTGGCTGAATCTGAAAGGTTTTACGCATTTGCTATCGTTTAGAGCATGTACAGTCGGGCTTCTCAAAACAGCCCAATTCTATCATGTCCAATGCATACGGTCAATCAATTCAGGCGTCCCTGACCAACGTCTCTCTTCATTTTGTTTCATTAGTCTCTTGGTATCTTCTTCAGTGGGAACTCTCAAGTACTCCAATCCATAGATCTGGATCACATCTACGTACAATCTTAGTAATGGTAACAAAAGTGCAGGAAAATAACCTAATTCTTTTTATAGCAAAAGACATGTCAAAACAGTCTCTTATAATAAGCAAAGCATTTTTAAGGACACACTGGATTTCGTATAGTCACTTTCATCGTGTTTTTCTGATTCACGTTTGCTACTTTGATAATTTGATATATGAGTAAACCGATACTTGGGTGTTGTTCTTACTTAACAAACCTCTCATTAACCCATCTCGCAAGCATCCGCAATTATGAAGAAGAATTAAGATAAATCTTTTTTAAAACATCAGTACAGACATAAGCGCTCATATACATGCGCATACACTCACCCATATGAATGCCCACACACACACCCTACCCCTATGAGCACCTCTGAAAGACTGAGCCGGCATATCATCTTGAAATTTACGAAGTCACCGTAGGCACCTCGTCGGCGGCGGGAACGTCTCCTCCCACTGAATGCGCATCGCCGGAAACCCTGAAATAAATGCGAGCATCAGGATTTGAACCCTGGTGGGCTGTGGATACCACAGTCCCTCTAACCATCCAACCATAGCATTAAACATATGGATCCAAACCAGCCCCTTATGAAATATCGCATAAACTAGGGCTTAACCTTCTGTCACTCTAGCAATCCATCATCTAATTACTACTCCACAGTGCATTCTCTTAGGCCCAAAGATGATGAAGTATCACGTAGTAGACATTCACATAGCAACATTAAGGAAAATAACAACATACATATCATCAAAATATCAAACGAATACCAAATTCATATGATTACTTATGACAAGATTTCTTCAATGTCCTCAAGAACAAAAGTAACTACTCACAAATCATATTCATCTTCAAGATCAGAGGGGTATGGAATAGCATCAACGATCTGAACATTTGATTTTCCACCAAATAAACTAACTAGCATCAACTACAAGATATAATCAACACAACTAGCAACCCACAGGTACCAATCTGAGAATTGATACAAAGATTGGATGCAAGAGATGAACTAGGGTTTGAGATGAGATGGTGCTGGTGAAGATGTTGATGAAGATTGGTCCTCCCACGATGAGAGGGTCGTTGGTGATGACGATGGCTTCGATTTCCCTCTCCCGGAGGAAAATATCCCCGGTAAAATTGCTTCGCCGGAGAGAAAAAGTGCTCCTGCCCAGATTCCGCCTCGAGACGGCGGTGTTTCGTACCGAGAGTCCTCTCCATATTTTTTCTAGGACAAATGGGCTTATATACCATAAGATGGGCACCAGAGGCTAGCTAGGGGCCCCACGAGCCACCAGGGCGCGCCTTGGTGCCTTGTGGGCACCTGGGTGGCCCCCTCTAGTATCTATTTTCACCAATAATTTTTGTTTATTCCAAAATAATTCTTCGTGAAATTTCAGCTCATTTGGAGATGTGCAGAATAAGTATCTCTGACATGAATTTTTCAGGTCCATAATTTCAGCTACTGGCAATCTCCCAATTCATATAAATCTTGCAAATTAAGAGAGAAAAGGCGTTAGAATTGCTCCACAAAGTATTATATTGATCAAAAATATTGTAAATAACAGTAGAAAAATATGATGCAAAATGAACGTATCAGGCGTCAACTTGAATTCATCATCTCTTATTTCCTACTCCGACGATGAATCATCGAAGATCATCTCCCACAACCTTTCAGCTAAACATAAGAGACTTTAATGATCCATTTGAGATATTCCTTTGATGAAAATAAAATAAACATAGAGGCAATTTGACAAATACCTTATGGCAGACGGGGTCGGAGTGACAGTGGCCGGCAAGTTACCTCCGGCTAAGGCCCCAAAGTGGCGGAGGACACTGCCGATTCATCCTAGGTGGCCACACAGGAGGTTCCCCGGGCATGGAGGCGACGAAAGCAGTCGTGTAGTAGGGGCACTGACAACAATCGACTTCTCCGGTTCTGGCACCGTCGACTGGTTATTTCATGTGCTTGAATTTGCTCTGCCGTCTTCAAGGTCCCTCTGTCTGGTTCCTGGCTGACCACGGGTAGCAAACGTGTGGAGGTTCGCGACGGCGGGCTCGTCAGTGGCTAAAAAGCCGACTCCGGCATTGTCGAGTGAGGAAAAGGTAGGTGTGGGAGAGGGTAGTAGGGTTGCGGAATGACGGTCCGGTTTGATTCCATTGCCGAGGAGTAGGAGGGGAGGGGGGGGGGGCTCGACGACGCGACGACAGGGGACGGGTCAAGGCCACAAGGTAGATCGAGCGGCCGTGTAAATGTTGTGACAAGTCACACATCCAGACTAAAGTCTTAGGTTAGATTGCTTAAGTCTGACCATGTTTATTAAAAAAAAGATGTCACTTATTAAACATGAACTGCTATATATACGGTCCAGACAAGCTAGGCACGCATGGTCTTTTTTTTTGAACAAGAAAAGGCGCCCAGAGCGCCAAACTTTCATTCAAACTCAGCTCGGGTACAGTACAACATGAATTACAGAGATAGGACAAGCTGAATTACAGAGAGGAGCTAAGAAGGGACATCCCTCTAAATATTTACAACTGTAGAGGATTATATGAATAAAAGCTTTTAAAAAAACAGAATTATATATGGATAAAAGTAGGTACTCGTATATGTTCTGTACAGCAAAGAAGTAAGCCAGTGTTATCTCCAAGTCTGTCCTTTGTATCTCTAGGAAAAAGAGTCGCCCCTTGTCATTAGGCTCACAAAGGACATGCACCAAAGCCAACGGCCAGATCGAAAGCGGTGCTTGTTATTGTATATTAAGCAGATGTTTTCTTTCGGACGTGCCTAGATCACATCTAGATGCGCTCTAATTATTGCACATCTAAATGATTATATCAAATTAAAAGAAAAATAAATGATAAAATAATTCTTTTACACGAATCTCTACGTAAATCCATTGACATAAGACTTAGATGTGTTAAGTCACATTCAGATATGTTTTAGCAAAACTGATTTCTTTTGGGCTATCAAGCTGGTACTCCATACAAGATCTCAACGAATGCGGCCTAGGTTTCCTCTGTTTACTCCGGAAGATAGAAAAACCGATGAATTGACGGTTCCGTGGGATTCCTGGAGTGAAGGTGGCACGTGAAAGGAAACCTAGCTAGAGTTCCAGCAGCCGGTCGGGTGCCTGCGCAGCCCTACCCGGGCCACCAACCGTCGTGCTAGCGCAGGCGCTCCAAATAGGCGGTGCCGTGGTGGTTCCGATCACAACATCCCCGACGTTTTCTCCGCCGTCCGGTTCACATCCGTACGGCCGGGGCGTTGTATCAGTATATCATCGTCGATCCATGGAGGCGAGACGTACGAGATGCCATTTGACAATTATTCGACCGGGTGGGTACGTTCCCTCGGTCCCCCATGGCCATGGGGGCTATGAGAGAGGAGGGAGGCATCGCTGGCCGGAGTGGTGACCGGCGCCCGAAAGCACGCCGCAACGTTGACATCCCACCCTCCATTACCACCCCCCACTCTATATACTGTATGATTATGTGCCGGACGGACGGACCAGCTAACCAAATCTACCCCGGCCAGCTCGACTCGGCTTCATCGTGACATCACCCGTAAAAGGTTTACTTTACATAACTAGCTACACTAACTAAAATAGCATTGGCCTTTTGCTACCATTTCTTTTTCTTTTTGCGAGACTTTTGCTACCATTTCACTAAGCTGGGTCGTTAGATTAAGATCCAATGACCGTCCTTTTTTCTTCTTTCTCCTCGCACAAATTACAAATCCAATCAACTTACATATAACTATCGTGTTTCATAGAAGTACCAAATACGTATTTTCTTCGTGGACCAATATACCTGGCCATACCTCAGGCCGGGTCGGGCTTCGGGCCGGGCCTAACCAAGCCCGACGCAAAAAACCTCAGTCCCGAGCCCGGCCCGAACATGTAAAAGCCTGTCGGGCTTCGGGCCGCCCGGCCCGTCCTTCAGAAAAATACGATAATGATGGGCCCCGGCCCGGCCTTCGGGCTCAAAATCTAGGCCCGAGCCCGGCCCGGGAGCGGCATCGGGCCGGGCCGGGTCGGGCTACCCATGGCCAGGACTAGGGACCAACATATGTTTTAGTTTAAATTTTCTTTTAAACACAATACAGGCGCGGGCGTTTACATATACGCACACACACCCATCCCTATGAATGAACAAACGCACATTTTACTCATAATTTTGATAAATGTTTTTGCATAATGACATCTTTAACGACAACCCGCAAATTTCCTCCCGCATCCGTCCGCGGACACGGACGCAGGAGGCCGCCATCCAATTGTAGCCGCATACATTTCAAACTCTTTTTCAACAACCAGATAAAGTTCATGCAAACACGACCGCATTTCATATAAACATGACGGATTTCATACAAATCATATGAAAACGTCTATATTTTGGACATATTTCAACCAAAAACGTAAAACTATGTGCACGTACGGTCGCGCGGAGCTTCAGTCAGACAAGGATACACTACACTAGACTACGGCCAGCCGGGGCGGATCCCTTTGTCATCCCCACGTCTGGCAGCCCCGGAGGCATATGCTTCAACGCAAAGGGCAGCTCTCTTCCCCATCGCTCATCGGAGTGGAACCACCGGCTAATGCTTCAGCGGGAGGGGGTGGAGGGTGTGTGTGTGTGGGGGGGGGGGGGGGGGGGGGGGGGGGGGGGGGGGGGGGGGGGGGGGGCGCCTCCGCTTCTGTGGAGTCCAAATGGGGGTCGACGATGGTCTGCACTGAAGAACCGGGCAAGTCACCGACTGTGCAAACCAATGACACGTCAGCGATGGCCTTCCCGGGACCCAAGTGGCAACAGCCTTCCGTGTGTCTACTTTCCCTCCATGTTGGCGGCGGACGCAGACGTGCTGGCCACCGACTCATCATCTCCACGCAACCGGCTTCTTTCTCTACGGCGGGGCGCGGTTATGCGCGCGTTGACGACAGATAGCACGGTCATAGGCATGGGAGGCACGGTACGAGTCGTCGACGGCAGCGATGACGCGCGTGCCGTCGTGTGCTACCTGGAGCAACGTGCCACTCCTCCACGAGATGGCTTGGAGCGGCAAGGTGTTGAATCATGCGTCGGCATGGTGCGGCTACTTGCTCCGTCGGGCCAGGCGAGGGAGGTGGAGCAGCCAACTACCTCGCTTGTATCCGGCCGGCTCGGTTGCCACCCAGCCGGCTTTTATGCCGGAGAACTGGTCTTCCTGCTCTTTTGGATGCCATCGAAAAGGTGAAGAAAAATGGTGGAAGGTGGAGAAAGGGAGTGGCGAAGTGGTGCAATTCTTGCCTGACGTCATGCCCCATTTAAATAGAGGGCGGGCGGAAGGAGCTTTCCCGGCGTTGCGTTTAATGCCGGCCCGCTCATGAACGGACATGTGGCCGGAGTTGGTTTCTGGGCTTTCACACGGGTTTAACAGAAACATTTGAATGCGGCGAAGACGCGTATTCAGTCGGGCGTGCAGCGGGCAGCGTCCTCTATCGGCGCGCCACCAGGGCCGGTCCTGGGATTTTAGAGGCCCGGGGCGAGAGTAGAGCTCGGGGCCCCTTAGAGCGTGCCCTCGGAACTGATTTTTCTAACCATCTTTCTTGCTTCCTATTTGATCCCAAGAGTCAATCTTGCGTCTAACACCAAACGAATTTGCTTAGGAGGCTGAATTGGAAGTACTATCACATCCAGTGCATTTTTAGAGAAAAATAGAGTAACCATGATCATGAACTAGTTTCTTTTCATTGAACATTGCAAAGACCATACGCAAACCAATTAAATTTTTTGATGGGGAATTCAATCAGTTAAATGAGAAAGCATCTATACCTTGCAATTAGCACCAGACGTGGTGACTCTTAGAAAGATACCACGTAATTCAATCTGTTAAGTAACCACGGCCAATCAATCAATTATCAATGAAGATCGAATATTAATTATGATTTGTAACTTTTTATTAATTATCACGGGAAAAGTAAAATAGTTAGGGCACAATACCTTATCTAGAATCAGTTTTTCATCTCCTTGATGGCCGATGGGAAACGCCGGCTACAGTAGTAGCACAGCATGGCGCATGCTCGGTGGCGGTCCCTCGTCCGCCGTTGTCAACTGATTCCGGCGGTCGCAAGGCCAAGAGGCGAAAATCCATGAACCACGCTTGTGCGTAATTAGTGGCAGCCGCCGTCCGTGCCTTGCGTGCGACAAGTCGAGACTCGCCTCTCCAAGATCGCTGACTCAGATCCATGAACCACGCTTGTGCGTAATTAATGGCCAACAACGTAGTAACTTGGGCCAATTTAGCAGCACGCTTCTTCAGCCCATGCAGGATTTCAACTTAGCAGCAGGCCTACATACGTCCCTGGGTGGGGGCCCTCCACTCCGGGGGCCCGGGGCGGCCGCCCCCCCTGCCCCCCCATCAGGACCGGGCCTGCGCGCCACTTCAATGGCGGCGGAAGAGAGATCGCGTTGCCCTGAGCCGTCTTCAATGTGGAACGGCGCGCTCTACGGCGGCATGAATGCGGGGAGCTGGCGCCGAGCGAGAACGCGTACAAGCGAGGTTGGAGGGGTTTGGGTGGGCCGCGGTGGACAGAAGCGGGCGTGGGAGTGGTTCGGACTCTCGCAAAACACCCCACATTTGTCTCCGGTTTACGGGAGAAAACACGTCCGAACCGTACCGCGTACCGATACAGAAACGCGTTGGATGGCTTTTACGATTCAAACGGATGCGGGATGTTTGATGATCGGTATTGAAGATGCCTACGGCCTTGTATGGTGCAATGTGCTTGCTTGTTTATTTTTGCATGAGGAAAAATCTTGTTTATTTATTCAGAGTAAGCATTTTCTCCAAGCACCTTGTATTGTATCAGGTCTGAATGGTTTAGCTGAAGTTGAAGCCACCGAAGAGGCCGCATCCGCACACAAGCAGAAAAAAAAAACCGATGCAAATTGTGGGGGGTCGCGCGTACGTGCGGTTGTCGTTCGAGGAGCTGCCCGCCATTTGGGCGTACGCGCGCGCCCAGCCGAGGAGGATGCCGCCGCCCGGCAGCGGCACATGCATGCATGGCGATGGCAGGTGGCGCACGCCCGCCACAGGGCACGGCACGGCCGGCCGGGGCCGGGGCCGGCGAGGTAGCTAGCTAGCTACCCGCTCTAGCGTGTCTGTGCATGGTGATGGATTGGACAAGTCCGTCCGTTCGTCCGTGTAGAAAGTTGCCTGCCATGCCATGCCATGCAATCAAGCCAGCGCACGCACACACGATCGATCGACGGACGGATGCATGCATGCATCCGCTCTCCCCGCGCACCGCCAGCATATTACAAAAACAAAAATCCTTTCTCGTCCCAGGCGCCACCACCTTTTATGCCCTGTACTACGTGCAGGCGTACCACTGTACTACTACGTGGCGTGCATAGGCTAGCTAGCTAGCTAGGCAGCGTGCGCCGCGGTTCCCCGGCCGGAGACGTCCAATCCGCGCCTTAACCACCCGGCCGCCCGTGCACATATTGGTACCTCACTGTCAGTGATGTGCTTGCAGACAAATGTCGTCTGTCATGGTTTGCATAGGACTGAATTTTAGGCTTCAATTTCACTGGCGAGCACATTTTTTTATATGTCAAAAAAAACACTCATACAATTCCATTGGAGTATATCATTCGACTGATGCGGGAGCCGGCCATCCAAAACTATCCGCATACATTTAAAGCCGGATTTCAGTAAACCGGAAGAATATATTTACGTTTCAAACATATTCTAACTAAACTATACCGGACTAGGCTAAACTAGTCTATAGCCGGCCTCGGCCAATCTCCATTCCCACAACATGTCTTTCCTATATCCGACAGCTCGCTCATCGGACTGTCGTGAGCCTCAGATGGATATGCTTCAGCGGGAGGGGAAGAGTAGCTTCCCTCCGCTGCCGCGAAGCACAGATCAAAGTTGTTTTTGGGCCGGGGAAGGCGGTCGTCGTGGCCAAGACCACCGCGAACTGGGCAAGTCACTGGTTGTGAAACCTGGCGAGGCGGCAGGCGGTGGCCTTCGTGGGACCCAAGCGGCAGCGGCCCCATGTTCTGTTGGAAATATTACGATATTTTCTACTAATCTAATCCACGAGTAGATAATAGACATGGCAATCATAATATACAACTCATACCGATACCTAACCATGTGAACACGTACAATACATAGAATCGAAACATCTATGAACAGAACATATATGGCTAGCACATGAATGAGCAAAAAAGGGGATGAACGAATCATACCCTCTGGTTGACCAGGCCAACGCGACGGCGGCAGCAGCAGCCTCGGCATTGGTCGAGGTCTTCTTCTTGGCGGCTTCATCGTCAACGATGGAGTCGATGCAGGAGAAGGAAGCAGAGGCAGACGGGAAGTCCATGCTAGATGACCGATCTTTATGACCTTGAGGAAAATTACCTATCTTGAATTAATACGTCAAAATCGGTTGTTTCAATCGATCCATGAAAGGAATTGATCACCACGATAATGTGATGCAAGGCAAAATTTGTAATCAATATCGGTTATGTGAAATAGGTCATTTGAGAAAAAAAAGAGCTATCGGGTCGGGCCTCGATTCCTTTCAGAAAGACGAAGGGACATAGGTGACTAATTCCCCATCTCATTTGGGGCGAAGAATGAATCGACATCTCGATGTAATACAACCCTTTCCATTTTCGTTGGGAAAGACCAGATCATAAAATGAATTTTAGGGCATACTTAGTAGATGCAGATATAGGTACTCTTTCTTCCCCGGATGGGGAATGGGCCAAGCCGATCCGTTGTTGGCTCTGAAAGTGCATTTGCTAGTTTGAAAGAAGCTGAATCCGGGTGCAAATGAGATTCAAAATGTTTCTTATGCTTCGTAGCATGTTGCACAGACTCACTTGGTAAATAGCTTTTTTTTACATCTGCAACTACATTCTCACATTTCTTTTTAAATCTCATGACTTTTTATGTGATCGGACAACGAATGAGATCAGAAAGATAGGCGGGCGACTTGACCATAAGGTCGGATGTTTTCGTGAGCAGTAAGCAGCGGATCTCCCTTTTTGGGGGAAAGCTGGTGGCCCTTTTGGCGTGTTAATTCTTTCGATGGTGCGGCCTTCTGGGAACGGATCGTGAGAAGTCGCGTCAAGACGCTCCACAAAAAACTTATTGCCGTTCTCCTGGACAGGACCTCGAACGACAGGGTTTCGGAGGCACCTGCTCTCCTAACCAACCATGCACGCGGTCGTCGAGATGGAATCGCCAGAAGCAGCACACTGAGAGGAACAATAGATGACGACTAGGGTTGTGCAGGAGGGAGGGAGTGAGTTAGGTTCACTCCACTGGCCCACGCCTCCTTATGTAGGCCGGCAAGGAGATGGGCCTGGGCTCATGCCCACGACCGAGTCCGCGAACGGCCCACAGTCCAACATCTCGGACAGTGGCACTTCTATTAGCAACTGGTTAATTAATCAGTAATTAATTAACCATTCTTGACCGATAAAAATAAGGCTCGGCTCATTTTCGCAACCCGCGGCGCGCGCGCGCGCCTTGACGAGGCGAGACAAGCGAGGGAGGAGGAGTGTGCGTGTATAGCTCCTTTTCCCAAGTTCCCAAATGCATGTGGTAGAGCAACCCTTATAAAGGAGTCTCACTTTTCTTACCGTAGCTGTATGGTACTAAATTTTTCACCACTTGTCATGCACCTAAATGTGTCTTAGAGATTAATCAGGAATTATTGTCTTGTATCTTCCTAAGCCCATCTACAGTCCAACATGTTTTACTTTTCCTTGATCTCGGCGGAGATCGTGGACATGTCGCCTTGGTCGTCGTTGCACAGGCACGCGGCCGCCATGGAGATGGCGAGTTATTGTCGGTGCCCTAGTCAAATTCCTATGCCGCCGTGTCAACATTCGCGAATATGGCTTTTTCCTCCGCTTGCCGGACTCGTTCCCGCCATCGCTCGCGGCGGATTTGCCAAGAGACGACGTTGGCCAGCCTGGACATGCAAGGACATCCTGGAGACGTTGGCGCCTACTCCGGAGGGCATGTCGGGCAACCTAGGTGGCTGCAATATCGGAGCTCCTTCTTCTGCTTGCCGGAGAGGCCGTCCTAGAAGACTTTGGAGCCAGCGGCCATGATGGGTGTGGTACAAAGAGGAGATAGAGAGCGGAGGAGTCGTGTGGTTTTTGCTCAGCGTCTGGCCATATTTAGATAGCGGGCGGATGTGAGACGCCGACCGCAGACGTGATTAATGTTGGCCGGCACAGGGATAGATGTATGGCGCTGAGGACACCGGAGTAGGTTCCTCGTCACACGCGCTGGTTTAACTACTCCCAACCTTCTCTAGAGGCATGTGAGCCGTGCTGGCTTCGAGGGCTACAAGATATTCACAATAAATACTTAAGTTTTCTACGACTAATGTGAATCTCTGGTCATTTTACACTCTAGAAGCGAGCGTGGCAACGATCTAGACACCCGTAAAATCCTTTGGTTTGCTTCTGGTTTACGAGAAAAAAACGTTCAGACCAGCCCGTGACCGAAGACATGACCGGCGTTGTATCACAAAACACATTCCAACTGCACGATGTAGAAGGTTGTGGGCGGTTCGAGGCCCTCAGTCAAATTGAAGAGAGGATCTACAAACTCGTTGCCCGTCACAGAATCTGGAAGTTGAAGAAGACGGCTAGGTTATGTCTCATCATGGGCTAATTAAGGTCCCGCGGAAATGCATGCGATCGATCCATCCATCCATCCATCCACCCGCCAACTGTAAAGCGCAAGATCCATCCGAAAGAGACGTGCAAACAACGCCGCACCTAGTAGCTAGCTACCGCGCCCGGCTGCCCACCGGCCACAACATGTACGTACGTACGTACACTCCCACACCCAACATAGCTAGAATGCTAGTACGTGTAGATACCATCCTTTTGTTTCTCCTCTGTGAATAGTCATGCATTGTTGCGGAAATTGCCAACGGAGGCTCGAGCTACACGGAGCTCATCTTCAAAATTCAACTTTCCAGTGTGAAAAAATTGATTATTTTGTGAACACACAAACACACACACACACACACACACACACACACACACACACACACACACATATATATATATATATATATATATATATATATGCAAAGTTTCACAACATTATACTTTCACATAGGGCATGCAGAAGTACGTATATTCAAATTAGGCCCTTTAGTTTTGTTGTTGGCCCGGAAATGTTTCCCTTTTTACAACCTACAGATCGCAGTATCATTAAACGAAATTTCACAAGTTCATGCGGAACACATGTATGTTTCCATGGATTTTTTTCTAGATTTTTCCGAAACGTCTAAACATGTTTTTTGTTGTTTTTAAAATACCGTCACCAAATGTCTGCAAGGTTGTTGCTTCTACTATAGCTTACTCACTACTACTCTCTCTGTTTCATAATACAGATGTGCTCTCGACACTAGTAACACTTTTATATTATGAAACAGAGGAAACACTTGCTTAATTGCCCCTGTACATATGGACTGCCCACAAAAAATTAGAGACGACCGCCATGCCATGCATCTAGCCGCGGTCGAGGAGTGAATTTACACGTGCCTACGTACGCTAGGCGTACCACCGCTACAGCAACGTACGGAGGCTAATGTACTACTACAATCGATCGGTCGAAGAAAGAATGGTACTGTATGTATGATGAATGTACTACCACCACCGCTGCTACGACGACGCCTGCCTAGCTCTGCGCGAGGAACTCCCGGACGACGGACAGGTAGAGCTGCCGCCGCTTGGCGTCGCACGAGTCCATGGAGAGCGACCGCCGCATCGGCTGCACCGCCGCGAACTCCCCTTTCTTCGTCCTCGTGTCCACCGCCTCGTCGCCCAGGCTCTCCGCCTTCTTCTTCCGGCCCCTCCTGCCGTCGGACCAGGTCTCGCGCTCCCCTCTCACCTCGATCACGATGCTCCCGCCGTTGTCGTTGCCGCCGGTGGCGCTGGTCGGGAGCTGCTCGTCCCGACGGCGGAAGGGCGGCGGCGGCCGATGGTATTGCGCGTGCGGCGCCGGCAGGGTGACGTCCCTCCGGCAGAAGGGGCACCGGGCGCTGCCCTGCAGCCAGGTGTCGATGCAGTCGATGTGGAAGGCGTGGGAGCAGCCGGGCAGCAGCCGCACGCGCTCCCGCTCCGCGAACTCGCTCAGGCACACGGCGCACTCCGACACGGAGATCCTCGGCGCCGCCGCGTCCTCCGCCGCCGTGAACCGGACGACGGGGAGCATGCGGATGAGCGGCAGCCCGAGGCCCCGCTTCTCGTCGGCCGCCGCCGGCGGGGAGGGGCCGGGGCTCACCGACGTCGTGGGGCCGCCGCGCGAGAGCAGCGCGCGGAGCGGCTGGCACCGGGTGACGAAGGCGTAGTAGCCCGCCAGCAGCGCGAACGCCGCGAGTATCCCCACCACGGTGATCACCACCATCGGGACGCTCGCGCTCGACGGCGAGGGGGGTGGGAATGGCGATACCGAGCTCATCTTGTAGGTAGCCGGCTGGCTGGCTGCTCTCGGCCGGCCTCGCTATCCGGCCGGTCGGACGGACGGACGGACGGATGGACGGATTACAGTTAAGGGCGGAAAGAGAAGGCGGGATTCCGTCCGGCCGAGAGAGACGTGGAGCTGCCCTCTGTAGCGAGTACTGACAGACAACCGATGGCGCAACAGCACGGTGCAGCGGGCGAGGCGAGAAGGCTCAAGCCAAGAGGACTCGCTAGCGATAACGTAGCGGGGATTGGATTTCACAGGAAAAGGAAGGCACGGAGTTTTCCATTTCCATTTCTCCTCGGCGCCTCTGCCTAATCATCAGAGGTCTGGTACTACTCTACCTTGGTACGTGCCCGGAGATCACACAAACCTGATCGGTATCTGAGGCCAACTCCAACCCAAATCCTAAACGGACGTCCGTTTTATTTAGATTTTGTCTGTTTGAATAGGACAATGAAATTGTGGCGGCCGGTCGTTTTTCTAGACGCGATAAGGGCACGCATCCCACCTGTCTCCGCGCTGCCTATTTCGACGCAAATACGACCTAAATTTAAGCCGGGAATACGTCGACGGCAAAACAGAAAAACAATGTTTGTAGATTTGCTCCTTGTTTTCTGTCTGTTTACCTCTAAACAAACGCGGCCGAACTATTTAAGGTCGTCGGAGTTGGCCTGAGGGCATGGGCGGCTCATTGCGGTCTCGCGTGTATATGGCTGGCACTGGTAGTTGGCGAGGAAAAACGGAGCGCATTTTGTACAGCACAAGCGCCGTACGCGCCGTACGTATGTACTGCGTGCTGCACGGGTAACCACTAACCACCAGAGAGGCAGAGATCGCGTGACCAATTTGTCCAAGGGGGTTGTTTCTCGGGGTTGACAATGAGGCGCAGGAGAAAGACGCCGTGCCTTCGACGTTGGGGCCGGGCAGGTGATTAATTTCTTTCGGCCCATGCGCACACAGCTGCACAGTGAGCGTCTGCATGTGATTAGTTAGCGGAGGCCGAATTCCCCTAGGAACAGGACGATCGAGCTCAACTGCTACACTGGCTGGCTGGGAAATGGGTGAGGGAAGGTTCGCAGGTTATACGGGCTCCCTCTTCGGGAGGCACCACGGCCATGCACTGCACAGTGGCGGTACATCACGCACATGCGCTACATTGCACCGCCTCCCCTGCTGGCTGTTGGGCTGGGCCCATCAAGAGGGGCCGGTCGGTTTTCTTCATTCAACTGCCGCCTGTTGAGTGTGACCAAGACTGTCCCACAAAAAAAAACATGTGCAACATAGTGCGTGTACCCTTGTTACTTATTACTAGCACATATGTCCGTACCTTGCAACTGGAAAGAAAATTAGCGCGTCCGTAAAAACGTTCATCGGTGTGTTATGCACCCGACGACTGCGGGTAGGCGAACTCCGATATGTAGTCTTATTTTTCTCGTGAAAAATCAAAAATCGGATTAATAACCCAACTCTTAGACTCCGGAGGAATTTACTTTGAAGACAAATTAGGCAGCCGACAGGTAGGCTACACATTTAGACTTGTTTTTCTCGTAAAAAAACAGAAATCAGATTAAGGCTTCAGAAGAGTTGGTTTTCAAGATAAATTTGTCAGTCTGTTCAGACCCTGAAAGGGTTTATTGAGTCGCAAGGAAGCCGTGCAGCGGCTATAGTGTTCTACTCCACTAAGATGGCCCTGGCCGCGATCGTCTCCATCGAGGCTGAGGTGTTAATAGTCCTGGCCATGGGTAGCCCGGCCCGACACGAAAAAGCCCGACGTTGCTCCCGGGCCAGGCTCGGGCCTATATTTTGAGCCCAAAAACTAGGTCGGCCCGACCTGGGCCCGTTGTTTTTGACGTTTATTGAAGAGGCCCGGCCCGAGGCACGGGGGTCTTTTTGCAATGGCGGGCCGGGCTCGAGCCTGAGTTTTTTTACCTCGGGCTTGGTCAGGCCCAGCCCGAGGCACGGGGGTCTTTTTGCAGTGGCGGGCCGGGCTCGGGCCTGAGTTTTTTTACCTCGGGCTTGGTCAGGCTCGGCCCGAAGCCCGGCCCGGCCCGATGGATGACCAGGTATAGGTGTTAATAATGCATGCACCTCTTTGATTGTTAATTTCTTTGTTTTCCTAGCCACACAAGCGAATTTAATTTCTTTGGTTCCCTCAAACAAAAAGAACCCACACTGCTGATACGTCTCCAACGTATATATAATTTTTGATTGCTTCATGATATTATATTATCTTTTTTGAATGTTAATAGGCTTTATTTTACACTTTTATATCATTTTTGTGACTAACCTACTAACCGGAGGCCCAGCCCAAATTGCTGTTTTTTTTTTCTATTTTAGGGTTTCGAACAAAAGTAATATCAAACGGAGTCCAAACGGAATGAAACCTTCAGGGACGTGATTTTCTCAACAAATGTGATCCAGGAGACTTGGAGTGGGCGTCAAGAAACGATCGAGGAGGGCACGAGGCAGGGGGCGCGCCTACCCCCTGGCGCGCCCTCCACCCTCGTGGGCCCCTCGATGCTCCACCAACGTACTTCTTCCTCCTATATATATCCACGTATCCCCCAAACATCCAGGAGCACCACAAAAACCTGATTCCACCGCCGCAACCTTCTGTACCCGAGAGATCCCATCTCGGAGCCTTTTCCGAAGCTCCGCCGGAGGGGCATTGATCACGGAGGGCCTCTACATCAACTCCATGGCCTCTCCGGTGATGTGTGAGTAGTTTATTTCAGACCTACCGATCCATAGTTATTATCTAGATGGTTTCTTCTCTCTCTTTGGATCTCAATACAAATTTCTCCTCGATCTTCTTGGAGATCTATTCGATGTAATCTTCTTTTGCGGTGTGTTTGTCGAGATCTGATGAATTGTGGGTTTATGATCCAGTTTATCTATGAATAATATTTGAATCTCCTCTGAATTCTTTTATGTATAATTGGTTTGTCTTTGCAAATCTCTTTGAATTATCAGTTTGGTTTGACCTACTAGATTGATCTTTCTTGCAATGGGAGAAGTGCTTAGCTTTGGGTTCAATCTTGCGGTGTCCTTTCCTAGTGACAGTAGGGGCAGCAAGGCACGTATTGTATTGTTGCCATCGAGAATAAAAAGATGGGGTTTATATCATATTGGATGAGTTTATCCCTCTACATCATGTCATCTTACTTAAAGCATTATTCTGTTCTTATGAACTTAATACTCACGCATGCTGGATAGCGGTTGATGTGTGAAGTAATAGTAGTAGATGCAGAATCGTTTCGGTCTACTTGTCGCGGACGTGATGCCTATATACATGATCATACCTAGATATTTTCATAACTATGCTCAATTCTATCAATTGCTCGACAGTAATTCGTTTTCCCACCGTAATACTTATGCTCTTGAGAGAAGCCACTAGTGAAACCTATGCCCCCGGGTCTATCTTCCATCATATTAATCTTTCAATACTTAGTTATTTCTTTTGGCATTTATTTTACCTTGCATCTTTATCATAAAAATACCAAAAAATTATCTTATCATATTATCAGATCTCACTCTCGTAAGTGACTGTGAAGGGACTGACAACCCTTTATCGCGTTGGTTGCGAGGTTCTTATTTGTTTGTGTAGGTGCGTGGGACTCGAGCGTGATCTCCTACTGGATTGATACCTTGGTTCTCAAAAACTGAGGAAAATACTTACCTACTTTGCTGCATCATGCTTTCCTCTTCAAGTGAAAACCAACGCAGTGCTCAAGAGATAGCAACCGCATCCTCTATTTTGTTGATGCTTCAACTTGTTGATTCTCGTTATTTGTAGGCGTATATACATTGGTGGAATTTGTTGGAAAGAAGTGAGGTGGGATTATTAATTGGTAAAGGAATTTTATCTTTTGGCATCTGAGTCTGAGGAGCTCGTGTCAGGTGGAGGCCCAACTGAGCGACTTACGTGGCCTAGGAGGAGGCCCAACAGAGCGAACATACCAAGCATTTTTTGCCCATATATATAAAACAAAACATTTTCCCACTTACACCACTCTTTATTAGTATGTATAGATCACATTCCTTCGTTTAGCAAGGGCCATAAAGATTGCACCCACAACTATGTTGGAGCCTGGATTTAGACATGAGGGAGTCCAAGGAGATATCAATCGTATGCCCCTCCTCCGGCACCATGAGTCTCGCGGCCTTATGCTCCTAGAAGCGTTTGTAGACCTTCGCCGGTCACTCTCCTTGATCGGCTTTGCCAGGTTTATATAATTAAAAATATGGTGTTCAATTATTTTTAAAAATATTCATGTAAATCTAAAAAATATTTAATCAATGTGAAATCTATGGTTTGGTCACAAAATTTCAAAAAAATACTTGCATAATTAAAAATGGTGCATGTATTTTATGAGAAATGATCGTGCATTTAACAGTAAGAGTCATGATTTTTTAAAAATTGCTTATGTAGTTTAAAAAAGTTCACATATTTTTAAAACTATTTGTTCAAAAATTATATTAGTTACATAGTATTTATTAATAAAATATGAAGAAGTAGAAAAAAAGAAAGACATTAAGAATTCGGGGCAAAACAAAAAGAGAAAAGACAAATGATATAAAAGAGAAGTAGAAAAACGAAGGAAATAAGAAAACCCCAAAAATAAAGTAAAAACAGAAAACAAAGCAAAACTAGAGGAAACTAGAAAAGGACCACAAAAATAAATTGATACCATGAAGAAAACAACAATTTTATGGAGCAAGCGTTCTACCTACAGCCATGTTGCAGTGGAGTAATCTCCGTTGGAGCCCCTTTAAAAATCTGTTGGAGTTATGTTTGCGGCCGTGAGTGTACCTTTTTTTAATGTCGGTGCATAGCAGAGTCGAACAAGACACTGGGGAAAGGTGGGTACACCGCCCGGCCATACGGCTTGGGGTGTCTGCCTCATCTTTGACCCAAACAGCGCAAGAGCGTCTGCTATCTCATTACATGCCCTAGGGCAGAAATCAATTGTAAAAGAGGTAAAGTTTAACGACGTAAAAGACTTGATCTCATGGAAAAGAACTCCATTATGCGATGAGGCATAGCAAGCTGACTTGAGGGCTTGGACGAGGAGCATTGCATCTGTTTCCACCATAATATGGGTGATTCCCATGTCTTGAGCTTGCTGGTGACCTTGCATACATGCTTCAGCTTGCAAAGCGATGTTATATTATAGAGCGGAGGGAGTATATTATAAAAATATACTTTATATAAAGTTTTTAAAAATGTTAATCATGCATTTGAAAAATGTTGAATGTGTATATAAAAAATGTTGATCATGTATTAAACTATGATGAAATCTTTTGATCATGTACATAAAATATTAATCAAGCATTTAAAAAAAATTGAGCATGTATTTCAACGACGCTAACAAAGTATTGCGAAAATGTTAAATGTGTATAGAAAAAATGTTGACCATGCATTAAAGTAATATTTTTATTATTGTATATAAAAATGTTATTCAAGCTTCTGAAAAAGGGTATAAGATTTTAAAATCGCTAAAGAAGCATTTGATAAATTAAATATGTATAGAAAAAATGTTGGCCATACTTTAAAAAAAATCTTGCATTTGAAAAAAAATGTTGATGAAGCATTTGAAAAAGGTTAAATGTGCATAGAAAAAATGTTGACCATGTATTAGAAAAATGTTAATCTTGTATATCAAAGATATTAATCAACCATTTGAATTTTTTTCAAAGTGTGTATAGGAAATATATTGCCCGTGTATTCAGTAAATGTGAATCTTGTACTCCCTCTATTTTTATTTAGTCTGCATATTAGATTTGACTGAAGTTAAACTTTGCAAAGTTTCACAAATTTAGAGAAAATAATATAAACATTTATTATAACAAATCTATATGATGTCAAAGTATATTCAATAGTGAATCTAATGGTATTGTTTTGTTATTGTACGCGTGGAGTATTTTAAAATTGTAATCAAGCATTTGAAAACTGTTAAAAAAATTGTATAGCAAAAATGTTGACTATGCATAAAAAATATTAAAGTTTTACAAAACAAATGTTGATGACATACACCAAAAATTTAGAATGAAAAACTAAAATAAAAAAATAAAACAAAAAAATAAACCAAAAGGAAAAAAAATAAAAATACAACCGAAGAAAAAAAAAGAAAACAAAAAACAAGGAAACCCAAATAAATCAGAGGAAATTGAAGAGATAGAAGAAGAGAGAAACAAAAGGAAAAACAGAAAACCAGCGTAAAAACCAGCTCTTTTCCTTGTAGTAGGTTGCGCCTGACTTATTTTACACAAACTCGATGTTGGTTCACTAGCTAACAGTGCTATGAAGCAACCAGGAGATCCCACGTTCAATCCCCGCGTTCCACTCCCTTTTTTTACTCTACTAGCAAAAAGGCCCGTGCGTTGCAACGGGAGAACAAAAATCCTCTCATATCTCTAGCTGGGTCAGTTGGACAAACTGTGTTTGATCGGTTGACAGGTTATGAGATCGAACTCTCCCATCAGCAATTTTATTTTTCGCCAGCTCTCCTGACCTGGGCCACAATGTGCCGCCATATGGGCTTCCTTCGTTGGACCAAAACGGGTGGCAAGTAACAAAACCAAATAGCGTACGTGAAATTAATTGAAGCGGGGCCAAACGAAGCGGGACGAAACCAAGAATATCACCTTCCTTTAATAGTAGGTATAGATTCTCGCAAATATATGGGCTACTGGGCTGGCTCGATTAGTCGAGATGCTTCTGCGAGAGAACTTCCAGTCTCGCTGAATGCGAGATATAGCGCTCGCGGAGAATAACCACCTGCTCCGCTCTGCCATGCTTGGGCCTCTATGGCCGATTCCTTCTTATTGCTCGCACTGGAGTGGATATAGAAGTTTGGATTAACGCTTACAATTTTCTTTCTTTCTTTTTGAGAGAAAGATGTTCCTCCCCCTTCACTCATTTTTTTTGAGAACACGTATCAACATTTTCATTACTTTGCACGACTAAATGATGAAGACGGCTCCAACGGCAAATTCTATTCCCCGCATACCGCCGGGGACATATATGAATCACACACCCCTAGGAGGCGAGACGCGAGTACCCTTGCGCTATATGGGCCAACCCTTTAGGGTTTCCTCCACACATGTTTTGGGCTAGAACCTTCTCAGAACCGGTTTTTTGTTTTTACTTTCTTCTTTCAGTTTTCCTTTTTATTTTCTATTTTTCACCTTTTAATTTTTATTTAAAAATTCTGTACAAATTTTGATATTCATAAAGAATTTCTGAAATTTGAGAACAATTTTTTAAAATTGTGAACAATATTTTGAAATTCATGAAGATTTTCTGGTCTTTGGGAACATTTGTTTGAATTCATGAACACTTTTTTGAATCGGCGAACATTTAAAAAACCGTGAATATTAATTGAAACAGTGCACATTTATTGAAATTTTCGGAACAATTTTTGAATTACCAATAAATTTTTAAATTTCTGAGAAGTTTGTGAATCACATGTATAATTTTTGATTTGCGAACATCTTTTGAAATCATGAACATATTATTCAAGTTCATTAATAATTTTTTGATCCGGGGAATATTTTTCAAATTCACAAACTTCATTCAAACTTATGAGGCTTTTCAAATTTGTGATCATTTTTTGAAAAATGGAATTTTAAAAAGTCATGAATATTTTTTATAATCCTAGTTTTTGTCAAATTTATGAATAAGTTTTTGAATTTTAAACATTTTTGAAATTCAGAACATTTTGAAGTCCTAAAGATTTTTTTAAGAAGCAAAAAAACGAAACAAAAGAAAATTAAAACAAAATGAAAACAGTGAGGCATGGCTGCGCATATGGGCCGGTCCAACGCTAGGAGGGTCGCGCATTTCCTCTCTATTACCAATGTAGGTCGGAGAATAGGAGGTCCCAGCCAGAAACTCCTAATCAGCGCTCTCAGCGCAAGGTAGCAAAAGCAGCGCCCACGGTTCCCCTCGGGTGGGCCGGCCCAGCTACGCGAGTGAGTAGCTCGCTCGTTCGTAAAAAAAGACTGTCAGTTGCTCGTGAAAAAAACTTGGGAAAAGTCCACATTTCAATTCCGAACTAACCATCCGGTTTGATTTACAACCCTCAGATTCAAAACCAGGCGTATTGCACCCTCAAGTTACCACAAAGTTCAAAAGACAACCTTTCCTTTGGTTTTGACCCGGTCAATCGGTTTTGATAGCGCCTGACCTGAGCAGCTCACGCACACAGTAGCCTCCGCCGTCGCCGTCCACCATGCCCTGATTCCGTCCGCCAGCAGCGACCGACAAACAACGACGCTGCAACTCCACGGTGCTCTGTAATCTGTCTATCTTTCTATCCATGGAGCGCAGCAGGCGGTGGCGCCGGACAGAGCAGCAGCAAGTAAAGGCCAAACTCAACAAGCAGCAAGCAGCACAGAGTAGCAGTCAGTAGCGAGCACAACCAAGGAGCAAAGGCGTGCGCTGCGACGCCCATGGCTTGGCGGGGACATTGCTGCTGCCGCTCTTAGAACCTGAACTAGGTGTTGTTGGTGTGGCATCGGTGGCTGCTGGCGTCATTGTGAGGAGTGAACTCCCTCAAGAGGAAGAACCATATGCTCGAGGTAGGGGTGAACTCGCTCAAGAGTCAGGAGGAAGAAATTAATTCTAAGTTTCTAACAAACAACACGTAGATCACCTGCTGCTCCCGTGGGTAATCCATGGTGGTTTTTGTTAGAACTTAATTCTAACAAATACTTCCTCTGTTTTTAAATATAAGTCTTTCTAGATATTCCAAAAGAGACTACATATGAAGTAAAATGAGTGAACCTACACTCTAAAATATGTTTATATACATCCGTATGTAACTAGGTGCGCTACTGCCGTTGCTGTCAATGCACGTCGTCTCCTAGTAGCCGTACATCCCGTCTTTCCCTGCGTCGTCTTCCTCTCCCCGCTGTTGTGGATGTGGTGGCGAGGGGCTCGGGCTCGGCTCGGGGACAAGAGAGAGGGCGGCGGAGCTGCAGCGCCGCCGATCGTTGCTCGCCACCGGCGGAAGGGGTGCAGGGCGGCTAGGGCGGCATGGACAGCGCGGCGGCGGCTAGAGTTGCTTGGGTCGGGCGGCGTTGAATTACATACATAGATAGCTTAATTGGCATGGATGCTGACGTCACATTGCCCAGTTAGCTTCGACTTCAATCAAACCGTGTGGTTAGTTCCGGGTTGAAATATGGACTTTTCTCCAAAACTTCACAAGTATGCAAAAAAACTTTGGATTAAAAAAAGTTCACGTAATTCAAAGAATGTTTGCTATTTTGAAAAAAGTTCACGAATTTTAGAAAGATCATGGATTCTTGAGAAAAAGTTTACCGATTTGAAAAAATTAATCAATTTTTTTGAAAAAAAAATCACCAATTTGGAAAAATGTTCATGAATTTGGTAGAAGTTCACGGATTTTGAAAAAAAGTTCATGATTTGAAAGAGTTCATGGATTTGAAAAAAAATCATCGGTTTTGAAAAAAAAACGTTCACAGATTTGAAAATAAGTCCATCAATTTTTATAAAATGTTCACGGATTAGAAAATAGTTCATGGTTTCTGAAAAAGTTCAGGAATTTATTAAAATTTCACGGGTTTTGGTAAACAATTGCAATTCATAAAAAGTTCACAATTTTGACAAAGTTTATGTCTTTGTGTTTTGAAGAAAAATTCATGAATTTGAAAAAAGTTCCCTCATATAAAGAAGGAAAAACCAAAAGAAAAACAAAAGAAAAAAAGAAAAAAGGAAAAGAAAAAAGAAAAACCAAAATATAACCTAACAAAGGAGGGGATGAAGTAGTAGTAGGCACATCAAGAGAATTGTCCGAAATGGTTACTGCATGTTGGAACCAAACAATGAGGTATGGAGTTCGAATCTCACTTCCCCCCAAAAAAATGAACTTTATGAAAAATGTGTTGGGGTCACAGCCCAAGCCAGCCAAACTACACACTACACCGCAACTAATAATTCAAAGTACGAATCTTAAAAACAAAACATCTAGGATAGTATGACTTGAATTGTGAACCCAGCCCGGCCGAGGCAATTAATTCCTCCCAGGTTTCTACTCTTTCATTGTTACTAAAAACGAGGGGTCCCAGCCCAAGCCAGCCGATCTACACGGGTACACGGCAGCTAATAATTCAAAGTATGAATCTAAAAAACAAAACAAAGTCTAGCACAGTATGACTTAAATTGTGAGCCCAGCCGGGCCCAGGCAAGTCATTCCTCCCAGGTTTCTACTCTTTCATTGTTACTAAAACAATTTCCTACGTACAGTTTTCGGGCAACTAACTGGAGGTTACGTCTTGAGGGGACCTCCAAGGTCCACTTTTGGTTGCCTGGAACACGTCAAATGATGCGTTCAACCGTCGCCACATGTTGCCTGTTGGGTTTATCCTCTAGATTTTTTTTTTCTATACGTGTTTTCGAGTTTTAGATGTTTTTTTTGGCTTTTTGGCTTTTGTCTTGTTTTTCCTAGGTTGTGGAGGATTTTTTTTTCCGCAGAAAAAAATTGTGCTTCCACGAGAAGCATAAATTTACTTCGGCGAGAAACAAAGTTGTGCTTCTTGAGAAAAGGAAAAATGTGTGCTTTCACGAAGAACACATACTTGTTTCTCGTGCAAGCACAAATTTAAGTCGCTTGTGCTTCTCGAGGAAAATAAATATTTGTGCTTCCATGAGGAGCACAAATTTGCTTACGATAGAAGAACATATTTGTTTTCGTGTGATGCACCGGTGTGCTTTACGTAAAAGGGAAAAAACTCCGTGCTTCTATGAAAAGCACAGATTTGCTTTCGCGAAAAGCATAACCGTGCTTTTTTGAAGAAAAAAAATGCTTCTATGAGAAACACAACCATGTTCTCGTGAAAGCAAAGTTTTGCTTACAATCACACTCCAAAAAAATGGAAAAGCCCAGCCTGTGCTCCAAAAAGGTGAAAAACTACAACCGTGCTTCTTGGCTCTAGTTTTTTCTTCCTTTTTACTATTTTTTGGCTGAACCAGTTTTTTTGTTTTTTCTTTGTTTTCTTTTTAATTTCTGTTTTTTTATGAAAAAAAGGTTCATCGAAGCTACTAACTTAGGACCTAGTTTCAAAGATTTTAACGCGACAAATCTAATGGCCAAGGCGATTTATGATTTTGACACACGGTTGAAGAGACAAAACCTTTAAAATAAACGAATGCATTAAAAAAAGAAAAACACCCCGACTATGACAAGCAAAGTGTGGTGCCTTCGCAAGGGTATCCCTTCCTAGTTTTTTTGAATATGTACGAGTGTGCGTATGATTGTACCCCTTAGGCATCTCCAATGCGAACTCTCAAACCATCCGCATACGTTCAGAGCGTGCCTTCAATACGGGCCTGTATGGGTCCGCTCGGTGGTCCGGACGCACTGTTCCCGCAACCCGGAGACACCCCTTCCCTCGCCCACGCGCATTTCCCCCTGAAACTGTCAGTGCCAGTTCAGAATGTCAGTGCCGCATTCATGCCGACTAGAGCGGACACGGCCTCTCACTGTTGTCGGCATTGAAGCGGCGCACCGGCCGAGAAACCCACTCCGGCACTACCCGTCCGTCCATCTACCGCCCACCATTGCCATCTGCCCGCTATATAAAATCTAGCCCTGGCCATAGCCGTAGTCATCCTCCTCTGGTCCCTTTCTCCTCTCCGCGCCACACTCACCATGTCCTCCTCGCACTCCAAAGCCTTCTTGGACAGACTCTCTTCAGAGAAGAAGAAGGAGATGATCGCAATTCCTGTCGGCTGACAGGCCGACAAGCAGATGGAGCTCGACGATATCCCAATGAAGGACGCAGCGGGGGATGAGACGGAGCCACCCTCCTCACCGATGCATGACGGCATGACCATCAGCGTGGCTCGTGCCCACAATATGGACATGATGCGGGAGGAGCAATTCTGGGAGGCGCAGGCCGACCAGGCCTACAACCTCCATCTCCTTGACAAGCACCGACATGCGGAGGAGCAACTCGCTGCCAGCATGGCCATCGCGTGGGGCGCGGACGTGGCAAAGCAGGTGACGCTGCTCGAGTCCTACCGCTCCGCCCGCAAAATCCGCCTCTCCCGCCGGCGGTACCGCCAGTATCAGACGAAACTGGAGGCAGCCTACAAGGAGATGGATGAGGCGGAAGACGAGGTGTTCGGCAAGAGCGATGATGAGGAGGACCTCATCGCCGGCTCCGCCAAGGCCATGCCCCACCGCCACAACCACGAAGTCAGCTCATCCGTGGGTAAGAGTAGTGCATGGTTGGTCGCCGGCGCTCGGGTCCAAGAAGACGACCACTCTTCCCCTCTATCTAAAGCCAAGCTTGGCGGGCTCAAAATCTTCAGATGATTAGCCGCTCAAGTTGCGGTGGTGGAGGCCGCGGAGGCATAGCAGGTGAGCATTGAGGCGGAACTGGAGAAGCTGAAGGCAAGAGCCGGAGCTTCAGTTCTCGGGGCTCATGGCCGGACATGGGAACGGGCGCCGACGATCATTTAGATTAGGTTTAGGGTAGGGTTTAATTAAAAAATTGTCTAAAAAGTAATGATTTTTTCCGGTTTATATGAAAAAGCGCAAAATGCAATTAATTTTGTCTAGTTTATATGAAAATCTGCAGTGCTTGCAAGAATTTCGTCTAGCTTAGTTGAACCGTGTTTGAAATGTATACGGGCAATGTTGAATGGCCGCCCCCTGTATCTGTGTCCGTGAACTTGTTCCCTGTCCATACATGAACTCTCGAGTCAGCACTGGAGAGTAATTTCGAAAGTTTCCTGCAACTAATGATTTTGCTAACCGTTTTCAAAACATTTGTACAGGTTTCTCAACAGTCTTATGTCTCAGTTGACTAAGACTTAACGAAGTCGGAATCGATGCTATATTATGAGATCTTATGTTAAGATTTGTGTAAAATTTCCTTTTTGATTTTCTCTCTTTTGGGTCATCTATTTTGAAATGGAGGGAGTACATGTCAAGTCACTTAACAGAGATTTTTTTTTTGCGTGAAAACTTTCGATCTATTCATGAACTGTCAAGGTAGTACAAAGAACACTAGAAGTAAAAATTACATCCAGGTCCGTAGACCACCTAGTGACGACTACAATTACTGGAGCGAGCCGAAGGCGCGCCGCCGTCATCGCCCCTCCCTCGTCGGAGCCGGGCAAACATTGTTGTAGTAGACAGTCGGGAAGTCGTCGTGCTAAGGCCCCATAGAACCAGCGCACCAGAACAGCAACCGCCGCCGATGAAAAGAAGCATAGACCGGAAGGATCCAACCTGCAGACACACAGACGTAGACGAGCGAAGACCGGATCCAGTCGGATCCACCGAAGACAAACGCCGACCGGATCCCATGAGATCCGCCGGAGACAAACCTCCACACGCCTTTGACGATGTTTGAAACATCAGCGGGACGGGGGCTAGGCGGGGAGGACCTTATTCCATCTTCAAGAAGCCGCCACCGCCTCATCTTCTTGAGTATGGCACAAACTCTAACAAAACTCAGAAAAGCATCTAAAAACGGAGCCCTCCCGCCGGTAAGGGCCGGGATCCACCGTGCCTCCATGATCCGAGGACCATAGAAGATAAGGCGGACCGGCGGCGCCGGCAAGAGGCAAGGAAACCCTAGAGATCTAGCCACACTCTTTTAAAAAACACACACATAAGGCCGAGGCATAATGATAAAAGAAAAAAAAAAGAAACATGTCGTGTCGCTAGCCCCTTAGCCGCCGTGCCCCATGCGTTGCCGCCGACCGACCTGAGCCGAGCTCAGCCCCTGGCCCGCTTGCCGAGTCGTAGGCTGCCGCGGTCACCGTCCGCGCGGCCCGGCTCTGTTCCCTCGCTCGCTCGTCCCACCCAGACGTCAACACCGGCATCAGCATGGCGTCGAGCGCTCGCCCTGTTCCGCCGAGACCGCGTGCGTGCGTGCGTGCCCACGAAGGCGCGCCCGCGATGGTGACCGCGCGCGCGCGCGCTCGAGGTCGGGCTACAGGCGCGGGCAGGGGACGCGGCACCTGCAGGCAGCGCTCAATAATTTCCGACCAGCTATAATTGCACCACGCACGCACGTACGTACGTACGTACGCTGAAATGAGAATGAAGCGACCCCATGCATCTCTGCCACTAGTAGACGGATCGGTCCTGCACTACGCGGCGACTATTCTTGCCTCCCGCTCTAGTTCGGCATGCCCGCACAGCCACAGGATCTATCGATCGATCGGTCGACCGACCGGTGATACATGTGAGCACGCGCATCGTCGTCGGGCTCGCGGCTCGCCGGCCGGCCGTGTCGCCACGATGGACAGGATGGCGTCTAGTTTTCCGAGGAGCTAGCTAGCTAGCTATGGCTAGCGTAGCTGGAAGTCAACCCCGTTGCGCCGTTAATCATGAGGAGATCCACATGCGTAGATGCGACGACGACGGGCCTAGCTAGCTTGTTATTGTCAGCGGTTGATCTGCACACGCAATTCTATATATACTCTCTCTCTCTCTCTCTCGCTGTCTCTCTCTTTGTTAGTTTGTGTGTGTGTACGCGGCTCGATTGGCCGTTACAGGCGCAATTTCACAAGGTCAACGCTGCAAACCTCACATGCATGCGGACGACGAACCAAGAACGAAGGTTGATCGATCATGTGCGAAGAGATAGTCTATGCATCCTAGTGGCACATATACATATGCTAACGATGGCCATGGAGAACCGGAGAGGAGAGGGTTGGTTACATGTGTCGCTCTGCGTGTGGTCCCGGTGAAGCCTCCATGCCGCCATCTGACCAATTGCTTACAGTTTGTCTAATTCACGTCTAGATGTTTTTTAAGCATGTCACATCTAAACTTCCACAAATATATAGTGTAGTAATAAAAAATAAAAATAAAAACTAGAACAAAAAAATAGATCACAAACAGAGTGAACATCAGTGTCACATCTAGATGTGTCCGAGACAGACCCAATTGCTTAACCATTAAAGCAAGTACCCCGGCTTATCTAAGAAGAGAGGAAGCCAAGGGGAGTAGGATTAGTGGTGGTGATGGATGCGTGGCTTATGTAAGTATGTTGACAGATGGATACTTTACTTGAGCAAAAGAAATTGTTGCTTCATGGGCAAAAGCTACTAGCGGTGATGTGTCATGTGGGTTAGACAGCCTACCCTTGTGACGCTGACCTGCAAGGCGATCGGTGACCTGGTGTGCATCGTATCGCTTGCCCACCGTCCAGGCGTGGTTCCAAAGCCAGGCAGAAGATGTCTTTGTGTCATGTCCGATCCAAATCAAATCAGGCCGTGAGGGAGACGGAGCAAGGATAATGGAGCCAGCAATATCCATGGCCTCGCCTGGAACTGGCAGGCGCGCCTTTTCTTTTCTTCTCTTTTCATTGTGAGCCATCTCAGCTTTTGTCACGGGTGATTTGATTTGCTGCGCGATCGATGTTGCTACGCGCTTGACGTCTCATCCGAAATGTGCCCGTGAATGCACGGTGCACACCGACGGGAGGAACTCTGTGGAAACGGCTTGCTAATGGCAGTGTTGTTACACTTGCTTGACGTCTGGTCCGAATTTGCCCGTATGCATTGCATTGCATGCATGGTGCAGCAACTAGCTAGCCAGCAGCCGCTGATTACGTGCCATGGATCGAGCACTACGAAAGATGCATGGACACACATGAGCTAGTGGATTGCAGGAACAAATCAATGGAATGATGGCGGAATTCATCCAAAAACTACTAGCAGTCTCCTACCACGGGCTGTACATTGCTTGCATGAACACAGAACAGTAATCCGTACATCCATCCTCAGCTACATTAGGCAGGCAGGCAAGCGGGGAGTTTAATCAACCACAAAAGCGTCGATCACGTACGAACCGGCCGCTCGAGATCGTGTGTGCCATGATGGGTTCATGGGTCGAGGTGGATGGGCAGCACCGTGCTCCGCGAGCTCCGCCCGAGCCCGAACGACGACATGAGCCGCCGGAACCGCCCGCTCGTCTCGCCCACGCCGGCGGGGGTGGCGGCCACGCTGCTGCTGCTGCCGGCCACGTCGGCGTGGCTCGGCAGCTCGGCCTCCTTCCGCGGCTTCCGTCCGCGGTCGCCCGGCAGGAAGTCCATGGACATGGACCGCCTGATGGGCTCCTGCACGGCGACGCCCTGCTTGGGAGTGGGAAACCGGCAGGAGCCCCCCGGCCCCGAGGGGCCCGCGTCGATGCGCCTGTCGCGGGCGGCGAGCGCGTCGTGGTCGTCGCAGCAGGCCTTGCCCGCGGCGGCGGTGACCTCGGTCCGGCAGAGCGGGCAGCTGACGTTGTGGTGGAGCCAGGTGTCGATGCAGTCGATGTGGAAGGCGTGGGAGCAGGCCGGCAGCATCTTGAGCCGCTCCCCGGGCGCGAACTCGGACAGGCACACGGCGCACTCGACCGCCTTCCCGGCCGGCCGGCACCTGACGACGGGGAGCGCGGCGACGACCTCCGGGTCGACGCCGCCGGGCAGCTGGTCGGCGTCGTGGTCGGTGAAGAAGACGGCGGAGACGCGGTCCACGAGCTCGTCGCGGCGGGTGCGCGGGAGCAGGCTGGCGCCGCTGGCGCGGAGCCAGCAGCGGACGACGAGCAGGTAGTAGCTGACGAGGATGACGGAGGTGACCATGAAGCCGATGGCGATGACGATCGCGATGGGGAACGCCGCCGACGGGCTGACGTACGGCGGCGGCGCCGCCCCCGGCGCGTCCGCCATGCCCGCCAACGCCTTGTCCATTGCCGAGGGATGGATGGAGATGGATGGGTCGCTCCGACCGGCCGGAGCGAGTTAAGAAATAGTAGGAGGAGGCGTTGAAACGGGGAGGAGGATGGCAGGGGGCGTCAGGCTGGGGCGTGGAGGTGGCGAGTGATCCAAGGAAGCGAGCGCGAGGCGAGGCGGGCTGCGGGTTTGTAGTGCGCGGTGGGCGACTGGGCGGAGCGTGGTCGACGTCGCGCGCGTCGGCCGATAGAAAAATGGCCAACTCGCCGCCAGGAGCGAGCTGACTCTCGCGCGAGTGGCAAGGAGAAGCATCCCGTGCAGTGCCGGTTGGCGACGGCAACGGCATGGCGCCAGGTCAACTCGCCACCGGCCGGTGCGCGTACTGTACCAGCGCGTGCGCGGCTGCATCGTTTTCGCGACGACGACCCGGCGCGCCTACTCTGCGCCCGTATTCCGAAGTCGGCTTGTTTGGCTCCACGAATTAGTCAATCCAGCCGCTCGTACCGTGTCGTCAAGCCAGATAGATACTTACATGTACCAGTTTTCTTTAACGAAGTATAGACGCACACGCTTATATCTACGCACATACACTCATTTTTATGAACGCACACACACATACTTTATTTCTATGAGCACCTCTAAGAGATTGAGAACATCATTTAAGATTGACAAAGTCGCTATTGACGCATAGAAAAAAACACGAGTACTAATATCAAGTTTAGAACTTGATCCCTGATGGGCAGGAGATAACACTGCCGTCCTAGTCATCCGACTACACAAAAAAAAGTCATCTGACTACAAAATTGGTTCATGATGATACGAGTAATCGTATTGTTCACTCGTGGCAGGGGCAAATTGTATGCACCGGTTACCTAATCGGAGCAGTTTATATATGGACCTTAACGATCGTTAGTTCGAAACAGCTCCTCTTGTTGTTTATGCATCCGTCGAGCGAACGAACCATTGTAAACGGGCAAAAGTTAGGGTTGGGAGCTGATTATAATGGGGGAAAATTGGTGGTTTGGTACGAGGTCCTCATTTTAATCGCGAGGGTCGAGTCCAGCTCAGCCTAACGATATTCAAATACCGTTCGTCTTCAGAAACTAAGATCCTCGCATCATTAATAATTGATGCCCGCCGCATAAGTTCCTACTCAATCTGCAACTATTCATGCTGTCGGCCTGGACAGACGTGAAGTGGTTCTGGAAAGACATGCCAGCAACTTCGGGTCAGTACACGACACGACGGCCTGTGTGGCATGGCTCTCTGAACTTCAGTTTCGAAATTTTCTAGTCCACACCGGAATCTCTGTGATTTTGGCTTGCATTTCGTCCAAAGGACCCAGGTGGTGTTTCCGTGTTTGGTTCTCTAGTCTTATGACTTTTTCTAGTCTTTAGGACTGTTTAAAAAAGACTCTTAATAAGGTGCTTCTAAGGACTTTTAGCAAAAAGTTCCACCCTGTTTGGTTTGCTAGGGACTTTTTCTAGCCCAACATAAGAAAGTCCTTGAAAAAAAACACCCCAAGCATTCACTTGAAATTGAATCAAACATTTTGAAATCTATATAAAATAGAAAGAAGTGCTATAAATCACCCATAATTCACCCTAATGGAGATGTGTGCCCTGGAAGTCAATTTTTACCCTCACTTCTATAAAACCATATAAATTACGAGAATGACGTTTTGGATCTCGGCCTCCATGGAGGCTCAGTTTTTGAAAAAATCAAAAATTCAAAAATCGATAAATCTTGGTTTAAAAAAATCTGAAAAAAATTGTGCAAGTAAACAAGGATATGAGGCGTATGTGTGTAAAATTTCAGAATGAAATACGTTGAACTGCGACCTATACAAAAAAGACAAATTCATGGTCTAGACGAATGAATAATATAATGTGTTAAAAAGTCTCAGATTTGTCTTTTTTGCACAGCCCTCGTTTCAACGTTTTTTGTCCTGAAAATATACACACTTGTGCATTATGCCTTCGTCTATCTCGGTATTTGTTTTCAAAAAAAATTGAAATGTAAAAATAAGAATTTTCATGAATTTTGAATTTGCGTTTGAAGGCCTTCATGGAGCTCGGCCTCCAAAAGCAATTTCCGTAGAAATTACTCCCTTGAGTGGTTTGAAGCTAATATGTCCAAATTTGGGGCGGTTTTGACCGGTGTTTAGATCGTTGACTCCCCACTCTTTTCCCCAAGTTTGGTTCAAGTCCGGCGACATCTTGTACATCACCCCAACATGTCTCGTGTTGGCAGCTCCAGTGAGGCGGCGAGGGTTGCCCGGTAATCGTGGTGGCACACGCTGATGGGCGGATGTTGGGGTGATGCATGTCGAAATGCCTGAGGTGGTGGTGGTGGTCGTGGATCGGGAGAAATCCCTGTCGGTTTGTCCGGCACCGACGCGGTGACGCATGTAGGCGCCATCCGCCCTTCCTGAGGGGTGTCGGGTGTATCCCTTCCCCACTATCCCTCGTGTACCGGGGGAAACCCTAGAACTTGTTCGGGCAACAACGGCGACGATGTCTCATCCTTTCTTGAAGGTGTTGCTTGGTGCACGGTGCTTCGGGATGCTGGGAGCGTGGTGGCACTTCTTCGGAGGGTGCAGCGGTTGCTAGGCTTCCTTTCGCCGTTGATCTGCCGGTGTCGGCATTTATTTCTCTTCTTTTTTCTTCTTGTTTTTCCTTTTGGGCTCTGCTGTGCTATGGCCCCAACAAAATGGATGTATCGGTCGTCTGCTTTATATATAACGCGGGGGAAAACCCTTTATCGTAAAAAATTAATTGGAAACTTATACATATTTGTGACTGATCTGTTATTTTTCATTCAAAACCATTATGATTTTCAAGCCACACACAAAAATCACGGCCAACAGAAAAAATTGGCCCATTTTCATGTACGTATTTGTCTTTTTTGTCTATGACACGTATGAAAGTATATTGTCATGAATTGTTTTCAAACATACTATACATGTACTTCTATATGTATATTTTTTTAGGATTTTTGTTGCGCTGTGAAAAATATAGTATTTTAAAACCGGCCTCCCTGGAGCCCGGCCTCCATTGCTCATTTTCGGTCTAGCAAGGTACTTTTATATATCCAGTTTTATTAGAAAAATAAAACACAACCTGGGCCATTCTGGGCTTCAGGTGTGCCCTCACTCAACTTGCTCCTCGTTTCTTCCGGACACGGGTTGCTTCTTCCGCGGCGCTTCGTCAGTGTCTTTGTTTAATGGGTTCTTTGTTTATTCCGGTTTAGTTTAGTTTTTTTTTCTTTTGCGAACAATCAATCAACCCGGCCAACTTGGACACGAGGTCCATGTGAACAGCATTTCGCCCGCGGCCCAGAACGGTGCGGCGCGGCGCAAAAGAAAAAAAAACAAGCGGAAAGGTTGCACCTGCTCCAGCTCCAGTCCAGGAGCGAGCCCATAGTATACTGTACTGGTATGCATGCAACGTCTGCAACCCCTACGTTGAACAGGTAGAAAATTCGGACAACACATCGCATTCACATGTCTGGTGGCATCTACGATAATCGCCAAGAAAAACTATCCACTAGGTTAAACAAAATTAAAGCCTACGCCATTTGCGTAGTGTCTTTTAACTTAGATTTTGCACCGTCAAGTCTACTCCGGGGACAACCCACACGCATCACGCGGCGAGACTTGCAGGCTGGCGGTGGCAGAGGCAAAAGAAAATGGATCGTTCGATAGAGAGCTTTTGTTTTTCTAGAGAAAAAGCATCAACCCAGCTCGAGGTAAGGCTTAAACTTATCTTGATGTTTAATTAACAAAGCCATTGACCGGTCAGGATTACAAGCAGACGCCCGGCCCTTAGACAATGAGAAAGAAAATACAAAGTAGAAAGATACAATGGCAAAAGAAAATACAGAGTAGAAAGATACAATGGCAAAAGAAAATGGATCGCTCGATAGAGAGCATTACGAGCAGCGTTCTTTGTGTAGCTTATTAGGAGGGCATCTTTAACACGAACCCTCAAACTGTCACCCTAAAAAAAACCCTTAAAACTGTCCGCAGTATATGGACCGAAATGTTTGGACACAGTTTTTCATATCCGATCGGGTAGCCCATTGGTCCGTCGACTTGTCTGAATATCTGTTTTTTTTCGCAAACTGGAAGCAATCCACGCACAATGGCAGAGGACCGATGCTATTTGGCAGAAGGAGAGTGCGATTATAATGAATTAGCATGGTGTTTATGATGAATATATTAGCACATTTTTATTAATCTAATCTACGAGGAAGCAGTAAACATGGCATTCACAGTATGCAGCTCATACCGATATCTAAACATGTGTGCACGGATGTATTATAGAACCAAAATATCTATGAATAGAGGATATAAAGCTAGCACATGAACGAGAAGTATGGGATGAACAAATCATACCCTCTAGTACGCCAGACTAAGGCCGCAACAGATGCCATTTGGGCAGTGGCTTTTAATTTACCTAGTGCACCGTTAAGTCTCCTCTGGGGACAACCCACACGCATCATGCGGCGAGAGTTGTGGGCTGGCAGTGCCAGAGGCAAAAGAAAATGGATCGTTTGATAGAGAGCTTTATTTTTTAGAGAAAATGCATCAACCCAGCTCGAGATAAGGCCTGAGCCTAGCCCAACGTTTAATTAACAAAGCCATCAACCGGTCAGAATTACAAGCAAACGCCCTTAAGCAACGAGAAAGAAAGTACATAGTGGAAAGATACAATGTCGTTGGAAAGCAACAAGCTAGGTCTCACCTACATGGGCCTTAGAGAGAAATTAGAAATTATTTTCTATATGGGCCAAAGCCCATCTACTCCCTCTGTTTCTAAATATTTGTCTTTCTAAAGATTTCAACAAGTGACTACATACAAAATAAAATGAGTGAATCTACACTCTAAAATAAGTCTGCATACATCTTTATGTGGTAGTCCATTTAAAATCTCTAAAAAGATAAATATTTAAGAACGGAGGGAGTATAACTCAACAATTTGATGCAAGGGCACAAGCTAGCTAGCCGGGAGCTCCTAGTCAGCGTCTTTGGCGCCAACTAGGGGTTCCGGCGCCCACGTTGCCGCGCTCTTGGCCGGCCCAAAAATGGGGCGCACCCAAAAGGAAAATAAGGGAAAATGCCGCGCACAGGGAGAATTAAACCAATGACCTCCTGTTTCATGTTACACTGTGCTAACCACTCGGCAACTTAGGTGAATCTGATAGTTTACATCTTTTCCCTTACTTTCTTGTTTCTTCTTTCCTTTTTACTTTTTTTCCTGTTTTTTCTTCCTTATTTGATGATTTTTTTCAAATTCGTGAACTCTTCTCAAATTGATGAACATTTTTTTTTCAAATTTGATGATTTTTTATGAACTTTGAAAAAAAGTTCATCAGATTTGAAAAAAAGCTCACAAATTTGAAAAAATCATTGGATTTGGAAAAAAATTATTGGGTTTGAAAAAGGTCATCGTTTTTGAAAAAAACTTCATCAAACTTGTTTTTTTGTCGAATTTGATAAAATGTTCATTGAAATTGACAAAAAATCATCGACTTTGAAAAACGTTCATCGAATTACAAAAATAGTTCATCATATTTGAAAAAAATGTTCTTCGAAGTAGAAAAACTGTATTGAATTTGAAAAAAGTTCACGAATTTTAAAAGAAGTTCATTGATTACAAAAAATCATAAATTTTTAAAAAGTTTATCAATTTTTTTAGAAAAAACAGAATAATAGAAAAAACCATCAATTTTAGAAAAAACACGCATTAAAAAATAACAAAAAGAGAAGAAAAAAGAAAACCCATATAAAACCGCCCCAGAAATGACCACGAACCGGAAAAAAACTGGTTTGGGAAGAGGATTCCCACGACTGAAGAGAACAAATAAAAACAAATTATAAATAACTAGTTGTTCAATGGTGTAGTGGTTGATGTCGTTGGTGATGAAGGAAGTGAACACGAGTTTGACTCAAGTAACACACCTTTTTTGGTTTTACAGAATAAACAGAACATACCCCCCGCAAAAAAAAAGAATAAACAGAACATACATGGGCCGAGCTTGCCAACGGAGGGGGTGCGCTTCAAGCGCCCGTTTGCGAAAAGCACAATAACTATAACGGACACCTGAAGCGTCAAATAGAAACTGCCTAGCTAGCTTGTTTTTGGGACGGAATGTAGCTAGCTAGCTAAACATGATTAACATGAAGGCATTCACGTATTTGGCAGAAGGTTTCTAGGTACAAACATCAATTTGGGGGAAGAATTGTTTGGTGGAGCAACAAAATAATCAAACTAATTTGGGTCTATTTGGCTCTATTGGTATTTGGCGCTGATTTTAGCAAAGGTTGTTCAGCCATTTGACGGAAGATTGCCATCTTTTTAAAGTAATAGAGCTGGATGTTTTGAAAGAAGACCGGACCACGTATCTAGTCTATGGACGTGGGTGCACGGACGCATAGTGTGTCAGTTTCATTAGTGGATAGCGGTGGAGATGCCTTTAGAGCATCTACAATCGGATCTCACACCTGGTCCTAAACGGCATCGTCCTTGTGGACGTCGTCAACTCTTCCCATGACGGATTCATTATCGATCTCACATTCACCGGCACGGTGAATGTCACGGACTCTGATGTGAAAAAGTAGGATATGGGAGACGGTGGCGCCTTGAGAATGAGCCCGTCCGTGTCCCATGTCCTACTCTACCTCACTTGCAACCAGACCAACACTTCGAAGGGCGTAGCCGGCCGCAGGACATGGCCACGGCGGAGCCGGCCGAGATCCGCTTACATTAGGTTTTAAGTTGCATGTAATAATATGGAGTGATGATGTCAAAATGGTGTTTATGGTTGTGGAATAAACTTTTTATGTGTTGTCCTGTCACTGTTCGCGAACGTGTCCCGGCGTGTGTCCATGGACATTTGGGTGCCAAATTTTAAGTATTGCGGTTGTAGATGCTCTTACAGTATGCCTGCTTGTTTGGAGACTATTCGACACAATGGTATTTTGAGACATACTAAAAGCAATTCTAGTAGACCCTGCAAAATCCGCAAACCCGTAAAATTCCAGCGAGTATACGGGCTCGGCCCAATTTTCCGGCCAGAACAGAGCCCGCATGCTCGCCCGGCCCGTAAAAGTATTTACCGCGGCCCGCAAACTGCCTGCCCCGACCAGTATATCTACGGGTTCGCGACGCGTTTTCGGGTTGAAACCCTATCCTCCGCCGCCGCCGAGCTCCGCAATTCACCACTCCCCTTCTCACATTTCTCGCCGCCGGCGAGCCCCTTCCGCCGCCAGTCGCCATGTGGGACCGCATGTGGAGCTTCGGACGCGGCTCCTGAAGCAGATCCGGCAGCGGCAGCGACCCCGTGCGCGAGCGGCGCGTCCAGTCGGACGGCGCGAGGAAGCGGACCAACCGCGGCCTCTCACCGCCGCCGAGCTTCTGCGTCTGCGAGACGGACGAATACGACCGTTGGCACGGCCGTACGTCGTCCTCTGTCGCGGACTCGTCCTCCGCGGCGAGATCTTCCTACGCCGGGAGCTCCTCCTCTTTCGGCGTGGACCTTCTCCCCGTGAAGAGGGAGTGGTCTGAGGAGCCGGAGAAGATCAAGTTCGTCCCCGTCAAGCAGGAGCCCGAGGAGCTCGGGAGCCGCGGAGTCATCGGGCCGGAGGACTTCGTCGCCGATGTCGACGCGGTCGCGGCCGCCATTACCGAACGGAGCTTGCACGAGGAGGCGGAGCGCCGGCGCCACCATGAGGAGCTCAAAAACCTCGTGTTCCAGCAGGCGGTCGCGGCCAACCTCGCCGCCAAGGAGAAGGACGACGAGTGGCTGCGCATCCGCGAGGAGCAGAGGGAGAAGTACATCGTGTTGGGGAACGTAGCAGAAATTTAAAATTTTCCTACGTGTCACCAAGATCTATCTATGGAGAGACCAACAACGAGGGGAAGGAGAGTGCATCTACATACCCTTGTAGATCGCTAAGCGGAAGCGTTCAAGAACGGGGTTGAAGGAGTCGTACTTGTCGTGATCCAAATCACCAGAGATCCTAGTGCCGAACGGACGGCACCTCCGCGTTCAACACACGTACAACCCGGTGACGTCTCCCATGCCTTGATCCAGCAAGGAGAGAATGAGAGGTTGAGGAAGACTCCATCCGGTAGCAGCACGACGGCGTGGTGGTGGTGGAGGAGCATGGTACTCCAGCAGGGCTTCGCCAAGCACCGCAAGAGACGAGGAGGGAGAGAGGTAGGGCTGCGCCAGGGAGAGGTCAAAACTCATGTGTTGGCAGCCCCAAAGACCTCAACTATATATAGGGGAGAGGGAGGGGGTTGTGCCCCCACCTAGGGTTCCACCCTAGGGGCGGCGGCCAGCCCAGATCCCATCTGGTGGGGCGGCCAAGGGGGGGAGAGGGGAAACTTGCCCCCCAAGCTAGGTGGGGCACCCCTCCCCAAACCCTAGGCGCCTTGGGCCCTTGTGGGGGGGGGGGCGCACCAGCCCACCTGGGGCTGGTCCCCTCCCACACTTGGCCCAAGCCCTCCGGGGCCGGTGGCCCCACTTGGTGGACCATCTTTACCTCCGGTCCATTCCGGAACTTCTCGTGACGTCCGGATCTCATCCGGGACTCCGAACAACATTTGGTAACCACGTATATCTATTCCCTATAACCCTAGCGTCATCGAACCTTAAGTGTGTAGACCCTACGGGTTCGGGAACCATGCAGACATGACCGAGATAACTCTCCGGTCAATAACCAATAGCGGGATTTGGATACCCATGTTGGCTCCCACATGTTCCACGATGATCTCATCGGATGAACCACGATGTCAAGGACTTAATCAATCCCGTATACAATTCCCTTTGTCTAGCGGTACGATACTTGCCCGAGATTCGATCGTCGGTATCCCGATACCTTGTTCAATCTCGTTACCGGCAAGTCTCTTTACTCGTTCCGTAACACATCATCCCGTGATCAACTCCTTGATCACATTGTGCACATTATGATGATGTCCTACCGAGTGGGCCCAGAGATACCTCTCTGTTTACACGGAGTGACAAATCCCAGTCTCGATTCGTGCCAACCCAACAGACACTTTCAGAGATACCCGTAGTGTACCTTTATAGCCACCCAGTTACGTTGTGACGTTTGGCACACCCAAAGCACTCCTACGGTATCAGGGAGTTGCACAATCTCATGGTCTAAGGAAATGATACTTGACATTAGAAAAGCTTTAGCATACGAACTACATGATCTTGTGCTAGGCTTAGGATTGGGTTTTGTCCATCACATCATTCTCCTAATGATGTGATCCCGTTATCAACGACATCCAATGTCCATGGTCAGGAAACCGTAACCATCTATTGATCAACGAGCTAGTCAACTAGAGACTTACTAGGGACATGGTGTTGTCTATGTATCCACACATGTATCTGAGTTTCCTATCAATACAATTCTAGCATGGATAATAAACGATTATCATGAACAAGGAAATATAATAATAACTAATTTATTATTGCCTCTAGGGCATATTTCCAACACATCGACCTCGGCAGCTCCGGCGAGGAGGATTGAGCTCCTCCACGGCGTCGTCCATGACCGCGAGCTCGCCACCGTGAGATCCCCACCCCTCTAGTACTAGTACTGATGTAGTATGTAGTATGAATTAGTGTTTGTAGTGTTTTATCATGTAATATATGTATTATGTGATGAACTATTATGGTGCAATTTCTCCCGCGAAACAGTTTTTTTCTTCAAATTATGCAGTTTCATCTACGGTTTCTGTTCGGCCGCGCTCGTTCTTGACCCATAAACGAGATCTTCATCAAATTGCAAACGCATTTTGCGGGTCTAGATTTTGCGGGATTTGCTAGAGTTGCTCTAATATCCTTGACCACGACTAAATCAGTACTTCAAGTTTCAAATCGGGATAATAACAAAGTTTATGCAGCATGTTGCACAGGTCAGTAAATATTTACTAAAAAAACAAATCTTCTCCCTTCGTTCCTAAATATAAGTCTTTTTAGACATTTCAAATGGACTACAATATACGGATGTATGTAGACATATTTTAGGGTGTAGATTCACTCATTTCACTCCGTATGTAGTCACTTGTTGAAATCTCTAAAAAGACTTATATTTGGGAACGGAGTGAGTATGTTGGAATAGTATTGTCTCCATACTACTGCACTATTCACAATCTGATTTGCCTTTTTTTTGTCTCCCAAGTTGGAACTGAATTTACATTCAACAAACTGAGACCTGGCAGATGTGTATTATCTTGTACTATGAGAATTTTTAACAACTTTTAAACATGTTTTTTGATGCCCACGAGGTCGTATAATGTGCTCCCACGTCCGAAGTACTTCCGGTACCACAAAAATTCAGAAACTTCACCTTAAAAGCGACCAAAAATTCATAAAACAAAATGATGAGATAGATACAATACGTATTAACTGTACCGCGAAAATTTAGATCCATATTCAACATACAACTATGGTAAAAGAAACGACATATCTAGTTTTTATTTTTACACAAAAATGACATATCTAGTGATGAATAGGAGATTTTCTTTTTTGGAAAAGAAGGTTAAAACCCCGGCCTCTGCATCAGTCGATGCATATAGACATCTTTATTAATTGTCCAACAAAGTTCTGAAAAGAATATACATCAAGCCACCCGAAGTCATCATTCACATCTACAAACTCGATAATGTGGAGTGCTTCACGAAAAATACCCAACGGCGATGGAGAGGAGAGTGGTGGCGGGAGATTGGAGGAGGGAGGCAGGGACACCCCAGTGTGGCGCGGCGGCGTCGCACGGGAACGGGGGAGGGCCGGATGAGGTGGGGGCGGAGGAAGGATCCGGCGGTGACGCTAGATCGGGTCACGAGCCCCTCCTGCTACCCGATGGAATAGAATAATGGATCTTTTCTTCCGCTGAATCGATCTGCTTCACCATGTCTCGTCAAATTTGACTATGAATAGTAGCTAGTCAAATTTGACTATGAAATCAGCCCATTAACCATTATCAATGTGAGCTTGTTTCTTATATTGCTCGAGCTATATACAGAATTAATTTGGTTCCACAATGTTGCAACATCATAGATGCATATAGTATCTGTTCCGTAAATTTATATCAATTCCTAGCACTTTTAAGGGAATTTCTGAATAGATGCATTTTGCATCAAATAGGCATCCAATCACATAGGCAGGCGTGGAAGCAATCGAAATGGGCTGACCCATTTTCCTGAACCGGGACTAAAGTGTCGGTACTAATGCCATGTACCTTTAGTCCCGGTTCAATCCAGAACTGGGACTGATGGGCTTCCACGTGGGCAGTGCGCAGAGCCCATGCAGGAGACCCTTTGGTCCCGGTTGGTGGCACCAATCGGGACCAATAGGCATCCACGCGTCAGCATTTCTGTGGCTGGGGTTTTTGTTTTTTTTTGAAAGGAGGGATGTGTTTGGGGGTTTTGGGGGGTTAATTTAGGTGTTTCATATATTGTGTTAGCTAGCTATAATTAATAAAGAGAAGTGTCCTCTCTTACGTCCGTGCTTGGTCGACGCTACGTACTATACATACGTATAGAGAGGACTAGACACGCTAGTTAGCTAGTAAGCAAACGAAGGAAACAGAAGATCGTCATGAACATATATGCATACAGAGAGAAGTGATATCGACCACCTCTCCTTCTCCGAGAGATTGGTCGAACAACAAGTTCTCGTATATCTATCCGACACTACCGGCTACATATATACAATAATTATCTCTTACAAATATAATCATACGGACTCATGGTCCACATAGTATTCTCCGTCTTCAGCGATCACTTGGTCAAGAAAGAATGCCGCCAATTCCTCTTGAATTGCTCGCATGCGAGCTGGTGCTAGGAGTTCATCCCGCTTCCGAAACATCTAATTTGAAGAAGGGGGTCAATACATATATATATATGAATGAATGAAACTCAATACAAATGATGGTAATAAAATAAAATTGTGAATGTTGTTATTTACGTACTTCATATTGTTCATCAGAGTACCCGCCCCGCTCACAGGTCGTGTGGCGGATGGACTCGCAGACGTAGTATCCACAGAAATCATTCCCTTTTTCCTGCCACAACCACTTTACAAGAAATAGAGGTCAATCAAACCGATAAGCAAGAATGCTAAATGGTATTTGATGAAACTAGCGCTTGAATCACTAGGAGTTGCGCGGAACATGCTACTATAGTACTTACTTTCGGGTGTCTAAATTCCAGCTCCTTCGGCAGTCCCGGAACTGTTTTGGTGAATTTTCTCCAAACCCCACCGGACAAAGAAAACAATAACTTGATATGAGGAAATGAACAAAGTTGCTGATATGGTGGATAATGATCGATTTAACTTACTTCTTGAGGATTTCAGTCATGTCCGCATACTCCTGGGGATCTTTTCGTTTAGAGTCCAAGACGGTTACTACTCCCTGCTCAAGCCTAATCTCTAGGAGAATATAGTGGAAACTGCACACGCATGCATAACTCATCAATTACATTACTATAACCTGGACTAATATATAAGGGAAACCGAATATGCACAAGACAGTAACACTCACTTGAAGTTGTAAGGAAAGAGTATTATATCTTTGTTTTTATTTTTTTTGAATGATCGTAGCAAGTTGGCCTCGGTATCTCCGGGACGATGTTGAACCTCAGTTGCATCTATGAGATATGTGTTAATGAACCCAATATCACCGATTTGTCTTTTCTTCAATTCGGCGATCTTCATTCTGCATAATATAGTGAGGATAATTATAAATACATGCAATGAAAGAGATGAGCTATATAGAGAGACTTAATGACAGAAGTAGTAGTACTTACAGACAGTAGCAGGTGATCGTTGTTTTATCGAGGGCCAATTGATTGAAAAACTGATAGAACTCCTCAAATGGAATAGGCAACAGTTCAATTCCAACGAGGTCATGCTCCGGTTTAACTCTCGCATACAAAGTACTCCTCCCCCAGACTCTCTACAGATTTTCAAGTACCAATCATGTAATCTTCGCATCATCGTTGTTAAAGATTTTTCATCTTTGACGAGAGGCTTCCCGTACTCGTATCTGTGTATCTGCACCTCCATGGTATCATAATGTACATCGTCGGGCAGGTAATCATAAACATTGCCATAACCGGGCACCATCCTCGGATCGACGATGTCGCTAGGCACCTTGGGGGGGGGGCACGATTGCTTCGCTTGTTCGCCGAGCTGGGCAATTTGTTTCCCAGCTGCTCGTCGTTCTTTCAGCCTTTGATCACTGGCTGTACTTCCCGACCGCTCCGCTTCGGCCCATGTCTTTGCAATAATGCGCTCATAGTTGCCTTTCAGCGAAGACTTGGGTGGTTTTGCCAGGGCAGCCAGAGTGCGCTTCACTTTCACCGGATCTACCTTCTCCTCCGGAGGTGGATGTCTCTTTGCTCTCAACCCTTGAAACCAGTCATCCACTTCGGTTCACGCGATCTTGGCGTTCTCCTCCGGGGTCCTCTCATATGGTAACTTCTCTGGAGTCTTCAGAGAAGGACCGAATCTGTATGTCCTCCCGCCTCTGGTTGTACTGCTAGACGCCGACCGAGCAGACGGAGCGGTTGTCTTCTTTACTTGCTTACGAGGCGGAGGAGAAGGACTACGACGCGCCGGAGCAGCTGGAGCGGCGGCAGGTCTCTTCCGCCCTTGCTGACGAGGCGGAGAAGGAGGAGGCTGGCTGCTCGGGCGCGTCGGCGCAGGCGGAGAAGGGGGCGGAGTGCCGCCACGCGCCGGAGAAGGAGCCGGCCGAGGGCCCTGATCGTCACTCGCCAGAGGAGGAGGCGGTGGAGGAGGCGGAGTACCCTGACTCGCCAGAGGAGGAGGAGGAGGCGGAGGCGTCCAGTTCAGAAGGTTGATGAGCTCCTTCCGCCATAGGCATGGAGTCTTCAGAGCAGACCCCAGCCGAGTCTCCCCTTCACCGGTAGGGTGGTCAAGCTGGAGGTCCTCAAATCCCTCCGTTATTTCATCCACCATCACCCTAGCATATCCTTCTGGAATCGGCCGGCAGTGAAAAGTTGCGCCGGGTTCAGTAGGATAAACAGAGCCAACAGCCGCCTTGACCTTCAAATTCATCCATTGTGTCATAAGGTGGCAATTTTGAGACTCCGTGATAGCATCCACGGGATAGCTGGCAGGAGCCATCAAGGCATGCTCCGGCTGAAGCAGCTCGGTGGAAGCCACGCTGCTTCTGCGCTGAGATGGCGGGGTAGCTTCGGGGGAAGCTTCGGCAGTACGTTTGCTGCGATTTGCTTCTCGTTCCTCTATCGCGTCTACCCTTGCTTGCAGCGCCTGCATTTGGGTCTGCTGCACTTTTTTCCTCCTCTCATGGGATTTGTAACCGCCTGCGTCCGGAAACCCAACCTTCCACGGAATGGAGCCTGGCGTGCCTCGTGTCCGTCCAGGGTGCTCAGGATTCCCGAGGGCCATTGTGAGCTCGTCGTTCTCTCTGTCTGGAAAGAACTTCCCTTGCTGCGCTGCTTCGATATACTGCTTAAGCTTCCTGACTGGTATGTCCATTTGATCGTTCGTCCAAATGCACTTCCCTGTTACAGGGTCCAAGGTTCCGCCAGCCCCGAAGAACCAAGTCCGGCAACGGTCTGGCCAGCTAATTGTCTCTGGTTCGATCCCTTTATCAACCAGATCATTCTCAGTCTTGGCCCACTTAGGCCGGGCTACGAGGTAGCCACCTGACCCCGTGCGATCATGAAGCATCTTCTTCGCGGCATTTTGCTTGTTTGTCGCCGACATATTCTTACTCTTTTCCGATGTTTTGTGGGCCACAAATGCGGGCCAGTGATCTCTGATCTTGTCATATCTGCCCTTGAATTCTGGTGTCTCATTATTTTCGACAAACTTATTCAGCTCTTTCTTCCACCTCCTGAATAGTTCTGCCACCCTCTAAGAGCAAAAGACTTGATTAATTTCTCTTTAACTGGGTTCTCTGGATTATCCTCTGGCGGTAGGGTGGAATTTGACTTCAGCTCAGTCCAAAGATCATTTTTCTGCATATCATTGACATAAGACACCTCAGGGTCTTCTGTAGCCGGCTTAAACCATTGCTGGATGCTTATCGGGATCTTGTCCCTAACCAGAACCCCGCACTGAGCAACAAATGCGCTCTTTGTCTGGAGGGGTTCAATCGGTTGGCCGTCGGGCGCGATTGCTATGATCTCAAACTTTTCATCTGAGCTCAACTTTTTCTTCGGGCCTCGTCTCTTTACCGAAGTTGTGCTCGATCCGGAGGGCTAGAAAAAAGAACAAAGACTTAATTAATATGTGTACATACCAAAACAATGAATGCATCAATCAGCTAGTCAGCACAGGCTTAACTAATATATATACCTGGCCGGACTCGGTTCGGTCACCGGAGCCATCATCACGGTCTCCTTCTTGCACCGGCATTGGGTCACCGGAGCCGTCCTCATGTTCTTCTTCTTGCACCGGCATTAGGTCACCGTAGCCAGCTTGTTCACCCTCTCCTTCCAGACCATCGGTTTCGTTGAGAAACAACGAGACGGCATCACTTCCTTCTGCGATTATGTCCCTCAACAACGCTTCTTTTGCTTCGTCTAGGGCGGTGTCCATAGTTTCTACAAATATTTACAACATGGCAATTATTATTCAAACATGACAGATGGATATATTAGTGCCAAACGTAGAACTAGCTACCTAATCATAGTAAGCTATCGGGAGGGGGTATATATCGACAATGACGACACTACATCTATGTCCCTCGACGACCATCGTTCCCGATAAAAAAAGAGGAGGAAGAAGAAAGAATAGAGGAGAAGAACTCCTCTATTCTTTCTTCTCTTGTTTTTTCTTCTTCCTCTTCTTTTTTTATCCTCTTCTTCCTCTCATGTTCGAGAGCATCGCCGAGGGGTCGGGAGGTTGCCTAGTGTCAAAGGATTCAACAAAACCATGTCTTCATCATTAGGCGAAAGTAACATGTGCATGATGGTACGAAGCTCTCCAAAGTTATTTTGGAACGGAGTCCTAGATAGGATAATTCGCTTTTTGGTACAAAGTTCAGCAAGAACCTTCCAAATATCGTTATTTGGAAGGCCTTTGCTGAAATTCATACAAGAAGGCAAATTATCCTATCCGGGACACCATTCCAAAATAATTTTGGAGGACTTCGTCATGCCCTGGTTACTTCTGGCTAATGATGAAGCCATGGATTTCTTCAATACTTTGACACTAGGAAACCTCTCTCGACCCCTCGGTGACCCTCGAACCCTCGACGACCCTGGAACCCTCGACCCCTCGGCGATCCTCTTCTTCCTCTCATGTTCGAGAGGATCGCCGAGGGGTCGGGAGGTTGCGTAGTGTCAAAGGATTCAACAAAACCATGTCTTCATCATTAGGCGAAAGTAACATGTGCATGATGGTACGAAGCTCTCCAAAGTTATTTTGGAACGGAGTCCTAGATAGGATAATTCGCTTTTTGATACAAAGTTCAGCAAGAACCTTCCAAATATCGTTATTTGGAAGGCCTTTGCTGAAATTCATACAAAAAGGCAAATTATCCTATCCGGGACACCATTCCAAAATAATTTTGGAGGACTTCGTCATGCCCTGGTTACTTCCGGCTAATGATGAAGCCATGGATTTCTTCAATACTTTGACACTAGGAAACCTCTCTCGACCCCTCGGCGATCCTCGACCCCTCGAACCCTCGACGACCCTGGAACCCTCGACCCCTAGACGACCCTGGAACCCTCGACCCTCGACCCTATAGAACCCTCGAACCCTCGACCCTGAAACCCTCGACCCTTGACCCCTTAAACGACCCTCGACCCTCTACCCTAGTTCCCGACCCTCGACCCCTCGGCGATCCTCGACACCCTCGTTCCCGATAAAAATTAAGAAGAAGAAGAAAAAAAAGAGGAGAAAAAAAAGGAGAAGAAGCTCCTCTATTCCTTCTTCTTCTCCTCTTTTTTTCTTCTTCTTCCTCTTCTTCCTCTCCTCGTCTTCTCCTTCTTCTTCTCCTTCTTTCTCTACTTATTTTCCTTTTCCTTATTTTACTTTTTCCTCTCCACTAACATGAAAAAAAAACATCATCATATCATCAACAGAAAAAATAGTATTTTTTCTAAAAATCTATCTTTTGCATATATACATCAACATATATATACACTAACCTAAAATGCACAAAAATGCTATCGGAGAGGGGGTATATCGACCCCCCTCATGTATCCACATACATACATCTATACATACATACATTTCTCATATATAAGTTTTTCTTCTTCTTCCTAGCTAGATATATAATTTTTTGCATATATAAAATACATATATACTTGCATATATGTATTAATTTTTGCATATATAAAGTTTTTCTAAAATCTAAGTTTTGCATATATGAACATATATACACAGAGAACATATACATATATGCACATTTTTATAATAATGAAAAAAATAAGAGGAAAGGGCGCCGGCGGACGGACCGAAGGTGGCGGCGTGTGGTCGGGGCGACGACGACGGGGTTGGGGAAGGGGCGGCGCGCGCGGCGACGGCGACGGGGTCGGGGAAGGGGCGGCGCGCGCGGCGACGACGACGGGGTCGGGGAACGGGTGGCGCGCGCGGCGACGACGACGGGGTCGGGGCAGGGCCGGCGCGCGCGGCGACGGCGATTGTGTCGGGGCCGGCAGGGGCGGCGGGCGCGGCGACGGTGTCGGGGCAGTGGCTCGGCGGCGGCGACGGCGAGGTGGACCAGCCTGACGGCGTCAGGGCAGGGCTCGGCGGCGACGGCGACGAGGAGCAGAAGGCGTCGGGGCGAGAAGAAACAGATGGATTTTGGCGAAAACTGCAAAGTGCTGTATATATAGCAAGAGCATTGGTCCCGGTTGGTGCTACGACCCGGGACTAATGCCCCCCTTTAGTCCCGGTTGGTGCCACCAACCGGGACCAAAGGCCTGTGCTGCCCCGAACCCAAATATTTAGTCCCACCTCGCTAGTTGAGAGGGAGGCGCACCGGTTTATAAGGTGCGGTGCGCCTTCCCTCTCGAGCTCCTCTCTAAAGCAGACTTTCGGGCCTAACACTGCAATCTGTGTCTGTGGGCCTACTGGGCCTCCCGCGGGCTTGAATCCTGGCCCATGGTAGGGTTTCTAGTCGTATTCAGGCCGTGGGGGCCCAGTAGGTGGCTTTTTTTTGTTTTTTTTGTTTTTTTGTTTCTACTTAGAACTAAATACTTATAGTTTTGTAGTGATTTCTTTTTTATTTTAGGTCACAAAAATTATAAACTTTCTGTTAGTGCCATTAGTTTTAAAATTTGAATAGTTTAAATTTGATTTTTTTAAAATTTGTGTGAATCACTAGTTTATGAATAACTTTACTATAAAAATTGATTTTTGAGTCAATCTTTTTCCTGCTATTTAATATTACTGTGTTTTATCATTATACTCAATTTGGTAATTTTAGTTAGTCGTATCAAATATTATAGGGGTGAGCCCTATTTTTTCCAGTTTTTTTGTTTTGTTTTCTGCATTATTTATTTCCTTTTGTTTTTTGCTTTATTTTTTAATTCTTTTTGCTTTTAGTTTTAGAAAAATTATAAACTTTCTGTTAGTGCCATTAGTTTTCAAATTTGAAAACACTTTTTTAGTTTTTTTAATTTTCTTTGTTGCTTCATTTATTTTATTTTGTTTCTACTTACAACAAAATACTTATTGTTGCTATTTTTATTTTTTTCCAGTTTTTTTGTTTTGTTTTCTGTATTATTTATTTTCTTTTGTTTTTTGCTTTATTTTTTAATTCTTTTTGCTTTTAGGTCAGCAAAATTATAAACTTTCTGTTAGTGCCATTAGTTTTAGAAAAAATATAAACTTTCTGTTAGTGCCATTAGTTTTCAAATTTGAATAGTTAAAATTTGAACATAGATGCACCTATAGAGAAAATTCGACCTAAATTCATAGTTTTCAAATGAACTCTGAAAAAGTTGGCATAGCATACTCGTCTGTTACAAATTTGGCATGGTATCATCATAATAGTTGCGGGAGAAAGTCTTCACTTTTTCTTCGCTTGTGTCATTTGCTTATTGCGCCGTAACCATGGATAATCTTCATTGTTTATCAGGATGTTTGGGTCAGCCTTGACATTGAAGGGAGGAATTTCATGAAACTTTTCATAATCTTCAGACATGTCTGTTTTGCCGTCCACTCCCAGGATGTCCCTTTTTCCTGAAAGAACTATGTGGCGCTTTGGCTTATCGTATGATGTATTCGCTTCCTTATCTTTTCTTTTTCTCGATTTGGTAGACATGTCCTTCACATAGATAACCTGTGCCACATCATTGGCTAGGACGAACGGTTCGTCAGTGTACCCAAGATTTTTCAGATCCACTGTTGTCATTCCGTACTATGGGTCTACCTGTACCCCGTCGCCTAACAGATTGACCCATTTGCACTTAAACAAAGGGACCTTAAAATCAGGTCCGTAGTCAAGTTCCCATATGTCCACTATGTAATCATAATATGTATCCTTTCCGCTCTCGGTTGCTGCATCAAAGCGGACACCGCTGTTTTGGTTGGTGCTCTTTTGATCTTGGGCGATCGTGTAAAATGCATTCCCATTTATCTCGTATTCTTTGTAAGTCAATACAGTCAAAGATGGTCCCCTGGACAACAAGTACAACTCATCACAAACAGTGTTGTCACCTCTGAGACGTGTTTCCAACCAACTGCTGAAAGTCCTGATGTATTCACATGTAATCCAGTCGTCGCACTGCTCCGGGTGTTTGGAGCGCAGACTGTTCTTGTGTTCATCGACATACGGGGTCACCAAGGTAGAGTTCTGTAGAACTGTGTAGTGTGCTTGAGACCAAGAATATCCGTCCCTGCATATTATTGAGTCTCTTTCAAGAGTGCCTTTTCCAGTCAGTCTCCCCTCATACCGCGATTTAGGAAGACCTATCTTGTTAAGGCCAGGAATGAAGTCAACACAAAACCCGATAACATCCTCTGTTTGATGGCCCATGGAGATGCTTCCTTCTGGCCTAGCGCGATTACGGACATATTTCTTTAGGACTCCCATGAACCTCTCAAAGGGGAACATATTGTGTAGAAATACGGGCCCCAGGATGACAATCTCGTCGACTAGATGAACTAGGACGTGCGTCATGATATTGAAGAAGGATGGTGGGAACACCAGCTCGAAACTGACAAGACATTGCGCCACATCACTCCTTAGCCTTGGTACGATTTCTGGATCGATCACCTTCTGAGAGATTGCATTCAGGAATGCACATAGCTTCACAATAACTAATCAGACGTTTTCCGGTAGAAGCCCTCTCAATGCAACCGGAAGCAGTTGCGTCATAATCACGTGGCAGTCATGAGACTTTAGGTTCTGAAACTTTTTCTCTGGCATATTTATTATTCCCTTTATATTCGACGAGAAGCCAGTCGTGACCTTCATACTGAGCAGACATTCAAAGAAGATTTCTTTCTCTTCTTTCGTAAGAGCGTAGCTGGCAGGACCTTTATACTGCTTCGGAGGCATGCCGTCTTTTTCGTGCAAACGTTGCAGGTCCTCCCGTGCCTCAGGTGTATCTTTTGTCTTTCCATACACGCCCAAGAAGCCTAGTAGGTTCACGCAAAGGTTCTTTGTCACGTGCATCACGTCGATTGAGGAGCGGACCTCTAGGTCTTTCCAGTAGGGTAGGTCCCAAAATATAGATTTCTTCTTCCACATGGGTGCGTGTCCCTCAGCGTCATTCGGAACAGCTAGTCCACCAGGACCCTTTCCAAAGATTACGTAGTGTAAATCATTGACCATAGTAAGCACGTGATCACTGGTGCGCATGGCGGGTTTCTTCCGGTGATCTGCCTCGCCTTTGAAATGCTTGCCTTTATTTCGACATTGATGGTTGGTCGGAAGAAATCGACGTTGGCCCAGGTACACATTCTTCCTGCATTTGTCCAGGTATATACTTTCAGTGTCATCTAAACAGTGCGTGCATGCGTGGTATCCTTTGTTTGTCTGTCTTGAAAGGTTACTGAGAGCGGGCCAATCGTTGATGGTCACGAACAGCAACGCCTTAAGGTTAAATTCCTCCTGTCTGTGCTCATCCCACGTACGTACACCGTTTTCATTCCACAGCTGTAAAAGTTCTTCAACTAATGGCCTTAGGTACACATCAATTTCGTTGCCGGGTTGCTTAGGGCCTTGGATGAGAACTGGCATCATAATGAACTTTCGCTTCATGCACATCCAAGGAGGAAGGTTATACATACATAGAGTCACGGGCCAGGTGCTGTGATTGCTGCTCTGCTTCCCGAAAGGATTAATGCCATCCGTGCTTAAAGCAAACCACACATTCCTTGGGTCCTTTGCAAACTCATCCCAGTACTTTCTCTCAATTTTTCTCCACTGCGACCCGTCAGCGGGTGCTCTCAACTTCCCATCTTTCTTTCGGTTCTCACTGTGCCATCGCATCAACTTGGCATGCTCTTCGTTTTTCGTTTTTGAACAGACGTTTCAACCGTGGTATTATAGGAGCATACCACATCACCTTCGCAGGAACCCTCTTCCTGGGGGGCTCGCCGTCAACATCACCAGGGTCATCTCGTCTGATCTTATACCGCAATGCACCGCATACCGGGCATGCGTTCAGATCCTTGTATGCACCGCGGTAGAGGATGCAGTCATTAGGGCATGCATGTATCTTCTCCACCTCCAATCCTAGAGGGCATACGACCTTCTTTGCTGCATATGTATTGTCGGGCAATTCGTTATCCTTTGGAAGCTTCTTCTTTAATATTTTCAGTAGCTTCTCAAATCCTTTGTCAGCCACAGCATTCTCTGCCTTCCACTGCAGCAATTCTAGTATGGTACCGAGCTTTGTGTTGCCATCTTAGCAATTGGGGTATAACCCTTTTTGTGATCCTCTAACATGCGATCGAACTTCAGCTTCTCCTTTTGACTAATGCATTGCGTCCTTGCATCGACAATGACCCGGCGGAGATCATCATCATCGGGCACATCGTCTGGTTCCTCTTGATCTTCAGCAGCTTCACCCATTGCAGCATCATTGGGCACATCGTCTGGTTCCTCTTGATCTTCACCAGCTCCCCCCGTTGCAGCATCACCGTATTCAGGGGGCACATAGTTGTCATCGTAGTCTTCTTCTTCGCCGTCTTCCATCATAACCCCTATTTCTCCGTGCCTCGTCCAAACATTATAGTGTGGCATGAAACCCTTGTAAAGAAGGTGGGAGTGAAGGATTTTCCGGTTAGAGTAAGACCTCGTATTCCCACATTCAGTGCATGGACAATACATAAAACCATTCTGTTTGTTTGCCTCAGCCGTATCGAGAAACTCATGCACGCCCTTAATATACTCGCGGGTGTGTCTGTCACCGTACATCCATTGCCGGTTCATCTGCGTGCATTATATATAATTAAGTGTCCAAATTAATAGAAATTCATCATCACATTAAAACCAAAGTGCATACATAGTTCTCATCTAACAACATATAGCTCTTCAGAGCATCTAATTAATTAAACCATACATTGAAACTATGTAAAACATTTCAATGCAAAAACAAATGCAATCATAATCGCAACCAAGGTAACAATTGATCCAACGGCATAATGATACCAAGCCTCGGTATGAATGGCATATTTTCTAATCTTTCTAATCTTCAAGCGCATTGCATCCATCTTGATCTTGTGATCATCGACGACATCCGCAACATGCAACTCCAATATCATCTTCTCCTCCTCAATTTTTTTTATTTTTTCCTTCAACAAATTGTTTTCTTCTTCAACTAAATTTAACCTCTCGACAATAGGGTCGGTTGGCATTTTCGATTCACATACATCCTAGATAAATAAAATCTATGTCACGTTGGTCGGCATAATTTTCATAAACAATAAATGAACCAATAGTTATAAAGATAATATACATACCACATCCGAATCATAGACAGGACGAGGGCCGACGGGGGCGGATACCAAAACCATCGCACTATATAAGATGCAATAATAAATGTAAGAAAATGATACAAGTATCTATCTAAACATACAAGTAAGAATATTTTTCCTTTCAGAAAGAAGATAAGAACAAGAGGCTCACCACGGTGGTGTCGGTGATGAGATCGGCGCGGGTGATCGACGGCGGTGAAGACGGGGACGGGGCGTGACGGACCGCTAAATCTAGACAAATCTCGAGAAAAATGGAGCTTGGAGGTCGAGTTTCGAGAGGAGAAAGCTTAAGTAGTGTGGCTCGGGCATTCCATCGAACACCTCATGTGCATAGGAGGTGAGCTAGAGCACCACAAAGCCCTCTCCCCCTCGGCCCGAAAAAACAGAGCACTGTGCTCTGCTCTTGCGCGAGGGGGTATATATAGGCACCTCATTGGTCCCGGTTGGTGACAAGAGCCGGGACTAAAGGGGAGCCTTTGGTCCCGGTTCAAGCCACCAACCGGGACCAATGATGGTGGGCCAGAAGCGAGGCCCATTGGTCCCGGTTCATCCCACCAACCGGGACCAAAAGGTTCAGATGAACCGGGACCAATGGCCCACGTGGCCCGGCCGGCCCCCTGGGCTCACGAACCGGGACCAATGCCCACATTGGTCCCGGTTCTAGAGGGCTGACCCGGCCTAGACCAAAGCCCTGTTTTCTACTAGTGGCTATAGGACACTATATAATGCTATAGAAAGCCTGCACACGGCCGTCCCGCCTCAAGGTGCCTCGAGGTGCCCCGGGTTTGCCTTCGCCCCTAAAATTCTCTATGCCCCTTTCCCTTCCTCCTCCTCATGGCTCCTTCTCCCTCTCGACTAGCTACCACACGAGCAAATCTGTCACTGCCCCTCTCTGCGTTTAGCCATGATAACACATTCATCTAACCTTGGCAATATACTCATTGTCCCTCCCGTTGTGGTGGTGATAGTCGTCATCCATTTAGCAACCGAGCCCCTAGTGCAGCGTTCTGGTGCTCGGACTCCATGGAACCATTTTTTTAGAGATTCAAAAATTACATTTCAAAGTTAAAAAAAAAAAATCCACATTGACATACAGATGTAAATTTCACGAGAAAATACACTAGTTCGTGTGCTACACAAAAAAGTGAACATCATTGGTTTTTTGTAGTGAACAGTATGTTCACAATCACCAATTTGTATTGTCTGTGTAGTTTACGTGTCAATGTATTTCATCATGAAAAATTGCACCCATGCAATATACATCTGTATGATATTGTGGATTTGTTTTTAGAATTTTCAAAACAGCAAAAAAATTCTTTTTTTTTGAAAAAAAAGGGAGCTCATGGAGCCCGGGCAGCAGAAGGCATTTCTGGCCTCTCCCCATGAATAATTGTTTCTGAACCCGGCTCATTTGCTCTCAATGAACAGTGAAATCAAAAGAAATACTAGAAAAGTTCAAAAAATCTGATTTTTTTGTCAATCAAGACACTCAAATGCGTGATGTCTGGGCAAAGTTCCATTGTGTTTGGATATCTGAGGAGCTCGTGGCAAAAGAGACAAAATCATTCCGAACAGTGTGTGAACAGTAAACTTTCTCATAGATCCCAACTTTGTTTTTCTGCTTTGAGCTACTTAGATGTTCAAACACCACTAAATTTGACATGGACATCACACACTCGAACATATACCATGACGAGAAGTTCATTTTTTCTTGAATTTTCTAGTATTTTTGTAGTGTTCACACAAGAGAACAGATGAGCTCGGGAGCCGAATTGCTGTGGCACTCTTCCCGTCCTTTTTGCATGCCTTCCTCCTTCCTTTCTTCCTCCTTTCCCTTCTTCTTCCACTAACTAGGCGTGATGCCTCGTGGGCGCGAATCGCCGCGCTAAGACATTTCCCTGAATGTTCCCTTTCAAGCTACTTCACAAGAAAATCTCCGTTACCTGGTAAAGATAGTACCCCATCTGATCCAAAATAAATGTCGTGGTTATTTCAAAACTGCAACCTCTTATTATGAATTGGAGGTAGTATATTTTTCTACTTATTAGGAGCACAAGTGAACCCATCTTTCTCCATATTTGTTTGACGAACGCGGCAGTGCTGCTTTTCATTGAATTAAATAAGAAAGGGCATCACAAGATTCAGGCATATATCGCCACAGGAAAACTTTTCGAAGAAACAGCAAAAGAAAACTCTCGCCACAGGAAAACTTTGTAGGAAGAATCCCAAAGAAAAACTCCTGCCTCTGGAAAACTTTCAAATAATAAGAACACCCACACCACACGAAAACTTTCAAACAAGAGGAAAAGGAGAACTCAAATTTGCCGCGCGATTTGACGTACAACACGGTTGCGGCCATCACCCTGGGGCCTAGGTATATCAGCATATCTGCTGGCTGCTGCATCAGTCTCTGGCGCCGCACGGGGCCACGTCGCCGGCGAGGCGGCGGCAGGGGCCGTCGTGTGGATGGCGCGCGCGCTCCCCCCTCGGCCAGCCGTTTCTCCCGTCGGCGATGCATCAAATATTCCGGCCGGCTGTCTTTCACATGGGTCATGGCGACATGGGAGGCCCGGAACGATCAAGTGTCAGTATTCCATAAGGAGAGACCGGCAGCGCGGCGCGGGGAGGGATAACCCGACGGCGACGGCAGATGGGCAAAATGATGCGCCTTTTTCCCTCATCATTGCGGAACCCGTCGGCGTCGCTCGATCCCCTCCCCGTCTCTTCTCTGCTTTGCATTGCCAAGTGGCTCCGCCGATCTGATGGTTTCTTCGTTCTTTCCATCGGCGTTCCTTTCGGAATCGAACATCCGCACCTGACATGATCAGGTTCACGCATCCCGTCCAGAACCTCCTAGAATCTACTGTCATCCGAGGTGGCCAACTTGGCATGCGTACAAGTCAATGGAGAGTCCAACGATGAAATAGCATATTTTCATAATTCAGCTATATTCGTCTAATCTGATATATTCAGCATGTTTTCAAAAACACTCTTATATTATGAGACTGAGGGAGGAGTATTCATTCCTAAACTCTGCACCCAGTTAAGCTTGAACCTTGTATCAACTTCATAGCTCAGATATATTTAGCAGCTTATCCGACTCAAAGCCATTCAATGCAACAATATAAAAACTTTTTTCAATGGTACGGCAAATGGGGAAATAATGGATATATTTTAGACTATTTTAACGATAATGAAAATAGGAAACATCCAAAGTTTAAAGATAGTTATTATTTCAAAATCTGATAATTTTATTATGTAAAAATACTAGTGTAAATGATCTTCCATGAAAAATGGGAAACATGGCTACTTTTCATGATCTCATAACTTATTTCTGAGGTTTATCTAATTCCACAATTTACTTAGAAATACTTCTATTTTTTTCATTTTCCAACATACTCAGTTACTTTACTAACTTTATATTTACTTTATAAATGTTTTATGTTTTCATATTAATTGTTCTTATGAATTTTCCAAAGTTTCCTAAGCTGACTCCGTTGCTGTGTGTGCAAAACCACCACCACCTCATGTGTCGAAAATTGTTTGAATGCGGCGAGGCACCAATTTATCCAATTTTACAATTTAGTTTGTCAACTGTGACTGGTTTTAGTGTCCATGGACGTTGGCCTATAGTTTTTTTAGTTGGAATGTTGGTCTATAATTATACAGTGAAGTTGGCGGAATCAGAAATACATAAACTATTCTTTGTGATCAACTTCCGAATGTGGTTAGTACTGTACTTTTTATCACTAGTAAACTAGACAAGTTTTGCCATAACCTTTAATACTAAAGCATATATCCATTGACACATAATGGTGTTTTTTTTTGCGCACTTATTGGTCAGTAAGCACACAACATAAAACCTATTTTCACGCAAAATTTAAATATAAGAAAAAGAAGATATGGAACACGAGGATGATGATAAATGCTTGTGTTTGCGTGTGTTAGAGCATGGTTAGTAGTACAATCAGTTGCTGGCTATATGATGTTGCCATGTTATCTATAGTTAAGCTTATGGATGGCAAGTGCAATAGTTAAATATATACCATTTTATTGATACATGGTCCGCCTCATTCTCTCACATAGTGTATAGGAGCATGTGCTGCAGCTGACTGTTAATCTATAGCCCGCTTCTCCTCTCTCCTCTTCTCTTTCCTCTAACTCAGCAAAAATATAATACTCCCTCCGTCCAGGTGCATAAGTCATCTTAGGTTGTGCACCGCGACCAAGGCGAAGGGAAAACGAGAGTACTTAATGTTTATTTGCTAATTAATAGAATTGCATGCAATAAAATGACCACCGCATGTCGTGTTTGATAGTCTCAAGTCAAAGCATGCACGCCCCCCACCTCTTATTGGTTGATTCTTTTATTTATGTCAAGAAAGAAAAGATGAGGTGGGAGTTAATGCACCGCGCCTAAGTATTTTGGGATTATTTGGTTTTCGTAAGGTGACTTATACACCTAGATGGAGGGAGTATTTAAAGTCTTATAGTCCATCTACTTCACCTTATTGTACTTGCTCTTACCAAGGTGTAACATTTCACATTTGCTCATGTTTGTACCCCCTTATGTTTTAATAATATAAGTTGTAGTATTATTTTCTAAGACAAACTTTCCAATATTTTACCAAGTTTATATAAAAATATCAACATCTACAATACCAACTAAAAATAATTAAAATTATATTTCATGACCAATCTAATGATACCGATTTGGGATTTTAGATATTGATAAATTTCTCAAAATTTGATCAAATCTAAAAATACGCTTGAAAGGCGGAGTACGTCCAAAGTCGTTGGATGCCTTTTTGTAGTGCGCAAGTGAGAGTGAACTTCTTCTTATGTTATGTGAATCTACTAATGACTCGCCAGGTTTGAACTAACATAGGTCTTTCCAAGACCTATATTTCATGAAGGAGTCACATAACTTTTGTTAGGTTTTTATTTGAGATTCTGTCCATACGAAGTCTAGACCGTTTCCTCAGACAATAGAAAATGTTAATCGAAAAGATGGAAAAGGCGAGGACTGAAATGAGAAAGGAAGGAATTTTGGAAATTTTGACTTTTCAAAAGATTAATGCATCTTGATGTGGATGCCATGCAATGCTGTGGTCGACTGTCAAGTGGGGTGTATGTACCCCCATCAAAATAATTGGGGTGTATGTACGCCTACTGTGATGCCTACCCGCAATGTCTATCTATTTATGTTTAGAAAGAAAAGAGTTCAGGCTTTCGTTCAGCCCATATCCTATAAGAAAGGGGTAATGAGGTTCGCTCATGTGAATCTATTAGCATCGTAATGTGCTTTAGAAACCATTATGTAAGAGCGTTCATAGTTGGGCGCCTTAAACTCGTCTCATACGTTCGGGCTGGCCGTCCCGTCACTGTTCAGTCATGACTTTTCGACTCAGACGACCCCCTTAAATGGCCCTCAAATGTTTAGGCTGACCGGCAACCCTCATGTCCAGCTCAAATATGGGGCGGATATGGGGTTGTTCGGACACACCCGCCATGTCGGACCCGGGCCACGCTGGCCCACCCGACCCCGTATAAATTCCTCCCCATCCACTCGCCGGACCAAACACTAGCCACTTCATTCCCCTCCGCCACCCAAACTCGTCTTCGGGTCCTTCCGGCATGGTGGGCAGCGGATCCGACTTCTTCACCTCCAGATCTGTTGACCCGAGGAGGAGATGACCGTCTGGCTTGCGCTCTGCCACGCTCGGGAGAAGGCCCGTGCACGGTTGCGCTCGAACTCCTTCTGCCGGGAATCCATTGCGTCCGCCCAAATGGCGGATGGACCTGACGTTAGGCGTCCAAACGCGCTGGCGGACGCGCAACCCCTCCGTTGGTGCGCCGAGCATCGGGACGCACCATGGGCCTCGTCCAACGAGGCCATGGCACGGCTGCCCGCTGTGCATGGCACCGTCATCGATCTAACGTCTACCGGCACCCAACGGGTTCCGGGCTCTGACGAGAAAGAGTAGGGCAAGGAAGACGGTGGCGCCTTGAGTCCCGTGAGCCGTCCTGTGTCCCATGTCCTACTCCACCTTGCCGGCGACTGGACCAACACTCTGAGGGGCGCAATCAGCCACCGAACATGGCCACGACGGAGCCGGGCGGGTGGAAAGCGGAACTGGATGAAGTTCCGCTCAAAGATGGTTGCGTTGCATGTAATAATATGGATCTGAGGTTTCTAATTTGAGGTATTCAGATGTGGAATGCATTTTTTGAGGCGTGATCGGTCACTGTCTGTGGACGCATCCGCAGCCGTTTGAAGAATCAGATTTGTCAAGTCCGGCTGTGGATGCTCTAAGTACGCCTTTTTTTTTCTTCAAAACGTAAGTATGCTTGATAGAACCACTTCTGGCCCATTTTGCGCGTCGACCTATTTGGCTACTTCGGTACACATGCATGTCGCTGCTCTGCTGTCATGGTCCCATCTGGCTGGCTCTCGAGATCATATCCGTGTCTGAGCCAGACCACCACGACAGCAAAGTCATGTGATCGACAACACAAGTGCTAGCTGCAACTTGCAAAGGAATGTATATGTGCTCTATGGAAGTTGGCAAGTGGCAACAGATTATGTCTGTAGCTGACAGAGAAAGGAACAAAGTACTTTGATCACGCAGGATCAAGCACCTTCCTGATCAGGGCCACCCATTGCTTAGTTCTTCCTCTGTCTTGGCTTTGCTTTAAAATACTCCAAGCATTTAGACAACAGTACATGTGATACGCCACAGAAGCATGATCATTAGGAAGTTCATGCATTATTCCTAGTCTTCCAAACGATAACCCGTCCACACAACACAAGTTTTCTCCGGTCTCTGCGAAAAGTCTTTGATCCACCCACCCACCAGATCATTGAGCTTAGATGGGGCTTTTGGAATACCAAAAGCACAAATCACCACTCGCCCTACCAATTTGGCTAGAGCACATTCAAAAAATAGATGATCAAACTAACCAGTAAATTGGTGCCGGATGAGTACTGTTAGAGATACTTTTAGGACCCTGATAAGTGTCACACGTATGGCACGAACACATGGCAACTCCGAACGTTTTTATGATAAGTTTAATGACGCGAGGATATCAATTTTAGTTGTCAAGCATGGCAAAAAAAAAATTCTGATGGCAAGTTTCTGTTTTTTTGTTTGTTTTTTCTTTTCGTATGACAGTCCGGAGTGCTTTGTGGGTGCTTTCATTAGGGCATCTCCAACAATTGTGAGATAGTTGTTGGTAAATTTGCCATCTAGGATATAGTGATGATGTGGCATGTATTAAATGTGGAGAGAGAGCAAAGTTGTACTCCCTCCGTCCGCCAAAGAGCGTACGTCTGGCTCCTGATTTTTTCCCAAAATAAGTGTACATCTGGCTCCCCCGCTGGTAATTTTCCATTCACCCCCCTGGTCTACGCCTCGAGGTCACCGCACCGAGCGACAACCCAATCCTCTCGTCCTCCCCCAAATCGAAGCCGGTCTTCCCCCTCTCCCCCAAACTCTCTCCCTCCCGATCCAATGCCACATCACAAAGAGTCAATCATCCAATCCAACGCCATTGCTGGTGATGCAGAGATTAATGGCAGCCGGTCCATATAAGCTGCCGGTAGGGTGTGCATCAAACCGCATCCATGGAAGGCGGCGAAGGAGAAGAAGCCGGCGATGGCCAGCAAGTCAAGGCCGTCGCGACGGCCGGCGGCGGAACACGCGACCGCGGCGGATCTGGATCTGGAGGCCCTCGCCGTGCTCTGGCAGCCAGGTTCCGTCCTCGTCCGCCCTCGAAGACCAATCTGGTTCGGCGGAGCGGCGTTGGAGCAAAAATTTTCAGGCACCTAGAGCTGGTAGATGGAGCAGGGGTTGGCGGTGAAGCCGGTGTCGGGCACGTAGGCACTGTACCCTGCGGTGGAGCGGCTCATGCGACTGGGCAGGACGGCCCGGCGGCAAGTGCTGGGCAAAACGGCGCACCGGCAGGTGCCGGGCAAGCTGGTCTTGGGACTGACCAGGACGCCATGGAGAAGACAAGCAATTCTACTACTCCGTGAGTACCAGTAGCTCTGTAAGTTTGGCGATGCAAGCTGTACTCCGTGAATGAATAATCAAGTCTTGGTCTCTAACGTTGAGGCTTGCATGATCCGTTGCAATACAACGGTTATCTTGTCAATTAGTCCGGCTTTAGTCTGGCCAGATGCAAATCAGTTTAATCTTGTCAAGTATGAAAAGTAGTTGGCTGGATGCAATCTAAGTGTGGCTGCATATCATTGCAATCTTATCAAGTAGGTTGGCTGATGCAATCTTTGATTCGTACTATGGTTGGTAGATGACAGTGTCGTTACAATTTTCGGTTGCATAATTTGTATTATGTTGACGAACGAACAATAAGTCCTGGTCTTTGAAGTTACAGATGCTAGATATTGGATATGAAAAGATCAATTTTGTGCATACTAAATAAACAGTTGGATAAATAATTTTAACCCAAAGTCCATCTTCTTCTTGTACAGCTTGCTCATCCAAGGCAGCTTCATTTTCTTCCTGTACAGGTTGCCAATTGAGATCAGGCAACCTGCCATCTTCTTCCTCTCGCTCATCTGGTGCTGCTAAGTTCAAGTCGATGGCCATGGCTGTGTGTGTGTGGTCTACTGTTTGGTCTATGTAAGCTGGCTTTGTAGCTGGGATTAGACCATTGGTCTCCCTTCTAATTTTTGTGGCGCCAAGTACCTTTGTTGTTTTACTAGTACTACAGCCGTTGGAGGGAACAGTGAAAGTTGGAGTACATTTGCTGGCGGGAAGCCATTTCTAGTATTTGGATTCCTTTTTGCTTGTTTACATTAACTGCACACTATAATCGAAGCAACACAGCCGCTGCCAGCTACTTAAATGAGGAGAGTAAGGGGTTTTATGCAAAAATGCTTAATTTGTCTCCAAAGTGCCAGATGCACACTCTTTGGCGGATGGAGGGAGTATGTAGATTAACCAACAACCTTTGCACAAGCTCCAAGGTGAAATAGAGAACAATCACATTTATTGTCTCACCATCTATTGGATAGCTTACGTACAACCCATTGGAGTAGTTGTATGATAGCTTGTTAGTTGATGACATGGACATTTTACCAACAAGACTAACATACAACCTGTTGGAGATGCCCTTATAGGATTACGTGGAGGGATTAGGTTCTGGGGGGGGGGGGGGGGGTAGCAGTGGAGGAGTGGACATGTGCCCCCATAGGTCCTCTCTGAATAATTTACTCGTAAGTTTAGAATTTATGGTGAGGGAACCGACTGTGGTAGCCGCTAGAGACGAGGAAGAAGAGCGGAATTAACCGTCATTTTACTACATCAATGAGCATCATATGAAGGGTACTAGTATACCACAAAAATAGTATCTTTGGAAGCTTCGTTCAAATATGAATTCAACACTATAAGTTTTATGACATAGTACTTATATTTTGTTAGTCAAATCTATGGTCAAAATTGGGCAGAAAATATAAAAGGGACCAATAAATCAAGACGGAGGTAGTAAGTGACATATGGATAACAGTTTTGCTAAGTCTCATTTGACTGAGACTTCGCATTATGTCTCAGTCGATACTATATTCCTTTGATTTTGCATGAAGATTCATACATTTTTTTCTTTTCAGTTTTTTCTCTCTTCTTCTTATATACTATGTCACTTGACTGAAACTTGGTTAAGTCTCAGTCGACTGAGACCTAGCCACATCCTATGAATAATTGGAGGTTTGCTTGGTATACCCTACTTATATAAATTTCAATTTTTGATGAACATCAATGATTGTGATTAAATCTTACACCTTCATAACCTAGATCTATTTTCCGAATAGATAATCTTACATGCATTTTACCATTATGACCAGGGAACTTGTCTGTTCTTCTTTCTGAGAGAATCTGACATTGCAAAAAATGCTACACTTATGGAGAGATTGCTATGAACTGCTTTTACAGGAAGTCGTGGCGCGAATTTCACGGTGGGCCCTCGCCTCACCCCTTTTAATTCCAATCAAATATTAAAGTTAAGTCTGTAAGATTAGTTCGTAGGTGTAGCAAAACTTCTCATTGTGTTGTTGCCTCTCCGGCTCTTCCCCTCATCATCCAATGATAATTGGGAACTGTTTTTGCTGAATTAGTTTTAGTCAACAAAAATAGTACATAAAAGGGTTGCGTTAAGATGGGTAAGCATTTCTCCAAGGGAGGTGTACCGAATGATACCTATGGATGTAGAGTGAGTGGATAAACTAAAAAACGTGTGAGATAACTTGTAAACCGTGTGTAGTCTGTGATCCAATGCGTCTGTGGTTGCTAGCTAGCCATACATCGAGCCGTAGTGCCTTTGGTATGCATGGTACTAACGTAACGCTGCTGTGGTAGGTGGTAGCACACAAGCAATATGCCGATAGGCTGGCTACGTGCATGGCCCGAACGAGAGGCCTCGATCGTACGTAACTTTGGGTCTCGGTACAGAGGCATCACACTGGCCAATATTTTCTTTCCTTTTTCCGGCTCCTTTGATTTCCTTTATCGGGTTCGCATATATTTCCTTTTCCTGGGGTCGAAGCATGGATTCTGTTGGAAGAAGTTGGCACCAGCTTTTTTTTCTTTTTTCTTTTTGATTGAAGAGACGAAGAAGTTGGCACTAGCTAACTACTGTAGGAAAGGGAGAGGAATGTGTGAACGTACCAGAGAGCTCGATGAAGGCGGCACGTTCTTGGTGTTGCTCGCGCCCTTGATCTGATCCATGGCCCTCCACGCACGTACACGTACTCTGGCAATGCCGGTCGACAAGTACCGAGGCGCGCGGGTGTACGCACGTATGTATCCCGGCGAGACATGCAACGACACGACTGGTGGCGCCGATCGAGCGGCAGGCGGCCGTGCCGATAGGCCGGCTATCGCGATTCACCATTCACGGCACAGGGATGGACGTACGTACGGTGCAAGTTGATGCCACTGCACCGGCGGCAGTGCATGCATCCGCTGCTCAAATCCCGTCCGTCCATCCGTGACATGCATGCAGATGCATGTGGCTAACAGTCCATCATCGGGAAAAAATGACGGCGACGTAGATACACAGACCTACCTGTAAGGTCGACCGATAGACATAGCCGATGGAGCTCAGCTGGCTGGTGGCGCCGGCGGGCGAAAATTCTCCGCCCGTGAGGGGGCTTGCTTTTCTCGGCTTAGTCCCGCCGTCCGGGCCGCGCCCCCACGTGAACCGGGATTCCGATGCCCCCGCTTTCCAGCGCCGGTCGGCCGACGTACGCATCGGCATCCGTGGAGCGTCACGGCCGGCCACGCACAAGGATGGAATGGAGCTCACGCGCGCGGGCGCAGGCGCAGCCGCCGCCCGCCCAATCTTCTTACATCTTTAACTGTCGGGGTCATGTCGATCGATCGATCACCAGTAAATTTAAACTGACGTACTTTTCTCGGTCGATCGGAGAATATGCATTCCCTATCCCACCCCAACTGCTTGATTGCGGCTGATTATTCGTCCATGTCGATCGATCGACCCGCCCGTCGCGGCAGTAGAATGGTCTACGGCCTAGCTTCCCAGAACGGTCAGAAGAGCGCGGTAGTGCACTGCTTGTGTGGTGATGTGATCGTAAGGTAGGTAGATAGATAATTACGCCTGCGCGCATGATGCAAACGCCCTAAGCTAGCTCGCTCGCTAGCTGCTGCATGCACCGCCAATTCTGTATAAATAGCTAGCTGCACCTGCATATGCCGGCAGCCACATATACGCAGCTAGCTAGCTACGAGTATCTGCATAGCTAGCTGGCTAGCAAGCTAGATACTAGTGCTATCTAGCTCCTTCTAGATTATAACCTCACCAAGCTATAGCTGCATCTGCCCTGCCTGCATGCGAGCTGGCTAACTGAGCGCTGCTGCCTGCATACAGTACAGACCGACCCTCAGCTAGCTAGCAATAGCACATGGAGGATGACAAGAAGGAGGGCAAGTACCGCGGCGTGCGGAAGCGGCCGTGGGGCAAGTTCGCGGCCGAGATCCGGGACCCGGAGCGCGGCGGCTCCCGCGTCTGGCTCGGCACCTTCGACACCGCCGAGGAGGCCGCGCGCGCCTACGACCGTGCCGCATTCGCGCAGAAGGGCGCCACCGCCATCCTCAACTTCCCCGGCGAGGCTGGCAGGATGAGTGGCGGGTCTTCTTCGTCGTCGGCCGCCGCCCAGGCGGCCGCGAGCAGGCGCGTCCCTGACACGGAGAAGGTGGAGCTGGAGTACCTCGACGACAGGGTCCTGGACGAGCTCCTCGCGGAGGACTACTACAGCAGCAGTAAGAAGAAGTAGCTAGCACGCACACCCAAAGAAGAATAAGCTACTGTACTATAGTACTAAAGCTGCTTGGAGTGATGGAGGAGAATGGTGTTCGATCGTTGGTTTGGTCCGCGCATGGCAAGACTAGTCATGGCTTGCATGGACACACGCTCACCCACGTGTAGACTAAACCACTGACACGTACTACGTCCTTTGTCCGGGCGAGCCCATGCAGCGTGCTTCAATTTGTTACCGCGAAGATGGAACGAAGTAATTAGTGGGTATATTGCATATACTTGGCTACCAAAAACTATGATACGCAAATGAAGGTAATATTTTCTCTGTAACCATGTGTGTTTACATAAAATGGTCGTATCCAATCTACCACATTTACCCAGTGGCGAATCTAGAACATAATTGCAGGGCAGGCTCGACTTCAAGGATACTGATTTTTTGGTGTCAGAAGCTATTTTATACGCTGCACCTAACTACTATTGTGCTAATCATTGGTGGTGTTTCTTTGTGTGGCAAATTTTGAGGGTAGGCTAGAGCCTGATGAAGCCTGTTGAGTAGAATCGCCACTGCATTTACCCCTGCCCTCTTTTTTCCTATATATTTTGACATGGAAGTTCACCAATTTGTACTGGCAGTATATGTTTGAGAAGGAACGATGGCAAATTAACAGTGTACACGTCCCCTCCATTCTGTGATTTACCCACTATGCATCAAGCTTGTTTGATCAATCATCTATCGCTGGTCAATGTTCGGTCGCAGCTAGCAAAAAAGCTGATTCCCCGACAGTGGCACGCACGAAAAACACAGGCTAAAAAAGAAGTGAATCTTCGGTTGCCAGACCCGCCTTCAGAATCATCAGTACTTGTCTAACACATCGCGGTCCTGCGTCGTAGCAGCACTCTATCGATCGACCAGGCGCCATCCTGAACCGAACCGCGTACGAGGTTAAGCGCCTCTCAGATTTTTATAGGTTTTCGAGGATTGAAACCTTACGACAATTTTCTTTTCAGTTTAACTAAATGACAGGTGGACTGATTTTCGAATTGAGGTCAGTCGATTTTTGAGAGTTTGCCGGAGTGAGCCCGAGGGAAGGAAGGGGCTCGCCGGAGTACCCTATTATCTATCTTACGGTTTATTTAGGGTGGGGGCGGTGGTGTGGGGCTTCGCCGGAGAAAAACTCGGCGCGTGGGGGGGGGGGGGGATGTCCGGGGCAGTGCGGGGTGGTTCCGGTGAGGGCGGGGCGGCGGCCACGGATGGTGGTGGCCAGCGGTTCGGCTAGTGGAACGCTGGGAGAAGAAGGAAGAAGAAGGGCCGCGGGCCGTTAGATCTCCATCCAACGTCTAGAATGAATCGACTGGCCGGATTTGAAAAACCAATCGACTGACGTGTAACCGCACCCTTTTCTTCGATGGTCGTTTGATTTGTTATATTGAATCATGCTAGCAAATATGCCCGTGTGTTGTAATGGGGAGTAATTTTTTTTATCTAAGCCGTTATCATTTCGGCTCAATTTTAATTTTGACTCGTCATATTGATGGCAAGCACCTACACCCACACTCAGTCAGTACCTTTGTGGTGTCGTTTGACACTAAGGAGGCCGCGTTTATAGATTAAGTTTATACTAGAAATCCTACATGTATCACCATCACATGCAACAGATGGAAGACAAATTAAGATTGTATTTATCGGTTGCACTATGAACGTGCATGACTATCACACAAAAAGTTGGGATATTTTTGAAATAAACATTCATGTATCTGATATTCATGAATTTGATAAGTGTATGTACATCCTATAAAAATTGTTTGTGTATTCACTATAAAAAAAGTGTAGTCCGATGGTAAGTACGCGCACGGATTTTGTAAAGAAAAAGTATGTACGTAAGGTCTTATCTCATGAAACATGTACAAAAAAAGAATCTGGTGCAAGTACAACATGCCCAAGGATTATAATCTTTCCCAATTATTAACGTTCAATTGTACATATTGTAATACTTATCTGCGTCGATATGAAATAAAGGCGGATCATGCGCCATTGATTAACATTGTATCCTAAATATAATTTTAAAAATATTTAAAATATAAGATAACATCATATTCAAATTCTACATATTTTTTAATCAAATTTCATATATAACACGTTAAAATCGGAGTTAAGGTTTAAAAGATATGGTTATTTGAAAATATTTATTTATTTTTAATAGACTGCGCTATGATTACCGTAGATATCAGGGGCATTTATATAAAACTGCAAAAAACGACTCACTATGCCTTAATTCTGGACTGCGGGTTAATTAATGTAAAATCCAGAGGTTTTTGTGTAAACAGCAAAAAACGGTTCGTTCTAACTTAACGATGAACTGCGGGTTAATTATTGAAAAAGGCAGAGGGTTTTCTTGAAAAAGACACGACGGACGACCAGAAGCAATCGATGCTTTATTTTATATATATATACATATATATATATATATATATATATATATATATATATATATATATATATATATAGGGACAGATATAAGTCTTCCTTACATATTCCTTCGTACAATATATTTCATATTCATGAGAAATTTTGCATTCACTAAATACTCTTGGAATGAATCGTTTTTCTTCCTTCTTTGATACAATTAAACAAATCAATTCCTATAGAATTTGGATAGATATGGCCAAGGAAAAAAGATACACACCATATTGTAATCATGCGTTTTTTCTCTTATGTGTTTCCAAAATTTAGTCATGGTTAGATGGTCTACGAACATGAATTTAAATTGTTTTTACCTTTTTATGGGAGTATTCTTTTGTTACCTTCGGTTTTCTTTGTAGTGTCATGATTTTTGATGCATAAATACTAGAAAGTTTTCTCAGCAATAAATAAATAAATAAATAATAAATAGACCTTCACGTTCATGTTAGGTAGAGGTTTCGCCTGGGCAGAGCTCCTAGTTGACTATAGTTAGTGTCACGTAGCTAGTTTTTGGCAAGTCACACTTGAGCAGTTTTCCTTTATTTTCTCTCTTTAGTTTTTTTTTGACAAAAAACTGTAAGGGAACCCCATACAGTATAGTTGGTGGGAAGGCATCAGCCCCTTCCCACCACTAGGCTATGCCTTAGTCTGCTCTCTCTCCGGTTATTGTGTCGGGTTTTTTTTTCACAAAATAGGCTATAGGTCTTTTATAGAGCTACATAATTTAAATGCTATTTAGAAAAATAGAAAAGTATATTAGAAAAAGAGAATATGTTTAAACAAAGTTCAGTACATTATAAAAAAATTCATATGAAAAAAGATCACTAAGTATTAAAAAAAGTTCACCATATATGAAAAAAATTCAGCCTGTAGTAAGAAAGATTCAGCATACACAAAAAACAAGTTCAATGATATTAAATAATTGTTCAATGCGTATTTAAAAAATGTTCACCATATATTAGAAAACATTTTATAGTACAAAAATTAGGGGAAAATATAATGTGGAGAATAAACTAAAAAAACCATGAGCAAAACAACATCCTAAAGAAAAACACAAAAACTAAAATTGAAAATAAAAGGTAAATACTAAATAAAAAACAACCAAAATATAAAACTATAAAAACTCTAATACAAAAACCATAAAAAAACTTGAACGGAATTTTTTGAAGTGCACGGCGATGAACTGAGTCGTCCCACCATGATTCCCTGTGAGGTAGGGCACCCTAGGGTTTGTCCGCCTCGTTTAGCAACTATTCGTTCACAATTTTGGGAACATTCCAGCTTCGGTTTTTCTGCTTTCAAGAAACTTATAAAGAAGGTTCCGGTCTAGTTCAAGTCTGGTTTATTGTTTTTCATTTTCTTGTTCATTATTTTTCTTTTTTTTCTCCAGGTATTTTTTTAGTTTTATTTTCCCATTTCCAAAATTTATTCGATATTCCAAAAATAATCCAATTTTATAAATTCAAAAAATGGCGTTTAAAAAATTTGTTTGGAATGTGAAAATGCACTTGTTTCCAAAAAATGTTTTCAAATTCAAAATATGTTCACATTCTTAAAAAATTCCGTAAATTCAAAAATATTTGAAATTTTGAAAAAGAAATCGCAATTTTGTAAGAGTTCCATTTCAAAATTGTTCCCATATTTAGAAAAGTGTTCCATGTTTGAATGAAAGCATTCACAATTTTGAAAAATATGTTTGAACTTTTGAAGGTTTTTTGTATTTCTGAAAAAAATCACTTTTTCAGAAATTAAAAAATATTTAGAAATTTCAATGATTGTTTTGAAATTTAAATTTTGTTAAGTTAACAAAAAATTGTCGTGTTTTATTGTAATAACAGACTAAAAGTAGTTATAAAATCAATCGCTCCATGAGACCTGTTAACTACAGTAGCTCCCTACTACAGAAAATCCCAGACGGCCCGATCCACTCGGTGAGGCCCATGTGCGAAAGCTTGACTATGTGATATAGTACCTCTCTCTCAAAAAAAATACTATGTGATATAGCGAGCAGCAAATGGGATCTCCCATAAATTGGATATTTCCTACTTCCCTATCGGCCTATTGGGGTTATAGCATGTGCTTGCCTATGGACACGTGCATATGGGCCGCAGCCCAACACTGTTCTTTTGTGTATTTAATTTATTATTATTATCATTATTATTTTATGGAGGGTTTTATTTTTTGTTTATATTTATTTCTCATTTTCCAATTTTATTCTTATGTATTCCCTTTTAATATATATTTTTCTATTTCTCATTTTATCTTATTTTATGTGGTTCTTTTTCTTTTCTTTTTGGCATTCTATTTTTCTCTATCTTTTTGGATAAATTATAAAAACACCTTTTTATAGATAAAAGAAAACTTCTTCGTTGTGCTATCTAAAGATAACCTCGCTCTACGTAACTGATGAAGAAGCAATACGCTAGTGTAGCTTTTGAACGCATGATGAGACAAGCAAACTACTCTTCTTTCATTGCAAGTTTGCATGTTCTACCTGGTTGTCATCCAAATAGTGACTAATTTCTACCCACCCAAAAGTGTTGCCAATAGGTATGGTCGTTGGCTTGACGGTGTACCAAATAAGTTTAGTACGTCAATAGGGGTGGAGCGCCTGTCTTATTATGATCGCTTTTAGCTACGAAGAAGTGATTCTGTTTTAATGGCAAATTTTCTTCTCTGATGCAAGTTATTTACCGTTTATGCAGTGATTTTGTATGTGGTTAACCCTGCATTGAACAAGGTACCAACCGATGTTCAAGGTGGTGTTTATGCGGTTAAAAGGGTGGCCAAGACCATTCTTACCAACATGAATGGCAGTATAATCTTAGGATTGGTCCACCTACTCCTTCAACATAGACAAAAGTTTTGATCTCATATGGCTTTATTGCTGTCAATATGTTACTTTATTGCTGTCATATGTGCCTCTTTGATATGAAGAGGCTGAGTGCTGCTCATTATACTTTGTGTTTGCTTGCTGCTACATTTGAAGTTAATAAAGTCTTAAAAAACACTTCTGATTGAACATGTGAATGCATTTTCTCTTTAAAAAGGGAACATTTTGTTTTAAAAATACACTAAAAGTACTTTCATATGCGTGGATATTTTTCCTTGCGACAACACCATGTTTTCTTTTTCACGCACAAAACATTACTAGCAATTTTGTTTCATAGAGCCCCTAGATTTTCCCATCCTAAAAAAGTTGAGAAGTTGTGAACAGTATAAGTGCATTGTCAAGTAGAGACAAGGAAGAAGGAAAATGCAGTATCCTTATGTTATGAAAAGTTCATCTGACAATGGGTGAAGTAATCGATCATCGAAGAGTTATTTGGGGAAGATTGCTCTAAGGACATGGAACAAGTCTTGACCTTCATTGAGAAGGAGGATGTTTTGCCTCCCATTGAAGAAAATAAAATCTGTAAAGCAAACAAACCCATTCTTGGGGAAGGTGAGATGAACTAACTATTCCTTCCGTCATGGAACATAGAGCCAGAGTAAATAAAATTGCTAATATTGATCTTACTTTCCTAGTTATGTATGTCACGTACGCGATACAAAGTTCCTGATAGAGACCTTCTTTGAGTTGAACCATAGGGTTTTCCGAGAAAAACTAAGGTACATTATCCCAAAAATGTTCTAGAATATTGTTTATAGACTAGATAGGTGTCCGCGACATAAAATAGAGATCAGACTTTTGTGTCTCCCTAGTGGCTAGGAAGCATTAACTTTACCCTCTGGAATGCAAGATCTTCGCCATAGTGCCAAGGAAAGACTCTAGCTCCACAAAAAACCAAACCAACAAAAGCACCAAGACACTCCAAAAAAAAAAACTCAGCGTATTCAACAGATCTCTCTTGCAACAACATAAACCTTAACTCCGCAACAACAGTTGCACCAAACTGTCATAGGAAACGTACCTCTTGCTATAGTAGAGAAAATACCAGACGACATTTATGTTCAACGACACCACGTCCACCCTCAATACGTTGTCTTTAGGACCAAAAATCAGCTTGAAATGAGTATTAAAACACATGTATGAACACTCTAGGATTCCCCGCCTCACATCGCCAAAATGACGGCTAGGAGTGAGGAGACGAGTAGAAATTCCGACGACGGTTGTATTCTTTTTTTTAGAGAGAGCACCCGAACTTTATTAAGTAATGATTGAGTTTACATAGCCCGAGGGTTCGACAAAGCCAAACGTGGCGACCTAATGAATTTCTTGTTGTACAATGGGCATCTTCATTAACTTACATTCCCTTATGTTTGAAAATCACTTCCTCGCAACCATTCATTTTAGAGACAGCCTCCCAAATGATCATGGCATGTGCTCCAAGGTTTCCTTCAATTGATATTTCAGATGAACGGCTGAGCAGTCTGAAGCGATCACCATGGAATTTAGATCTATATCGCAAGCAAGGCAAAGGGCCTCCCCGCATGCTATTGTTTCCACACATGACGAATTAGTTATGCCCTCCATCACCGGGGTTGATGCGCCTAAGAAATTGTCTTCAACAGATTGTAATATAATCTTCACCGCACTTCTGAAATTCGCAGCCGATACCGGTGCATCAACATCACCCCTTCAGCTGTCCTCGGGGAGGGGGGATCCGCTTTCTTAGAGGTCTCAAGATTCTCTCTGGCCGAACATGCTTTGGTAAACATCTTCACGGACAACATCCGATATGTAATGTCACAACTACTTTCATATACTCCTACAAACCCTAAATAAAATGAGTCTTCATATCCTAGGAAAACATTAGCTACCTTTTTAATGGGCTGCCAGATGATGAGGCCCATGTGAGCGATGCCTACCTATTGCTCGCGGTAGGCAGCACATACGTTGTCTCAAAAAAAAAAAGAAGTATCCGTGCAAGCAACAGACTCTGGCTACCTAGCTGCCAGTCGTCCAACTCCATGCCGAATCGGTTTTGTACGCCACGCACCCAAACCTATAAACGTGCCGCTCGATCGCCAGGACGCAGCAGCGACAGATCGAAGCAGCAACACGAACTTTGGCACGAGACCTGCGACACGGCGACACCCCGCGGTGCGATGGCGAGCCGGCAGCTGCAGGTGCTGAGCGCGCTGGACGGCGCCAAGACGCAGCGGTACCACTTCAGGGCGATCGTCGTCGCCGGCATGGGCTTCTTCACCGACGCCTACGACCTCTTCTGCATCTCGCTCGTCACCAAGCTCCTCGGCCGCATCTACTACGCCGACCCCTCCAGCCCCACCCCTGGCTCGCTGCCGCCCAACGTGGCCGCGGCCGTCAACGGCGTCGCGCTCTGCGGCACCCTCGCCGGCCAGCTCTTCTTCGGCTGGCTCGGCGACAGGCTCGGCCGGAAGAGCGTCTACGGCATGACGCTCATGCTCATGGTCGTCTGCTCCGTCGCCTCCGGGCTCTCGTTCGGACACTCCCCGGCCAGCGTCATGGCCACGCTCTGCTTCTTCCGCTTCTGGCTCGGCTTCGGCATCGGCGGCGACTACCCTCTGTCCGCCACCATCATGTCCGAGTACGCCAACAAGAAGACAAGAGGGGCGTTCATCGCCGCCGTCTTCGCCATGCAGGGCTTCGGCATCCTCGCCGGCGGCGTCGTCACGCTCGTCCTCTCCACGGTTTTCCGTAACGCTTTCCCGGCCCCGGCGTACCAGGTCGACGCCGCCGCGTCCACCGTGCCGCAGGCGGACTACGTGTGGCGCATCATCCTCATGCTCGGCGCGCTGCCTGCGGCGCTCACGTACTACTGGCGAACGAAGATGCCGGAGACGGCGCGGTACACGGCGCTGGTCGCAAAGGACGCGAAGCAGGCCTCGCTGGACATGTCCAAGGTGCTTCAATCGGAGATCGAGGCGGAGCCGGAGAAGCTGGACGAGATCATGGCCAGAGGCGAGGACTACGGCCTCTTCACGTCGCGGTTCGCCAAGCGCCACGGCCTGCACCTCCTTGGCACGGCGACGGCGTGGTTCCTGGTCGACGTCGCGTACTACAGCCAGAACCTGTTCCAGAAGGACATCTTCGGCAGCATCGGGTGGATCCCCAAGGCGCGCACCATGGACGCGCTCGAGGAGGTGTTCCGCATCTCCCGCGCGCAGACGCTCATCGCGCTCTGCGGCACCGTGCCGGGCTACTGGTTCACCGTGTTCCTCATCGACGTCGTCGGAAGGTTCTGGATCCAGCTCGTGGGGTTCGCCATGATGACCGTTTTCATGCTCGGCCTCGCGCTGCCGTACCACCACTGGACGACGCCGGGCAACCACGTGGGCTTCGTCGTCATGTACGGGCTCACCTTCTTCTTCGCCAACTTCGGGCCGAACGCAACCACGTTCATCGTGCCGGCCGAGATCTTCCCGGCGCGGCTCCGGTCGACCTGCCACGGCATCTCCGCTGCGGCGGGGAAGGCCGGTGCCATCATCGGGGCGTTCGGGTTCCTCTACGCGGCGCAGTCGCAGGACCCGGCGCACGTGGACGCCGGGTACAAGCCTGGGATCGGCGTGCAGAAGGCGTTGTATGTGCTCGCTGCGTGCAACCTCCTGGGGTTCTTGGTGACGTTCCTCGTGCCGGAGTCGAAGGGGAAGTCGCTCGAGGAGATGTCCGGCGAGGCCGACGCCGAGGAAGGCAACGGCGCCAATATCGTCCGCCCGTCGGGAGAGCAGCTGGTTTGAATCGTTTTGATCCTCGAGAAGGCAACACACGCATACGTGCATGTTCTGTAAGTGAAGTAGCAAGCATGCAGCTAGCCAGCTAGGCCTTTAGCCCCACACTATTATACTTAGCAACGTGTATAACTTGGCCTTTAGCCCCGCAAGGAAAATAGCACTTGTGTTTTAGTACAAAATTCATGATAACATCTCTAATGGAAGAATGGCTTATGGGAGTACTTTAAATACTTATATTATTGTCAAACTATTTTTCTAATATGTGACAATTAGAAGACAAGAACACAAATTACACAAAATGTGCACTCTTCCATACTGTGCATAAACAAGCATAAAGTAGTGCAACTTTAATAGTATTATGAAAATGAATATTCCCCTCAAAAAATAAAAATGAATTTCATTCTAAGTCCCTAACACAACTTATGTAATCACATGATCACAACAAATGGTTGGCGCTTACATAGAGAAAATTCAACGGTCGACTAAGCAACAACTTTTTTTTGAAACATTAGCACAAACGAGAAAATTAGACGATTTTTATGAAAATTTCTTTCTTTTAACAGTAAGTAGAGACATTTTTCAATAAAACAATAAATAATAATATTAAAAAATATAAATTTCAGTCTAAAAAAGATAGAATCATGAAAGTGGTGTTACGAGAAAATAAAATAAAAACAACAACCAAATTTATTCTAATGATAAACGAATTAAGGGCATTGGTATTACCCTAAAAGAAGAAATAAAAAGATGAAAAAATTAAATAAATAGCCAAAAACTTGCACGCGAAATGAGTTGCGTTGATCCACAATATGCAAGAACTTGTATATATAATTGATTTTTCTGCTCAGTCAAATCGCTCTTCGTTGCCGGATCGAGATCCAAATGCTCAACTGGCTCCTTCTTCCTCCAACATTCTTGTTCCCATGTTTATTCGTCATTTACCTTCTACATACTTTTTTTAGAGAAAAAGGGCCTAGCCCCGGCTCCATTGCATTAACAATGAAACCCAGCAGAACACGGTCATGTATCAATATAAGTATTACAAAGCTTAAAAGCTTAGGAAACTAAAGAGCAACAGGCATGCCGGGGGAAACTCCCCTCGACGATAGAAAGGCTAAAACTCAAAGAAGCTAAGATAAAACAGGACGGAGCTCCAGCCCTTAGTCGCCTCTCCACGCTTTTTCATGCATTGGAGATCGCCACGGCGCCAGGTATATCAAAGCATGATCAGATCGCTCCCAGAGAGTTCTCCCCCATATCTTCCCCCAATCAACCTGGATATGGCCACAGGAGGGGTGGGGGATTTCTTGCCATCTGCTCCAGCTTCCGCACGATCTCTTTTAGCTCCGGCTTGGCAGCATCTGGCCAGACCACCTCCCATAAGGATAGGTTTTTTGTAGTCTTCCTCACGATCACCCGCATACCCATCCAAGTCAATCGATTAAAACATATGTCAATCCTGCTTTTTCAGAGAGCCCACAGGGCCGCAACTTGTACAAAGGCAGCTGCAGTGTTAGGTTTGCTGACCCAGCATTCCAGCATTTTGTGGATATTATCACAAATATCAATACTGGCCGCTTCCCTAACTACTCTCTAAAGTTCAGCAGCAACAACACAAGAAAAGAATAAATGGCAAGAGGACTCATGTTCAGAACAAAAAAGGCAAGTTATATCTGGAACATGTTGTATCTTGCAAAGGTTGTCTCTGGTTAAGAGTTTTTTTGCAATCAACTAGAGAAAAAATTGAATTCTAGGGGGTATTTTTATTTTCCACACCACAGGAATATTCCCAGGGAGGATCCCCCTAAAATTAACAACATTGTAAAAGGATTTTACTGTGTACAGTCCCTTCGTCTTGTATTTCCATACAAGGGTATCAGGTCTGTCAATCAGAACTAGAGTTTTAATCTCCTCAAAAAGGTTATTCCAGTCAATCATCATGCTGGAGGAGAAACATCTCCTGAAATTAATCTTGAGGTTGACCCCATCCCAAACCTCATCAATGGTAGCATGCTGGTCCACGGCAATGGAGTAAAGCCCCCAGTACTGAGTAGCAAGATTAGTCTCACCACACCAGCAATCTTCCCAAATCTAATACTCTTGCCATTACCCACCTTCCAGGCATACCCAAATTTAGTGGCCTTAATAGCCCAGAGTATTCCTTTCCAGAAGGGTGAGGCTCCCACACTAGAGTAGGCAAAAATATTAGGATTGTGAATATTATATTTATGCTCAACTATATTCTTCCAGATCTTACCCTCATCTAAGATATATCTTTTGCCCCAGGAAGCAAGAAGGCAAAGATTAAAATCTGCCAAATTAGTTATACCCAGACCACCAAAATTCTTTTTAGTAGCTAGGGACCCCCAATTAGCAAGGTGGTATTTAAAATGCCCCTGATAATCATCCCAAAAACAGTGAGCCAGTTGAGAATTAATCAAGGCTATAGCCCATTTGGGGAATTTAATTATCCCCATCAAATATGAAGGGATACTAGCCAGGCAGGATTGTACTAATAGTAATCTCTTGCCAAAGGACAGGAGCCTCCCTCTCCAGCCCGCCCCTCTTTTAATAATTTTGTCAACCACAGGCTGGAGATCCTCTTTCCTAAGTTTATTGTAGTGAAGAGGAGCTCCAAGGTATCTAATGGGAAAACTTCCCAGCTTACAACCCATGACTTGGGCAAAAATATTAGCCCTATCAGAATTAATATTAATGGGGACCAAATCACATTTATGGAAGTTGATCCTCAAGCTAGAGATCTGTTCAAAACAAGATAATAGCCACTTTAGGTTTTTAGCCTGGTCTAAACTATTACCTAGAAAAAGGAGAGTATCATCTGCATATTGCAGGCTGATTACTCCAGCAGGATTAGAGGGAGGAAAACCCCCCTCAATAAACTTGTTAGAAGATGCCTTGTCTAGTATTCTAGTGAAGACATCTGCTACAAGATTAAACAGTAGGGGTGAAGCAGGGTCCCCCTGCCTTACTCCCTTACCAGTCAAGAAAAAGTCACTTTTCATGTCATTTAACCTGACACCAACATATCCATTATATAACAAAGACTTAATTTTATTGATCCAGTCAGGGCTAAAGCCCCTTGTGGACATCATATCTACTAGCAACTCTCCATTTACCATGTCATAAGCTTTCTCATAGTCAAGTTTGAAAACAAAACCAGACATTTTCCTAGCATGAACAACATGAATTATTTCATGCGCAACTACAATGCTTTCCACAATAAACCTGCCTTTTATAAAAGAAGTTTGATTAGGGGAAATCAATTCATTACAGATTGGGCCAAACTTATTGGTGACACACTTGAAAAAAAATTGAAGCTGCAATTAGTCATAGCCAAGGGCCTAAACTTTTCAAGTTTGACAACATCCACCTCCTTAGGAACTAGGGTAAGTAGAGAGAAGTTGAGTCTAAATAAATCTAGCTCACCTTTCTCCCAGTCTCTAAACAGAGAAAACAAATCATTCTTAATAACATCCCAAAATTGCTGGTAAAACAAAAAAGGGAACCCATCAGGTCCAGGAGCCCCCTCAGCATAAGAGCCAAAGACTGCCTCCTTAATTTCTTGCTCAGTAAAAGGGGTGTTAAGAATATCATTTTGAGCACTAGTAACTTTACTATCATCACCCCAAAAGTCATCTTCTTAGGTGATATCAATTTTATCTTGGTATCCAAATAACTTCTTATAAAATTTAAGAGCAACATCTAGAATACCTTTAGGATCATTCACAGGACCATTTTCTCCTTCCAGCATCAATACTTGTTTCTTTCTCCTTTTCTGGTTAGCAATGGCCTTGAAGTATCCAGTATTATGTTCTCCCTCCAGGATGTCCCTCTCTCTGGACCTCTGCCTGGCTTTGATCTCCTCCCTGGTCCATATATCATTCAGCTCACCTGAAATAGATTTAACTTTATTCCTGGAGTTAGGGGAGAGAGGTTGGGATTCTGCAATAATATCAAGGCAGTTATATTCAGCAATTAGAGATTGCTTCTGTCTATTTTGGGTAGCCTCATAATTGATGTACCACCCTTTAATAGCATTTCTAGTAATCCTAATTTTGAACTGCCAAATATCAATGGCTTTAACTAAGTGACACCACTTCCCTGAAACCTTCCACCTTAAGACACCATTTCTCAAACCTGAACAGTTTGTTTTTAGGGATCTTAATTAATGGTGCGGGTATCAACCACCAGGGGAGTGTGATCACTAGCCACTCTAGGCAGAGCTTTCACCTGAATGTTAGGATGTAAGCTCTCCCACTCCACAGTAATGAAGACTCTATCTAAAGTGGTCACAACTATACAATCCTGGTTGTTACCCCAAGTAAATTTCCTCCTTGAGTTTTTGAGCTCAATAAGGCCAAATTTATTAATCCAGTCATTAAAGAGATCTGCCCAATGCTGGTTTATCTCACCAGTATTTTTGTCACATCCCTCTCTGACTAGATTAAAATCCCCACCTATCATAGTAGGGCCATCCCACATATCAAAAACACTATGCGGCTCTTGAATAAAGTCTAGTTTAAAAGCATCATAAGCAGAACCATACACAGAAATTAGTCTCCATATGTTGTTGTCTATTTTATTTCTCAGCATAAGAGCAACACTAAAGATGTGAATGTCACAGCTAATAATTTCAAACACATCATCTTTCACACCCACCAACACCCCTCCAGCAGTATTCACAGCTGGAAGCCAGTTCCACACAAATTCAAGGCCAACATCTATGACCTCTAGTTGGGAACTGGTAAAATTTTCTTTTATTGATTCAGAAAGACAAATAAAATCAGGGTGATGTGCTCTAATGAGCTCATGCACCCTAGTGCTTTTGGAGGATCCATTTAGTCCTATGACATTCCAAAAGATACCTATTTTTTTTTCAAAACGGAGGCAAAAATTGCCTCATCTATTAATTAAGCAGAAGAGAATTGCCCAATTAACTACGGAAAACTGGATGAAAACCGGAACAACAAGGGCCAAGCCCATCCAAAGACTAACACACAGGGCAAAGCCCACCCACGACCAACTCCGATGACAACCACGTCGCCCACATGATACAATGTCCATGCCTTCGAAGCTGCAAATCTCCCGAGGCCGCCGCCTCGACATCCACTGCTCCGTTACGCCCTGCGCACTCAACCGACACCGCTTTCCGGGGCCGCCGCCCCGACATGCCACCGCTCACCCTCGAGCAGCAACGCCGCACGAAACAGTAGCCCGCAGCCCACACTGCTCAAGGCAACCGCACGCAGACCACGAACGCCACACCACATCTGGGGCCGCCGCCCCGACATGCCACCGCTCACCCTCGAGCAGCAACGCCGCACGATACAGCAGTCCGCAGCCCGCACTGCTCAGGACAACCGCACACAGACCACGAACGCCGCACCACATCCGGGGCCGCCGCCCCGACATGCCATCCAACCATCCCCGCTGGGACGCGTCGACCGAGCGGACAACCTTGCCGCCCACGCAGCTCAAGGTCCTCACCCAAGCCATGTCGACAAACAGCCCTACCTCCTGGAGCCTCCGCCGCACCGCTGCCCGAGGCTGCCGCCTCGGCTTTCAACTGAAGATCCCGGAGCCGCCGCCCCGGCATACACCGCCCATGGAAACAGAAGAGCCCGCACAACATCCAAAGGCCGACCCTCCAAAGCGACGCCTCCAAGAAGGTTACGACGTAAAACGTCGCCGCCGCCCACTCCAGAAAACTGAAGTTTAGGTTCTCACCCGAAGATCCCAAGCACATGAAAGGAGATGAAAAACTTTACGACGACGCCTCCAAGAAGGTCACGACACCCGCAGGCTCATTGTTAGGAGATGAGGGACTTGGGCGAAAGATACCTATCATGATTAAATTTTTAGTCTCCTCCTACTTTTACTCTTCCTATGGGAAGACAACCTTCTACATGCTAAAAAAATATTTTTTTCTAAAAAGAATGAATTAGTAGCATTGTTGTTACCCTTAAAGTAGAAAGAAAATGATAAATAAACTTAAAATAAATGATGACTAATTCACACAATTTGCAATTTTTTATAATATGAAAGAATAAGCATATAATAGTGCACCATATCACAAAATAAACTTTTCTAAGTAAAAATAAATTAGTAGCATTGGTATCACCCTTAAAAATATAGAAAATGAAAAATAAATAAAGCAGAGGATGATACGACCCTGCAAAAAATGTATTTTATTTTATAATATGTGATAATAAGCATATAATAATGCAATTTTCCCTATAGCCTAATTTATTCTAAGGAAGAATGAGTCAGGGGCATCGGTATTACCCTAGAAGAAGAATAAAATGAAGAAACAATTAAATAAAATTGTCAAAAACTTGCACACGAAATACTTAGAACTTGAGTAGATCCACAACATGCAAGGACAATCATATATTAATATAGCTGGGGTCTTTTTGGTTTAGTCAAATCGCTCTTCGCGTCCGATCGAGATCCAAAGGATCATCTGGCTTATTCCTCGAGCCTTCTTCTTCCCATGTCTATTCGTCCTCCACCTTCTACATACTAAAACTAAATTAAATTAAGTTTTCTAAGGATGAAATAATTAGTGGCACTGATATTACCCTTAAACAAGAAATAAAATTAAAAATAAACTTATAATTAATGATGACTAAAACTTGCACACACTTTGTATTTTCTTATAATATGGAAGAATAAGCATATAATAGTGCACCATAATGAAAAATGAAGTTTTGTGAGGAAGAATAAATTAGTGGTATTCATATCACCCTTAAAGAATATAGAAAATTTAGAAAACTTGAAACAAAATGATGATGCAATGATGCACGAAAATTGCACAGAAATTGTACTTTATATAATATGTGATAATAGGCATATAATAGTGTAATTTTCACCCTAGTCTAATTTATTCTAAGGAAGAATGAGTTAAGGACATATGTATTACTGTATAAGTAGAATAAAATGAATAAATAATTAAAAAGATAAAAAATAATTCTCTATACGCACCACCCCCTTGTCACATCAACTTTTTCATAGCCTTCGGAATGCTCCTTCTTGTAGAGCAGCATTGTCAGGGTATCACTCAACATAAGCAATGATTGGTAGCTATCATAAGCCACATGGGGTTGGGGTTTGCGTGCATACATAAATCTCCTCTCTTGCCAAGATTATATCCACGACAATACTGTAACACCGATGGGCCCAGAGAGTATCTTTCTATCGTGAGAGAAGCAGATCCCAGTCTTAAACTATCGATACCGAGGCATACGTTTCCTGCATACATGTAAGTCACCTTTGTTCACATCCAATAACGGAGTGACATTCGGTAACCCCAAAGTAACCGCCCGGTATGTTGGCATACAATATTCTCATGGTCTAAGGAACTAAGTACTCATGAACATACAAGTTATATGAAAATACCGACAACACAACAACGATAACATCTCTCAGTAATTCATAAGTTGGGTCTATCCATCTGTGGTTTAGCTAATGAGATAGGAGGGGAGGGATAACCCATATCTCCCTCTTTCTTCAGGATGAAAAATCACCCTGACACCAACCCGAGAAACCATGACACACTACATGTCCGTGTTTCGATCCGGCAATAGCTGGGTGTATGATGGATAGTTAAATTTATTCAGAGGGCGTATGAATGGCAAATCAGGATGGATACACACAAGGGACAGTGACCTGTTGGGGAACGTTGCAGAAAACAAAAAAAATTCCTATGTTTTCACCAAGATCCATCTATGAGTTCATCTAGCAACGAGTGATCGGAGAGTGCATCTACATACCCTTGTAGATCGCTAAGCGGAAGCGTTCAAGTGAACGGGGTTGATGGAGTCGTACTCGTCGTGATTCAAATCACCGATGATCCTAGTGCCGAACGGACGGCACCTCCGTGTTCAACACACGTACAGCCCGGTGCCCGGTGACGTCTCCTACGCCTTGATCCAGCAAAGGGAGAAGGAGAGGTTGGGGAAGACTCCATCCAGCAGCAGCACGACGGCGTGGTGGTGGTGGAGGAGCGTGGTACTCCAGCAGGGCTTTGCCAAGCACCGCAAGAGACGAGGAGGGAGAGGGGTAGGGCTGCGCCAAGAAGAGATTGAATCCTTTCTCTAGCAGCCCAAAACCTCAAGTATATATAGGGAGGGGAGGGGCTGCGCCCCCACCTAGGTTTCCACCCCTAGGGGTGGCGGCCAGCCCTAGATCCCATCTAGGGGGGCGCCCAAGGGGGGAGAGAGGGGGGCGCACCACTAGGTGGGCCTTAGGCCCATCTGAGCCTAGGGTTTGCCCCCTTCCACTCTCCCTTGCGCCTTGGGCCTTGGTGGGGGTGCACCAGCCCACCTAGGGCTGGTCCCTCCCACACTTGGCCCATGCAGCCCTCCGGGGCTGGTGGCCCCACTTGGTGGACCCCCGGGACCCTCCCGGTGGTCCCGGTACGTTACCGATAAAACCCGAAACTTTTCTGGTGACCAAAACAGGACTTCCCATATATAAATCTTTACCTCCGGACCATTCCGGAACTCCTCGTGACGTCCGGGATCTCATCCGGGACTCCGAACAACATTCGGTAACCACGTATATCTATTCCCTATAACCCTAGAGTCATCAAACCTTAAGTGTGTAGACCCTACGGGTTCGGGAACCATGCAGACATGACCGAGATAACTCTCCAGTCAATAACCAAAAGCGGGATCTGGATACCCATGTTGGCTCCCACATGCTCCACGATGATCTCATCGGATGAACCACGATGTCAAGGACTTAATCAATCCCGTATACAATTCCCTTTGTCTAGCGGTACGATACTTGCCCGAGATTCGATCGTCGGTATCCCAATACCTCGTTCAATCTCGTTACCGGCAAGTCACTTTACTCGTTCCGTAACACATCATCCCGTGACCAGCCCTTAGTCACATTGAGCTTATTACGATGATGTCTTACCGAGTGGGCCCAGAGATACCTCTCCGTCATACGGAGTGACAAATCCCAGTCTCGATTCGTGCCAACCCAACAGACACTTTCGGAGATACCCTAGTGCACCTTTATAGCCACCCAGTTACGTTGTGACGTTTGGCACACCCAAAGCACTCCTACAGGTATCCGGGAGTTGCACAATCTCATGGTCTAAGGAAAATGATACTTGACATTAGAAAAGCTTTAGCATACGAACTACATGATCTTGTGCTAGGCTTAGGATTGGGTCTTGTCCATCACATCATTCTCCTAATGATGTGATCCCGTTATCAACGACATCCAATGTCCATGGTCAGGAAACCGTAACCATCTATTGATCAACGAGCTAGTCAACTAGAGGCTTACTAGGGACATGGTGTTGTCTATGTATCCACACATGTATCTGAGTTTCCTATCAATACAATTCTAGCTAGCATGGATAATAAACGATTATCATGAACAAGGAAATATAATAATAACCAATTTATTATTGCCTCTAGGGCATATGTCCAACAGTCTCCCACTTGCACTAGAGTCAATAATCCAGTTCACATCGATATGTGATTAACACTCAAGGTCACATCCCCATGCGACTAACACCCAAAGAGTTCTGGGTTTGATCATGTTATGCTTGTGAGAGAGGTTTCAGTCAACGGGTCTGCAACATTCAGATCCGTATGTACTTCGCAAATTTCTATGTCATCTTGTAGATGCAACTACTACGTTACATTTGGAGCCATTTCAAATAATTGTTCTACTTGGAGCTATTCTAAATTGTTGCTCCATTATACGTATCCGGTATCTCTACTCAGAGCTATCCGGATAGGTGTTAAGCTTGCATCGACGTAACTCTTTACGTCGAACTCTTTATCACCTCCATAACCGAGAAACATATCCTTATTCCTCTAAGGATAATTTAGACCGCTATCTGGTGATCTACTCCTAGATCACCTTTGTACCCTCTTGCCAGATATGTGGCAAGGCACACATCAGGTGCGGTACTTAGCATGGCATACCGTATAGAGCCTATGACAAAAGCATAGGGGACGACCTTCGTCCTTCCTCTTTCTTCTGCCATGGTCGAGCTTTAAGTCTTAACTTCATACCTTACAACTCAGGCAAGAACTCCTTCTTTGACTGATCCATCTTGAACACCTTCAAGATCATGTCAAGGTATGTGCTCATTTGAAAGTACCATTAAGCGTTTTGATCTATCCTTATAGATCTTGATGCTCAATGTTCAAGTAGCTTAATCCAGGCTTTCCATTGAAAAACACTTTCCAAATAACCCTATATGCTTTCTAGAAATTTTACGTCATTTCTGATCAACAATATGTCAACAACATATATAATTCTGTAGTGCTCCCACTCACTTCTTTGGAAATACAAGTTTCTCATAAACTTTGTATACACCCAAAATCTTTGATCATCTCATCAAAGCATACATTCCAACTCTGAGATGCTTACTCCAGTCCTTAGAAGGATTCCTGGAGCTTTGCATACTTGTTAGCATCTTTTAGGATTGACAAAACCTTCCGGTTGTATCACATACAACCTTTCCTCAAGAAAATCGTCGAGGAAACAATGTTTTGACATCATATCTGCAAGATTTCATAAATAATGCAGTAATCGCTAATATAATTCCAACAGACTCTTAGCATCGCTACGAGTGAGAAAGTCTCATCGTAGTCAACTCCTTGAACTTGTCGAAAAAACATCTTAACGACAAGTCGAGCTTTCTTAATGGTGATACTTACCATCATTGTCCGTCTTCCTTTTAAAATCCATATGTACCTAACAGCCTTACGACCATCAAGTAGTTCTTCCAAAGTCTACACTTTGTTTTCATATATGGATCCTCTCTCGGATTATATGGCCTCGAGCCATTTTGGAATCCAGGCCCACCATCGCTTCTCCATAGCTCGTAGGTTCATTGTTGTCTAGCAACATGACTTCCAAGACAGGATTACGTACCACTTTGAAGTAGTACCCATCCTTGTCATCCCACGAGGTTTGGTAGTGACTTGATCTGAAGTTTCATGATCACTATCATAAGCTTCCACTTCAATTGGTGTAGGTGCCACATGAACAACTCCCTGTGCCCTGCCACACACTAGTTGAAGAGACGGTTCAATAACCTCATCAAGTCTCCACCATCCTCCCACTCAATTCTTTCGAGAGAAACTTTTCCTCGAGAAATGACCCGATTCTAGAAACAATCCCTTATTGCTTTCGGATCTGAGACAGGAGGTATACCCAACTGTTTTGGGTGTCCTATGAAGATGCATTTATCCGCTTTGGGTTCGAGCTTATCAGCCTGAAACTTTTTCACATAAGCGTCGCAGCCCCAAACTTTTAAGAAATGACAGCTTAGGTTTCTCTAAACCATAGTTCATACGGTGTCATCTCATCGGAATTACGTGGTGCCCTATTTAAAGTGAATGTGGTTGTCTCTAATGCCTAACCCATAAACTATCATGGTAATTCGATAAGAGACATCATGGTATGCATCGTATCCAATAGGGTGCAGTTATGATGTTCGGACACACCATCACACTATGGTGTTCCAGGCTGTATTAGTTGTGAAACAATTTCCACAATGTCTTAATTCTGTGCCAAACTCGTAATTCAGATATTCATCTCTATGATCATATCATAGATATTCTTGTCACGACGACCTTTCAACTTCACCCTGAAATTACTTGAACCTTTCAATAATTCAGACTTGTGATTCATCAAGTAAATATACTCAACATCTACTCAAATCATCTGTGAAGTAAGAACATAACGATATCCACTACACGCCTCAACACTCATTGGACTGCACACATAAAAATGTATTACTTCCAACAAGTTGCTTTCTAGTTCCATTTTACTGAAAACGAGGCTTTCAGTCATCTTGCCCATGTGGTATGATTTGCATGTCTCAAGTGATTCAAAATCAAGTGAGTCCAAACGGTCCATTTGCATGGAGTTTCTTCATGCATATACACCAATAGACATGGTTCGCATGTCTCAAACTTTTCAAAACGAGTGAGCCCAAAGATCCATCAACATGGAGCTTCTTCATGCGTTTTATACCGACATGACTTACGTGGCAGTGCCACAAGTAGGTGGTACTATCATTACTATCTTATATCTTCTGGCATGAACATGTGTATCACTACAATCGAGATTCAATAAACCATTCATTTTAGGTGCAAGACCATTGAAGGTATTATTCAAATAAACAGAGTAACCATTATTCTCCTTAAATGAATAACCGTATTGCGATAGACATAATCCAATCATGTCTATGCTCAACGCAAACACCAATCTCGATGGTAGAGGGAGCGTGCGATGCTTGATCACATCAAGCTTGGAAAAACTTCCAACACATATCGCCAGCTCACCTTTAGCTAGTCTCCGTTTACTCCGTAGCCTTTTATTTCGAGTTTACTAACACTTAGCAACCGAACCGGTATCTAATACCATGGTGCTACTAGGAGTACTAGTAAAGTACACATTAACACAATGTATATCCAATATACTTCTATCGACCTTGCCAGCCTTCTCATCTGCCAAGTATCTAGGGTAATTCTGCTCTAGTGGCTGTTCCCCTTATTACAGAAGCACTTAGTCTCGGGTTTGGGTTCAACCTTGGGTTTCTTCACTAGAGCAGCAGTTGATTTGCCGTTTCATGAAGTATCCCTTCTTGCCCTTGCCCTTCTTGAAACTAGTGGTTTCACCAACCATCAACAATTGATGCTCCTTCTTGATTTCTACTTTTGTGGTGTCAAACATCGCGAATATCTCAAGGATCATCATATATGTCCCTGATATATTATAGTTCATCACGAAGCTCTAGCAGCTTGGTGGTAATGAGTTCGGAGAAACATCGCTATCTCATCTGGAAGATCAACTCCCACTCGATTCAAATGATTGTTGTACTCAGACAATCCGAGCACAAGCTCAACAATTGAGCTTTTCTCCCTTAGTTTGTAGGCTAAGAAAATCGTCGGAGGTCTTATACCTCTTGACGTGGACACGAGCCTGAAATTCCAATTTCAGCCCTCGAAACATCTCATATGTTTCGCGACGTTTCAAAACGTCTTCGGTGCCTCAACTCTAAACCGTTTAACTGAACTATCACATAGTTATCAAAATGTGTATGTCAGATGTTCGCAACATCCACAGACGATGTTCGAGGTTCAGCACACTGAGCGGTGCATTAACGACATAAGCCTTCTATGAAGCAATGAGGACAATCCTCAGTTTACGGACCTAGTCCGCATAATTGCTACTATCATCTTTCAACTAAATTTTCTCTAGGAACATATCTAAACAGTAGAACTGAAGCGCGAGCTATGACATAATTTGCGAAGACCTTTTGACTATGTTCAGGATAATTAAGTTCATCTTATGAACTCCCACTAAGATAGACATCCCTCTAGTCATCTAAGTGATTACATGATCCGAGTCAACTAGGCCGTGTCCGATCATCACGTGAGACGGACTAGTCATCATCGGTGAACATCTTCATGTTGATCGTATCTACCATACGACTCATGCTCGACCTTTCGGTCTCTTGTGTTCCGAGGCCATGTCTGTACATGCTAGGCTCGTCAAGTCAACCTAAGTGTTCCGCATGTGTCCCGAGGCCATGTCTGTACATGTTAGGCTCGTCAACACCCGTTGTATTCGAACGTTAGAATCTATCACACCCGATCATCACGTGGTGCTTCGAAACAACGAACCTTCGCAACGGTGCACAGTTAGGGGGAACACTTTCTTGAAATTTTAATGAGGGATCATCTTATTTACTACCGTCGTTCTAAGCAAATAAGATGCAAAAACATGATAAACATCACATGCAATCAAAAAGTGACATGATATGGCCAATATCATTTTGCTCCTTTTGATCTCCATCTTCGGGGCTCCATGATAATCGTTGTCACCGGCATGACACCATGATCTCCATCATCATGATCTCCATCATCGTGTATTCATGAAGTTGTCTCGCCAACTATTACTTCTACTACTATAGCTAATGGTTAGCAATAAAGTAAAGTAATTACATGACGTTTATATTGACACGCATGTCATAAATAAATTAAGACAACTCCTATGGCTCCTGCCGGTTGTCATACTCATCGACATGCAAGTCCTGATTCCTATTACAAGAACATGATCATCTCATACATCACATATATCATTCATCACATCCTTTGGCCATATCACATCACAAAACACTTGCTGCAAAAACAAGTTAGACGTCCTCTAATTGTTGTTGCAAGTTTTTACGTGGCTGCTATAGGTTTCTAGCAAGAACGTTTCTTACCTACGCCAAAACCACAACGTGAATTGCCAATTTCTATTTACCCTTCATAAGGACCCTGTTCATCGAATCCGATCCGACTAAAGTGGGAGAGACAGACACCCGCCAGCCACCTTATGCAACTAGTGCATGTCAGTCGGTGGAACTGGTCTCACGTAAGCGTACGTGTAAGGTTGGTCCGGGCCGCTTCATCCCACGATGCCGCCGAATCAAGATAAGACTAGTAACGGCAAGAAAATTGACAATATCGACGCCCACAACTACTTTGTGTTCTACTCGTGCATAGTAACTACGCATAGACCTAGCTCATGATACCACCGTTGGGGAATGTAGTTAGGATCGAAAGTATGTCTAGAGGGGGGGGGTGATTAGACTACTTGACCAAATAAAAACTTAACCTTTTCCCAATTTTAGTTCTTGGCAGATTTTAGCTATTTTAGGACAAGTCAAGCAATCATCACACAATTCAAGCAAGCATGCAAAGAGTATATTGGCAGCGGAAAGTAAAGCATGCAACTTGCAAGAATGTAAAGGGAAGGGTTTGGAGAATTCAAACGCCAATTGGAGACACGGATGTTTTTCCCGTGGTTCGGATAGGTGGTGCTATCCTACATCCACGTTGATGGAGACTTCAACCCACGAAGGGTAACGGTTGCGCGAGTCCACGGAGGGCTCCACCCACGAAGGGTCCACGAAGAAGCAACCTTGTCTATCCCACCATGGCCATCGCCCACGAAGGACTTGCCTCACTAGCGGTAGATCTTCACGAAGTAGGCGATCTCCTTGCCCTTACAAACTCCTTGGTTCAACTCCACAATCTTGTCGGAGGCTCCCAAGTGACACCTAGCCAATCTAGGAGACACCACTCTCCAAGAAGTAACAAATGGTGTGTTGATGATGAACTCCTTGCTCTTGTGCTTCAAATGATAGTCTCCCCAACACTCAACTCTCTCTCATAGGATTTGGATTTGTGGAAAGAAGATTTGAGTGGAAAGCAACTTGGGAAGGCTAGAGATCAAGATTCATATGGTAGGAATGGAATCTTGGTCTCAACACATGAGTAGGTGGTTCTCTCTCAGAACATATGAGTGGAATTGGTGTATGTGTGTCTGATGGCTCTCTCCACGAATGAAGAGGAGGTGGAGGGGTATATATAGCCTCCACACAAAATCCAACCGTTACACACAGTTTTCCAATCTCGGTGGGACCGAATCAACAAACTCGGTCGGACCGAAAAGTAAACCTAGTGACCGTTAGAGATTTTCGGTGGGACTGACATGCAACTCGGTAGGACCGATATGGTTAGGGTTTGGGCATAACGTAATCTCGGTGAGACCGATTACACAAACTCGGTGAGACCGAATTTGGTAATTAGCTAACCAGAGAGTTGGTCAGGCAAACTCGGTGGGACCGATTTGCTCTTTCGGTGAGACCGAAAAGTTACAAAAAGGAAACACTGAATTTACATTGCAATCTCGGTGGGACCGATTCGCTCTTTCGGTGAGACCGAAAAGTTACAAAGGGAAACAGAGAGTTTGCAATCCCATCTCGGTGAGACCGAGATCCCTATCGGTAGAACCGAATTGCTAGGGTTTGGCAGTGGCTATGACAAGTGAAACTCGGTGGCGCCGGATAGGAAAGAATCGGTAGGACCGAGTTTGGCTTAGGGTTTAGGTCAATTATGTGGATATGGGAAAGTAGGTGAGGATTTTGGAGCATATCACTAGCACATGAAGCAAGAGGCTCATTAAGCAACACCTCATCCCTCCTTGATAGTATTGGCTTTTCCTAAAGACTCAATGTGATCTTGGATCACTAAAATATAAAATGAAGAGTCTTGAGCTTTTGAGCTTGAGCCAATCCTTTGTCCTTAGCATTTTGAGGGTTCCACTTTCACATCCATGCCATGCCAATCATTGAGCTTTCCTGAAATATTATCTTGGAATAGCATTAGCTCAATGAGCTATATGTTGTTATGAATTACCAAAACCACCGGGATAGTTGCACTTTCAATCTCCCCCTTTTTGGTAATTGATGACAACATATAGATCAAAGCTTCGACAAATGATAATAAGAGTGAAAGATATCGTCGCTTTGAGAAGTATGTGAAAAGCAAGAGCTCCCCCTAAATTTGTGCATATCTTAAGATTTGCTTTGGACTGCAAATGCACAATGAGTTAGGATCATGGGTTACTCTTCCATGTCACATACATCTTGGTGGAGCGCTCAAAATGATAAGAATTAAATACATGCACTCATCACCAAGCAAAGTGCGACGATCAACTTTCTGCTACATGAGGTGTCTCGCGGAAGCTGCGGTTAATATGGCAGAGATATCTCTGCATGAACGTCGAAGGTGTGTGGGCACTATGGTGACTTGGATCTTGAGGTCAAGGACAAGATTTGTCCATCGAGAGATATCCACGGACCGCTGAGGAGAAGAACGAGGTAACTGAGGTGTTGGGTTTGGCTTCGTGGGCTGTAGTTCACTTCCGGTCCTAATTGAAAAATGATTTACCATGAAGAAAACCTTCAATTGGAGCTTGTACCAGGTGTCCAAGTCTGAAGTTGTGAAATCTGTACTCTTGCTTTCCCTTCAGTTGAAGCATGTACTATTTCCACAGGGTGGCTAGTCCTTGCTCAATCCACAGGGTGGATGCAATCAAGTAACCAAGCTGCTCTTGTTTGGTCTTCAAGAAGTATTCAGATGCCTCCTCCTGAGTTGGCATCTTGGCAGCTTTCTCCTTCCTCGCCTTCTCCTTCTTGGCTTGTCCTTGTGCTGAAGATGGTTCATTCTCAGTCATGACAAACTTGATTATCTTCAAAATCTGGACGATGGGCAGGTGTTCCTTGTCCAATAAGTATATGCCCGTGCCCATCTTGGAGTTGATGAGCTCCTGAATTTGTGGGGCATACCACAACTCCTCTTCTGTCTGCTGCAGTCCTCTTGATTGTTTCTACATAAGGCTCATCACCTTGAACTTCTGTGGCACATCAAAGTATGTAGCAAGTTGATTGCATGGCCTCTGATCATCTTGTGATCTCCAGACTTGGGCAATAAGGTGTGCCTCAGTATCCAATTGGTTGGCAGCCCTGACAGAAGATAATGCACTGAGCCAAACTTGAAAGTGTCAAGTGCTTCATTTGGAATTTCCTTGTACATATTGGACATTGAGTTGTGGTCCATCTTCTTCTTGGCATAAATGTCCAAGTCATCTGCTTGCTCCTCTGGGGCATTGATATGAGCTGACCCATTCAGCAACTGTAGATTGGTACCTCGTACCCTCAGACATCCAAATTATCCTCACCATCTGGATAAAAGTGGCTGTGGAGTAGAACTGCATGATGAGTTCCTCGTTCCACTTTGTGAGCTTCTGCCCAACAAAGTCCTCTACTCCACATGCCTTGAAGCTGTCCTGCACTCCAGGGTAGTACTCTTCGTTGTCCTTGATGTATTGCCAATCAACCCATCTCATATCACAGACAATTGGCTTCTTGTCTAGCAGCACTGTCTCATAAAAGTCTTGCTGCTCCTTGGTGTGAAACCTGTAGTCAACTGCAGTCCTTCTCCTTGAAGCATACGGATCTGCTTCTCTCCACTTCCTGAGCCCTGAATCTCTCCTGAGCTTCATGTCCTCAGCCACAGGATGAGCATCGTTGTGGTCTGGGATCTTGGGCTTGAGCTTTCTAAGTACTTGCTCTTCATCATCTTCTTCTGTTCAGGCACTGGGGCCTTGTTCTTCTCAGCAGCTGGGATGCTTCTTGTATTTCTCTTTGGCTTTGTGGCTTTGGAGCTGGCTTGGCCTTGGAAGCAGCTGCCCCTGATCTTATGGCATCACCCATCAGCTTGGGTGCCTTAGGTGCTGGTGCAGCTACCTCTTCTTCTTCCTCTTCTTCCATGATGGAAGCCTTTCCAAGCACTCTGGCTACGGTCTTCTTGACCCTTTCCTTCCTTTTCTTGCTCTCAGCAGCAACTGGCTCTTTGGGAGTGGGCTTCTCAGTTGAAGCTCTGGCCTTTGACATAGGCTGCCTGCCTGCTGGCCTTTTGATCTTTACCCTGGCTTTGTGCCCTGCTGGCTCAACTCTCTTTGGAAGTTGCTTCCTCTTCTGCCACATAATCCCATCTCTGATCTGAGTTCTCTTCTTCCTCTGTCTGGTGGCAGCTTTAGGCAGATTGCTTGGGGTACTCCTGCTGCCATTCATCTGAAGAACTTGAGGGACTAGTGCCCTCACTCATCTGCACTTGCTGCTTCTGACATGTTCTGGCTATCACTTTGGTCTGACATGTTGCAAACTCACTGCTGACCCTGTGAATAGTTATAGATGGATAGAGTGGATGAGCATCACAAAATGCAGAGATTTTTGCAAAAGAATGATCAAAAACTTAGTTTTAGTTTCCCACTGAAAGCATCTCGGATCTACCGATTTTAAAACTCGGTGATACCGAAGCAGTGAACCTAAACTAGTGAACTCGGTAGGACCGAGTCACAGTTCGGTGGCACCGAGACTGCTAGGGTTTCACAGAGTTCCAAAATCGGTCACACCGATAAGTAATTCTCGGTCAGACCGAGTCTCACTTGTGCAATGGCATAAGCCAAATCGGTGGGACCGAGTTTTCAACTCGGTGGGTCCGAGATGGTTTCGGCGGAAACCTAACCCTAAAATTTTCGAATCAACCTAATCTACGAGTTCATTGACTGGATAGAAGTTTAATCATGGGAAGAATCATGATGATCACAATGTGCTAAGAATCAGATTGGAGAATAGCACAAGATCGAGTCCATACCCTAGTTCGGCGGAGACTCGCTACGGCGGCAACGGCGGGGTTGAATTCCGTTGACGGCGACGGAGACCAGCGACTGGAGGCGGCTGGCGGCGAGGAGACGATCCGGAGACCAAGTTGGCAGAGCAGGCTATCGCGCGGGCGAAGGGGTTCGGAGAAATTTCCAAATTTTTGCCCGTGACTATATATAGCCCGACCCTGTCGGTGTGACCGAGTGGAACAACTCGGTGGCACCGAGATTCATAACTGCGCAGTATACTTGTGAAACTCGGTGTGACCGAAAGGTTCAAATCGGTTGCACCGAGATCGAAAACCTAGATCAACTATGATCTCGGTAGGACCGAAATAGACTCGGTCATACCAGAGATGCACAAAGAGGTTTTGGAAGTTTAAGTCTATGACGAATCGGGACTCCGAGTGCTCCTCACACAGAGTGGTTCGAATCTGACTTGATCAAACTTTGTGATGTAGCATGAATAGAGTTTGAGACGAGAAAAAGCATAGATAGCTAGAGGAGTTCTTAGGCATTCTTGTCCATCCATTGGCAAAAGAAGATAACCAAACAATCCAAAACAACAAGTGGATGTCCTCGAATGAGTAAAATATGCAACCAGCATGCTCACACAATAAGATGGCAAATGAAATATGTGACAAGGCATGCACAACCAATTCTAGCATCTATCAAGCAATTTGTGATGACAAGGTCATCTATATATGAGTATATTGACTTAGGAGTCAAGTGAGAACACTTGATCATAGGTCATACTCATCGTTTAAGCTCAAGTGGGGTTACCACTTTTACATAAAGCATTGTTGTGTTCACATCTTTAGAGTTGCTTTAGCTCAAGTCTTAGTAAAGCTCCCCCTAGATGTGATATCCCCCCTTAGAGGGATGAACTAACCTCGGGTTTTGTCGATGATGACTTCATGTAGATGTTGAAGATGTGGATGCTCAATGTTGATGTAGATCACTTGGAGCTATCCATTTGAGTGAATTGCACTTTCAATACCTACATGGGTTAGTCCCACAAGGAACAAACAAGGATATCTATAGACATAGAGTGATGCACACACAAGATGATGTCCATGAAAATTTTAGGTTACCTTGTCCCTTGTCTTACCAACAAGAGGGTTTGTGACTCCTTGAACTAGTGCAAGATGTGGAAGTTGATTGCACTTGTTCTTGCCAAAATGATAAGAGTGAAGTATGTTGGCGGAGTCACCCTCAAGAACTCTCTAGTTCTTCTTCTTTTGGATCGACACCATCTTGATGGGAATCCTTGGAGTTGTAGTCGTACTTGATGAAGTGGAACTTGAAGTAGTCTTGGGAATCCACTTGACTAAGGTCTTAGGAGCTTCTTCAAATGCATCAATTTCCTCTTGAAGCTTGTTCTTGCCTTTTTGCTTGTAGTCTTGTGGTGGAAGATCATCTTGAGCTTGTGTCCCCTTGAAAGAAGTATCATACTTCTCTTGTTGAGGAACAAACTTTGTCTTGAGGTATTGATATTCTTCCCACTCAACTCCATTGGCATTGAACTTTCGTTCAAAACCAACACCTTGATTCTTCCGGTGCATTCCTTGCTTGCGCACAATTTCCTCGAATTGCTTACTCCCGGCAAGGCTTTTGTACACTCCTTTCTCTATAATTCCCTTCAATAAGCTATTTTCTTGCTCAAGTGTAACTTGGCTAAGAGAATCATTAGTGGAATCAAGAGAACTACTAGGAGCAACAATATTGGATTTAGCATGATCATTGTTACTGCTAGAGGAAGAATCTTTCTTGTTCTTGTTACTAGACTTGACTTGAGGCATGTAAGTGGATAAGAGTAAACGCTTGGCAATGTAAGAAGAACTTTTCTTGCGGAGATCATCATTGATTGCTTTTAAGAACTCATGCTCTTGCTCAAGATTGAGCTTTTCAAAGCGTAATTTCTCATGAGCTCTTAAAAGTTCTCGATGATCTTCGAAAATAGTTTCATGAGCTAACTTAAGAGTGTTTAGTTCTTTAGTTAGAGCCTCAATCTTCTCCTTATCATTGTCATTCATTTTATCTTGATTAGCATGATTAATTGACGTTTCATCATAGTATTCATCACTAGAGTTGTCAACAAGCAAATCATCACCTAACAAGTCATCTTCATCACTATTGAAATCAACATACTCGAGGTGTGTTACCTTAGGACCTTTGGCCATGAAGCATCTTACAATTCCTTCATTTGGTGAGTCAAATATGTCGTAGGAGTTGGTTGACACAAGTGCTAGACCGGCAACACCTTCATCTTGAGTATCTTCGGAGTCGGAATGATAACTTCTCTCGGAGTGGCTGTCGGAGTCGAAGCCGGATACCCATTCACCAACATGAGCTTGATGTCTTCGTTTTGTGTAGCTCCTTGATGATTTTTCCTTCCTTTCCGAATCCTTGCTTCTCCGTGAGTATCTTCGTTCATAACGATCATCTCTACTCCTTCTCTCTCTTGGTGGTTATTCTTTGCTTCTTCTTTTTGGAGAATCTTCTCTTCTCTTATAGGGAGCCGTACACTCATTGGAATAGTGTCCGGGTCTTCCACAACTGTAGCAGTTTCGCTCTCGATTAGAAGATCTTTTGTCATTGTAGGACCTTGACTTGAAGCTTCTATCTTTGCTTCTACTCTTGTAGAACTTGTTGAAGTTCTTCACCATTAAGCTCAATTCTTCATTGAAGTTTTGTTTCTCACTTGATGATGTAGGGGCTTCACATGAGGCTTTGTTGGCACCACTTGATTTGTTGTGAAGTTCCTCTTTATCCTTAAGTGACATCTCATGAGCAACAATTCTTCCAATCACCTCCGTTGGCTTGAGATCTTTGTAATTGGGCATCATTTGGATCAATGTGCACACGGTATCATATTTTCCATCCAAGGCTCTTAGAATCTTCTTGATGATGAATCTATCGGTCATCTCTTCACTTCCTAAGCCGGCAATCTCATTTGTGATGAGAGCAAGCCTAGAGTACATTTCAGCGACACCTTCACCATCCTTCATTTTGAACTTGTCAAGTTGACTTTGAAGCACATCCAACTTGGATTCCTTGACGGAGTCGGTACCTTCGTGCATATCAATCAAAGTGTCCCAAATTTCCTTTGCATTCTGAAGACGGCTGATTTTGTTGAATTCTTCGGGGCACAATCCGTTGAAGAGAATATCACAAGCTTGAGCATTCTATTGCAACATCTTCAACTCATCCGCGGTAGCTTCACGGTTTGGTTCTTTCCCATCAAAGAAGTCACCTTGCAAACCAACACACACAATAGCCCAAACGGCGGGGTTATGTCCAAGAATATGCATTTTCATTTTATGCTTCCAACTAGCAAAATTAGTACCATCAAAGTAAGGACCTCTACGGTGATAATTTCCCTCGCTAGACGCCATACTCTCCTAGGTTGTGGAACCAAGGCTATGACCACAAAATGCTATGGAGATCAAAGCAAATGGAGACCAAAGCTCTGATACCACTTTTAGGATCGAAAGTATGTCTAGAGGGGGGTGATTAGACTACTTGACCAAATAAAAACTTAACCTTTTCCCAATTTTAGTTCTTGGCAGATTTTAGCTATTGTAGGACAAGTCAAGCAATCATCACATAATTCAAGCAAGCATGCAAAGAGTATATTGGTAGCAGAAAGTAAAGCATGCAACTTGCAAGAATGTAAAGGGAAGGGTTTGGAGAATTCAAACGCAATTGGAGACACGGATGTTTTTCCCGTGGTTCGGATAGGTGGTGCTATCCTACATCCACGTTGATGGAGACTTCAACCCACGAAGGGTAACGGTCGTGCGAGTCCACGGAGGGCTCCACCCACGAAGGGTCCACGAAGTAGCAACCTTGTCTATCCCACCATGGCCATCGCCCACGAAGGACTTGCCTCACTAGCGGTAGATCTTCACGAAGTAGGCGATCTCCTTGCCCTTACAAACTCCTTGGTTCAACTCCACATCTTGTCGGAGGCTCCCAAGTGACACCTAGCCAATCTAGGAGACACCACTCTCCAAGAAGTAACAAATGGTGTGTTGATGATGAACTCCTTGCTCTTGTGCTTCAAATGATAGTCTCCCCAACACTCAACTCTCTCTCATAGGATTTGGATTTTGTGGAAAGAAGATTTGAGTGGAAAGCAACTTGGGGAAGGCTAGAGATCAAGATTCATATGGTAGGAATGGAATATCTTGGTCTCAACACATGAGTAGGTGGTTCTCTCTCAGAACATATGAGTTGGAATTGTGTATGTGTTCTGATGGCTCTCTCCACGAATGAAGAGGAGGTGGAGGGGTATATATAGCCTCCACACAAAATCCAACCGTTACACACAGTTTTCCAATCTCGGTGGGACCGAATCAACAAACTCGGTCGGACCAAAAGGGTAAACCTAGTGACCATTAGAGATTTTCGGTGGGACTGACATGCAACTCGGTAGGACCGATATGGTTAGGGTTTGGACATAACGTAATCTCGATGAGACCGATTACACAAACTCAGTGAGACCGAGTTTGGTAATAAGCTAACCAGAGAGTTGGTCAGGCAAACTCGGTGGGACCGATTTGCTCTTTCGGTGAGACCGAAAAGTTACAAAAGGGAAACAAAGAGTTTACATTGCAATCTCGGTGGGACCGATTCGCTCTTTCGGTGAGACCGAAAAGTTACGAAAGGGAAACAGAGAGTTTGCAATCCCATCTCGGTGAGACCGAGATCCCTATCGGTAGAACGGAATTGCTAGGGTTTGGCAGTGGCTTATGACAAGTGAAACTCGGTGGCGCCGGATAGAAAGAATCGGTAGGACCGAGTTTGGCTTAGGGTTTAGGTCATATGTGGATATGGGAAAGTAGTTGAGGGTTTTGGAGCATATCACTAAGCACATGAAGCAAGAGGCTCATTAAGCAACACCCCATCCCTCCTTGATAGTATTGGCTTTTCCTAAAGACTCAATGTGATCTTGGATCACTAAAATATAAAATGAAGAGTCTTGAGCTTTTGAGCTTGAGCCAATCCTTTGTCCTTAGCATTTTGAGGGTTCCACTTTCACATCCATGCCATGCCAATCATTGAGCTTTCCTGAAATAGTCATCTTGGAATAGCATTAGCTCAATGAGCTATATGTTGTTATGAATTACCAAAACCACCTAGGGATAGTTGCACTTTCAATCTCCCCCTTTTTGGTAATTGATGACAACATATAGATCAAAGCTTCGACAAATGATAATAAGCATGAAATATATCGTCGCTTTGAGAAGTATGTGACAAGTAAGAGCTCCCCCTAAATTTGTGCATATTTAAAATTTTCTTTGGACTGCAAATACACAAAGAGTTAGAGTCATGGGTTACTCTTCCATGTCACATACATCTTGGTGGAGCGCTTAAAATGATAAGAATGAAATACATGCACTCATCACCAAGAATAGTGAATGATCACATAAGATAGATAAGATGATAATATTAAGCAAACATTAAGTGTAGCTTATGATCAAACACATGATCATCAATGTCTCACGAGCAATGACATAGTATCTCACACAAAAGCAAACAAAGTTCGAAAAACCACCAAATAAAACAAGAGAGAATAAAAGCAACACTCTCTATTGAAGCCTATGATCTATACATTTTCTCCCCCTTTGGCAACAAGTTACCAAAAAGTTCCTAGAAAATGCATAGTGCTAAGTCGACACTCAGGCTTGATCTTTATCCCTGGTTTTATGCCCTGTGCTGGCTCAACTCTCTTGGAAGTTGCTTCCTCTTCTGCCACATAATCATCATCTTCTGAGTCTGAGGTTCTCTTCTTTCTCTGTCTTGTGGCAGCTTTAGGCAGATTGCTAGGGGTGCTCCTGCTGCCATCATCTGAGGAACTTGAGGGACTAGTGCCCTCACTCATCTGCACTTGCTGCTCTGACAAGTTCTGGCTATCACTTTGGTCTGACATGATGCAAACTCTGACTGCTGACCCTGTGAATAGGTTATAGATGAGATAGAGTGGATAAGCATCACAAAATGCAGAGATTTTTGCAAAAGAATAATTCAAAAACTTAGTTTTAGTTTCCCACTGAAAGCATCTCGGATCTACCGATTTCTAAACTCGGTGATACCGAAGCAGTTTTGGCACCTAAACTAGTGAACTCGGTCAGACCGAGTCACAGTTCGGTGGCACTGAGACTGCTAGGGTTTCACAGAGTTCCAAAATCGGTCACACCGATAAGTAATTCTTGGTCAGACCGAGTCTCACTTGTGCAATGGCATAAGCCAAATCGGTGGGACCGATTTTTTCAAATCGGTGGGACCGAGTTTTTCAACTCGGTGGGTCCGAGATGTTTCGGCAGAAACCTAACCCTAAAATTTTCGAATTAAACCTAATCTACGAGTTCATTGACTGGATAGAAGTTTAAGAAACGTGGCAAGAATCATGATGATCACGATGTGCTAAGAATCGGATTGGGGAATAGCACAAAGATCGAGTCCATACCCTAGTTCGGTGGAGACTCGCTACGGCGGCAACGACGGGGTTGAATTTCCGTTGACGGCGACGGAGACCAGCGCCTGGAGGCGGCTGGCGGCGAGGAGACGATCCGGAGACCAAGTTGGCAGAGCAGGCTATCACGCGGGCGAAGGGGCTCGGAGAAATTTCCAAATTTTTGCCCGTGACTATATATAGCCCGACCCTATCGGTGTGACCGAGTGGAACAACTCGATGGCACCGAGATGCAAAACTGTATACAGTTGTTGCAACTCGGTGTGACCGAATGGTTCAAATCGGTTGCACCGAGATCGAAAACCTAGATCAACTTAATGATCTCGGTAGGACCGAAAGTAGGGTATCGGTCAGACCGGGAATCATAAAGAGGTTTTGGAAGTTTATGTCTATGACGAATCGGGGACTCTGAGCGCTCCTCACACAGAGTGGTTCGAATCTGACTTGATCAAATTTTGTGATGTAGCATGAATAGAGTTTGAGACGAGAAAAGCATAGATAGCTAGAGGAGGTTCTTAGGCATTCTTGTCCATCCACTTGGCAAAAGGAAATAAAACCAAACAATCAAAACAACAAGTGGATGTCCTCGAATGAGTAAAATATGCAACCAGCATGCTCACACAATAAGATGGCAAATGAAATATGTGACAAGGCATGCACAACCAATTCTAGCATCTATCAAGCAATTTGTGATGACAAGGTCATCTATATATGAGTATATTGACTTAGGAGTCAAGTGAGAACACTTGATCATAGGTCATACTCATCGTTTAAGCTCAAGTGGGGTTACCACTTTTACATAAAGCATTGTTGTGTTCACATCTTTAGAGTTGCTTTAGCTCAAGTCTTAGAGTGAAGCTCCCCCTAGATGTGATATCCCCCCTTAGAGGGATGAACTAACCTCGGGTTTTGTCGATGATGACTTCATGTAGATGTTGAAG